>NW_027459158.1:0-319367 GCF_050624435.1 Tenrec ecaudatus | reverse complement strand
TGGATCCTTCACGAATCACCGTAAGTGTTGTTGTATTTACACGTTTTCCTTTCTCAGAGGTGCCACTTCCACCTGTAGCACCTTGTGCAACTTTCATAAGGGTGGATATAATATTATTAAATGTAGAGTCTCCAGAAGGATCCACCCAATTGACTAAAGATCCATTTCTTACAGATATACAAGGTGCACTAGTATTGATGGTGGTAAAACACAAACTATATGCCAATGTAAAATTGCTTGCATTATATACTTTAGGAGGCTCCCCTCTAGGCGTAATACATGGTATTCCCAAATCACATTGCGTTGATAAGAATAAGGGTAATATTGACGCATTCGAGTGTATGGGAATAGGTACAGGCCAAGTTTTAGCTATGGCCCATAAAAAAACTCCTTTAACTATTGGGGTCCATATTACCATCAGTATCAGCAACATTATTAGGTTGATCATCGTCTTCTTCATTCTTCCTGCTCGCACGATCTTCATCCTCCTTAATTAATCTCACCAGTCTCTCTGGCACCCAGATGGGGTTTTCTTCTTTCTGTGGAAAAACACAAATTGCTCCCCTGGACCTGATTAATATGGGGTCCGGGCCATACCATTTGTTGTCTAGGACATTTTTCCATCGGGCCATTTCCTTTGGTGGCTTTGGCCATTGTCCATGTCTGTCTGCAGCTGATTGGCCTTTCTCATCCAGATTTAAAAAAATTTCAGTTTCTCCCTATTGAGTAAGATGCTGGCAGTTGGTTTTTCATATATGTCCCTGATTTCATTGAGAATTTCCCTTCGATTCCTATTTTTTAGTATTTGTATCTAGAATGGCTGTTAGATATTATCAAATACCTTTTCTGAATCAATTGAAATGCTCATGTGGTTGTTTTTCTTTTTTATATGGTAGATCACATTCATTATTTTTCTCATTTCAAACCATCTTTGCATCCCTGGAACCAATCTCACCTGCTGTGGTTCTTTTGCTTAGCTTTTTGATAGATTGTTGGATTCTGTTGGCCAGGATTTTGAGATTTTGCCCCTATATTCATAAGGGATATTGGTTTACAGTTTTGTTTTGTTTGAAATATTTATTTCTGTTGACAAATAAATGAAATTTTGTCTTAAAGCATGGTGCAGCATGGGTAACAATGTTCACTCACGGTACTCACATGTGGGTGTATCTGCATGTGGGCGGACCCACCTAGAGACAGATAGAGGAGCGGTGTCTTGGTTCCTAAGAACATTGGTAACACAGAAAAATATGAGAAAAAAGACAAAAAGGATGGTAATAGAAATAAATTAATAAAAATATCTATTAAAGGCTACAAAAGAGAGACAATGGGAAGAAAACATAAAATTTAAATTTACAAGACATATTTTTGTTTTAAATTCTATACCATTGGCTAAATTAACTACACCATCAATAAAATTGCCTTATGCCCAAGGGGATGATTGATAATGTTCTCTAACAGAAAATAACAATTATATCTCTGAGGTGAACCAGAGCCAGATGAACCATAAATATGTGAATGGATTTTGCACTTGCACTTAATTCTAGCCTCAATCTAAGTACAATTAGTTCTTATGAAATGGCCCTATTTGATGCTCGTCCTCATGAAGAAATCACTCAAGACATGAATGCTATAGGAAAGTGTAATGAAGAAACTAGATGGTGCCCACCTATCAGAAAAAAATAGCCTCTGGGGTCTTAAAAGCTGGTCTTAAACAGCCATCTAAGTGAGGGATCAACTAAGTCCATGTGGAAGAAGCACACCAGCCTGTAAGGTCCTAGGATTTTAACTCATGAAATTCAAATCTGAAGGAGGGAATGATATCAGCTTCAATTATGAACACCTGGTTTTAAGGTTGTGGATAACATTTGCAAGCTCTGGGGAATCCTCTCTGACCAGAGCCATGGGGTGTGAACAGCCCTGTTATCAGACAGATAGCATTGTAAAATTGGTTATTGCAGATGTATTTAAGTTAAAATTTATACATCTCCCTTTTGACTCATTTTAAATATATTCCAGTTCTTTTAACCTCTGCTTTCTTTTCTAGAGCTTTTTTTAATCTGTTTTCTTTGTTATTGTTGTTAGGCTTTTAAAAATACATTTTTCTGTATATGAAATCCAGGATAACTAAATCTATATAGACAATGGTTTGGGGGCTATGGCAGGGGAGGTTGGGGGAAATAACATGAATACAATAAAGAAAAAATGTTCTAAAATTGATTGTGGTGATAATGATTATTACAATTTATCTTAATATAATTGAGCTATTGTATGGCATGTGAGTCATATGCCAATAAAAGTGTTTTTGTAAATGAATTAAAACAATTTTTCCAAGCTGTTCTCAGCCTGCTAATTGTTTCTGTCTTGGAAATTTCAACGACAATATGTTCCAGTGTTTTCTTTTGGGATCTGTGGTGTTTTGGGTTCTCTCTGCTTCCTGGAGAATTATTTTCTCCTCCTCTGTTCTGTTAAGGAAGTATTATTCCGGAATTTCTTATATGGATAGAATCCCACTTCATTCTTATGTTTTCTTCAGATTCTTTTGTTCTTTTAGCTGATTGTATCACTCATAAATTGGAGTTAAGAGATATGCCTTCAAACTCACCAATTCAGCTTTCCATTTCTTCAATTCTCTTACTCTGTTCTTCTAAATTGTTGCCTAATTCTCTTATCTTAATATTTTCTGCATTTCTTTTTAGAGGTTTTTGTTGAAGATATCTAGCTTTTCTATTCTGACCATTGTTCTCGCAGACTCTTTGTTGAAAGTACATGACAACATTTTTCTGAATTCAATTTATGATAGTTTCAGAGCCTGTTCTTTTTAAGAAAATTCCTTGAGATCTGAGTGTTGTTCATTTGTTAATCCTTCTTCTGATGAATCAGGAGTGACTGCTGCCACTGCAGCATCGTGGCCGGGTATTACGCTTGGGAGGGCTGCTAGATTTTGTGGGAGTCGATGACTTTGTTGAGTAGTGCCAGAAATGAATAATAGAAGAGGGACGGGGGAGGGAAAAAAGGCTTTGGGCAGTAAAAGGCTGTACTAAGAAAAGTTGGGAGGGGGAGGAACACTGTACTTGAGTGTATTCTTCCCTAAGGCCTAGAGCTTCTTAACATAGTCCGTCAAAGCACAGGCAATCTTCAGGAAAACCATCATGGTGCCAAGTTTGTCCTTGGGATAGCCTAGGCTGGTCCTTTGGGACCTATGCTCCGGGAACTGTGCAGGCCAGCTTGCTTGGAGAGCTGGAAGCCACATGGGACCTGCGTGCTTATTACACGTGAAGCTTTGGACCCTGCTCACAATGATAGTCTTTGAGGAGTGGAGCTGGGTTGCTGTAGCCAGCAGTGCAGAATGGAGCTACAGATGGGTAGCAGGAGACCACTGGGCGCCTCTTCAGTGGACCTGCTCTTTCCTTCCCTTCTCTGCTTGCTCCCACAGTCTCTGATATATGGAAGCCTCCTTTTACTTCACTTTCAAGCCATTGTCTGAGATCACAGGCCACCTGTCTTTTCTTAGGGCCTAGTCTATCCTGGTTGTTACATAAGGATCTACCTGTGTGTATGTGTTCAGTTGGACATGTTCTAGTCCCCTTTCTTTAATGTTTTTAAAAGTTTCTATAGAACTGGTGTCAGCACTTCTGAATTTTTTATGAAATATCCCAGTGAAGCCATCTTGCCATTGACTTTTCTTTTTATATATATTTTTGGTCTTTTTTGAAGGGGTGGAGCAGGGGGTTAATCACATTCTGAATTGCTTATTTCATAATTACTCTGCTTAAACCTATTTCTATTCATATTAGTTTAGGTATGTCGTATATTTTCAGGAATTTGTCCCATTCATCTGCACTTTCAAATCTGTTGCAGTTCTTTTTCATAGTGTTATGATTCTTTATTCAATGAATATGTTGTGTTGTCTCCAGATTCATTTCTTTTGATTATTTGCCCTCCCCCCCCCCCACCCCCCCAGTATATCCAGTAGTTTGTTTCAGTGATTCTTTTCAAAGAACCAACTTCTGGTTTGATTGATTTTTTTCTGTTGTTTAACTGTATTCTATTTCATTTCTTTCTCACTGGTATTTATTATTCATTTCAGCTAGTATCTTTGGCCTCTTGCTCTTCCTTTCCTTTTTGTTCAAGTTTTCATTTAAACAATTGATTTTCATCCATCTTTTTAAATATGGGCATGTATTGCTATGAATTTCCCTCTGAGAATGGTTTGCGCTGTGTCATAAAGGATTTGGTATGTTGTGCTTTCCTTTATATTTGATACCAAGTATATTTTTATTTCACTTTTAATTTCTTACATAGAGAAATTGTTTTCTAGTCGTACAATATTTAATTTTGGTATAATAATAATTATTCATTTTTATTCTTCCTGTGATTGATTTCTTACTTCATACCATTATGGTCAGAAAGTATGCTTTGTATGATTTTAATGTTTTAAAACTTGAGATTTGTGGCATAATCTGTAGTTGGTTCTGGAAAAATTATCCTGTGAAAATGTCTGCTGATGATGGATGGAGTGTTCTAAGTTAAATTGGCTTATGATTTTCTTTATGTTCTTAATGTCCTTATTGATTCACTTTTTAAATGTTCTGTCGAGAACTGAAATTGAAGGTTTCAAAACTACAAATATTAATAGCGGCACTGTAATTTTTTTCTTTGATATTAGTGTTTGTGTCATGTTTTTGGACAGGTTAGGTGAATATATGCTAATAATTGTTGTATCTTCTTGAAGTATTAGCCCTTTTATTATGTAATAGCCTTTATCAGTATGACCACACTCCTTTTTTTGGGTGCTGGTTGCACGGAACATTTTTTCCATCCTTTATTTTCAGTCAGTTTGTGTCCTAATGTGAATGTGTGTTTTGTGTAGGTAACAAAAGATGAATCATGTTTTTTATCCAGTCTATCACTCTGCCTTTTGTGTAAATATTTTGGCTATTTACATTTTCTTCATTCTTTTAGCTAATTGGGTTTTGAGTTTCTTTTATCTGGTTTCTCTTTTTATCAATTTTCCTGTTATTTTTTGTATTTAGCATCTTTTGTTATGAGCTTTAATTCCTCTTTACATATTCTCTTAGTGGTTACTACAAATATTATACTATACAACATGCAATTACAGTAACATTTAGCATGCAATCAACAATGAATGTGAAATATTAAGTATTCCTGGTTTACTGTTCCCTCTCCTTTTTCTGTTGGTGAACCTCCAGTGACAGTAATGTACACCCTACATCCAGTAGTCGTAATATGTACTTATTTTCTGAGATCTCTGTCTGACTCCTTCCTCCCCCTTTGTGTACATTTGAGTGTTTGATTAATGTTCTTTCCTTTCCATTTAGAAAACTTCCTTAAGTACATGTAGGGCTGGTCTGGTATTGCCAAATTCCCAAGGCTTCTGGTTATTTGGGACTCTTCTTCCCTGTTTCAAAGAAATGCCTTGACTTAGTGCTTTTCTGTTGTTTCCTTTTTAATTAAAGTAGGGCGATGCCATCTATCGGTTGGCGTGTGTCACATATTGGTATAAGGAGCCCTGGTGGTGCAGATTGGTGTGATACTGCTAACCACAAGTCAGCAATTCACATCCATCTTTCTCTGTAGGGGAAAGATCAAGCTATTGCTCCCATAAACATGTACGCTCTCAGAACTCTAGGGTAAAAAAAGAAACCAAGAAACCATGGGGAGCAGTTTTACTCTTCCCATAGGGACACGAACAGTCAGAATCAACTTGAAGGCAGTGGGTTTTTACCTGTTGTTATGGAATTAAAGAATTTCCGATTTATTACCAAAGGTTTATAATTCATTACTGTGCTTAGATTTCTGGTGTTCAAATTGTGCCAGACAGGTCAACCTATCTGCTAAGTTTTTGCACTGCACCATCATTGTTTTGGTTGTTTTATTACGTGGTTCCTGAGATACTCCAGATTTACCTTGTACATTGCTGCCATTTACCCCAGAATCAGCCATTTCTCCAATGACTGCCGGTTCATTTGACAAGAGAATGATTCTTGAGGTCGATTAGGTTACCAGATGGGCTCATTGCTACAGGGATATCCTTGCTTGTTGGCTGAACTCAGTGTCTTACACTCATTCTACAGAAGGAGAAATAGCATGACCTTTCCCCCTGCGTAGCGCCCATTCTTTTCCAAATTTTAGCGTAAAGTTTCACTGTAATTTACAATGCATATTGCAAAGCACAACAACCATGCTTCTTCCCTTTGTCGCTGAATTTTCCTCCAATTTAGCTAACATTTTAACTTTCTTTCTCTTTCTCTCAGCTGGTAATCTTTGTTTTCTCGATGAGGCTGCCCTTGGCAAATATAAGATTTTAGTCAGATCGCTTTCAGTGGCAGTTTTTACTGCTATTGTGGACACTACAATGGATTTATCAAATGTTCTTTCTCTTTAAGCATCATTTCAGCTTTTTCTTTTTTTTCCCCAACTGTCCATCTTGATTTTCCTGGTGAGGCTGCCTTTGATAAAAGGAAATATAAGATGGTAACCCGCTATCTTTGGTTTGATACTTTTTTCTGCTGTGTATTTTGCTGGACACCATAATGGCTTTCTGTGGCCTCTGTAAGAAACCCAGAGTCCTTTGTTCTTAATGCTGTGATAGACCTGAGTGGACTTGCTACTTCACAAGACTTTCCCCAGATTCCTTATCACCTTCAACATCCACAGCCACCCACTTAAGCAAGTGATAACTTAAAAACAGTAGTCTGACTTCCATCCTTCCAGAGAGCCACCAAGTAGACGTGCTAAGGCCCTGCTGCTCCAGCTCAGGCTCCACACATCTCTACCAGTTGTAATGGACTATGCTCCTAGGTTTTGTGTTACTAAATCTCAAGACAGAGAGACTTCGACTCGTTGTATATCAGGCATCAGCTTTCTCACACTGCTGAGTGGTAGGGATGTGTCTAAAGGAGTCCTAGTGGTACTTAGTGGCTATGTTTGGGTGCTGTTAAAATCTAGGTCAGTCGTTCAAACCCATCAGCCAGTCTGTGGGAGCGAGATGAAGCCGTCTGTTCCTGTAAAGATTTTCCACCTCAAAAACCGAAAGAAGTAGTTCTCTGCCCTATATGGTCGTTGTGAGTCAGAATCAACTTGTTATCAGCAGTGGACATTTTCAGAATACCTATTTGGAATATAAGAAGAACCACACAAGAAGCAGGCCACCAGATAAATATGACTGTGGATGTTGCTTCCAAGATCCGTGCTGCCCAGTGGAAAGGGAAATGAGCTGCAAGTGCACACAGTTGATGCATCCCACTGCCGACTGCGAGGCTGGCAGTTTGAGTCCACCCACATTGAAAGGGATATTGAAAGAAAGACCTGGTGATCTACTTCTGAAAAATCACCATCGAAAACCCTGTGAAGCACAGTTCTACTCTGACACCCATGGGGTTGGCAGTACTACTCAACCGGGTGCCTAGCAAGACACCATTCTTTGTGGGATTTTTCCTATTTTAATTACCATCCATTGCTTTTTATTTTTTTAATCATTTTACTGAGGGCTCGTACAACATTTATCACAATCCATACGTACATCCATTGTGTCAAGCACATTTGTACATTTCTTGCCATCATCATTCTCAAAATATTTCTTTCTGCTTGAGCCCTTGGTATCAGCTCCTCATTTTTCCCCTCCCTCCTAACCCTTCTCCCTCATGAATCCTTGATAAATTTATAAATTATTATTATTTTGCCATGTCTTACACTGTCCAGCATCTTCCTTCACCCACATTTCTGTTGTCTGTCCCCCAGGGGGTGGTTATATGTAGATCCTTGTGATCAGTTCCTGCTTTCTACCCCTCCGTCCCTCCACCCTTCCTGTTTCGCCGCTCTCACCACTGGTCCTGAGAGGGTCATCTGTCCTGGAGTGCCTCTGTTTCCAGTTCCTGTGTGTACCAGTATACATCCTTTGGTCTAGCTGGATTTGTAAGGTAGAATTGGGATGATGATAGTGGGGAGGAGGAAGCATTGAAACTAGAGTAAAGTTGTATGTTTCATCATTGCTACACAGCACCTTGACTTGCTCATCTCCTCCCTGCAACCCTTCTGTGAGGGGATCTCCACTTGCCTACAGATGGGCTTTGGATCCCCACTCTGCACTGCCCCTCAATCACAGTGATAATAATATTTTTGTTCTTTGATGCCTGATACCTGAACCCATCAACATCTCATGATCACACAGGGTAGTGTGCTTCTTCCATGTGGGATTTATTGCTTCTCAGCTAAATGGCCTCTTTATTTTTAAGCCATTAAGACCCTAGGTGCTATATCTTTTGATAGCCAGGCACTACCAGCTTTCTTCACCACATTTGCTTACGCACCTGTGTTGTCTTCAGCGATCGTGTTGGGAAGGTGAGCCTTATGGAATGCCAGTTTAATAGAACAAGTGTTCTTGCATTGAGGGAGTACTTGAGTAGAGGCCCAATGTCCATCAGCTACGTTAATACTATAAATATATGCACATAGATCGATTATTTCCCCATTGTCATATATAAATATGTTTGCATATGTACATGCCTGTATTTAGACCTCTATAAATATCCTTTGCCTTCTAGTTCTTTCCTCTATTTCCTTTTACTTTTATCTTGTCCCTCTATCATGCTCAGCCTTCATTTGGGTTTCAGTAATTCCTCTCAGTTACATTACCCTTGAACAAGCCCTACCAGGCCTTTTACACCCTCCTCATCACTGATTTTGGATCACTTGTTATTCCATTGTCCCTGGGATTTATTAACACCACTTCCTTTCCCCCACCTCTCCCTCTACTATGTCCCCTGGAACCTTCGGTCCTGTTGTTTTCTCCTCCAGATTGTTTATCCAGACTCTTTTATCTAGACAGACCTGCAGAGATAATACTATGCACAAACCAAGACAGAGCAAAACAAAGCAACAAAAAAGAAAATAGCTCAAGGTCTATTGACATTTAGGAGTGTTTTCTGGTGGAGTCTGATGGAGTGCCACACCATGGCCCCAAAGTCTATTTTTGGTATTCCCTCGAGACGTCCTTGCTCTGCTCCCCTTGCTGTTCTGTTGCACGCCTTTAGTGTTTTGCCTCGGTGTGGTGGGGTCTGATCAGGCATAATTCCCTCACTGTGTATCCAGTGTTGTCCCCTATAGGGCTATGGGCCAGTGAGGGATGTCATGTCTCATAGTGGGGTTGACCATATGGCCCTCTCTAGCTATTGGCTGCTCTGAGCAGGGATATCATCTTCAAGTCTTGGTGGGCCAGGATGTGCTCCACTCTCTCTTCCTCCCCCCTCATTTGCTCCTGTGTGCTCTGATCAGACATGTCCCTCTCCCTGAGCTGTAGCTTCAGTGCTGCCCCTAAGGTAAATTCTTCAGGGGGCAGGGGTGGTTGTCCACATAGTTGGGATTGGGGCCTGTCTCTCAGACCCCTCTACTGGTTCCCTGCTTCATGCCAGTATGTTGCATTCACATCTTAGAGCACCGCTTTGTAGTCTGGTCCCTCTTTCCCTGAGAAGATATGAATAATACACTCCCCTTGGGGGAGTTAGTGCCCTGTTCCCCAACTACTCATTTGTTTTTTCTCTCTTTCCCCTTCCTTTTTAGTTGTCTACCATATGTATTCCTGGATTTGGTCTGGTCCCTGCCATACTCCCTGAACCTGAACCCAGGAATGTTTATATACAATAGTTTTTTCCCTAAGCCCGTTTTGCACTTTTTTTTTTTAAAGCTTTCCTCATCAGACTCATATAGTACTTCTCATTTTCTGCTTGGCTTACTTCGCTTAGTATAATTTCCTCCAATTCTTTCCAATGTGCTTCATGCATTCATCACTACTTTTTTTCTTATTTTTTTAATCATTTTATTGGGGGCTCATAGAATTCTTATCACAATATGTTCTTGATCCATTGTGTCAAGAACATATGTACATTTGTTGCCATCATCATCCTCAAAACATTTGCCTTCTATTTGAGCCCTTAATATCTGCTGCTTATTTTCCCCCTCCCTCCCCACTGTCCCCTACCTCATGAACCCTTCATCATTAATAAATTATGATTATTTTGTCATATACTACACTGTCCGATGTCTCCCACCGCCTTCTTCTCAACTGTCCCTCCCCCAGGGAGGAGACTATATGTAGATTCTTGTAATCAGTTCCCCCTATCCACCCCACATTCTCTCCACCCTCCAGGCATCGCCACTCTCACCACTGGTCCTGAATGAGTCATCTGTCCTGGATTCCCTGTGTTTCCAGTTGCTATCTGTACCAATGTACATCCTCTGGTCTAGCCAGATTTGTAAGGTAGAATTGGGATCATGATAGTGGAGGAGAGGAAGTATTTAAGAACTAGAGGAAAGTTATATGTTTCATCGCTGCTACCCTGCACTCTGACTGGTTCATCTCTTCCCCACAACCCTTCACTAAGGGGTGTCCGATTGGCTACCAATGGGCTTTGAGTCTCCACTCTGCACTCACCCACATTTTCAATGATATGATCTTTTGTTCCTTGATGCTTGAAACCTGATCCCTTCGACAGCTCGTGGTCACACAGGCTGGTGTGTTTCTTCCATGTGGGCTTTATTGCTTTTGAGCTAGATGGCCACTTGTTTATCTAAGAACCTTTAAGAACACAGACGCTATATCTTTTGATAGCTGGGCACCATCACTTTTCTTCACTACATTTGCTTACACACACGTTTGTCTTCATTGATCGTATCAGGGAGGTGGGCACCCATTGATATGATTTTTAGTTCTTTCATGTCTGATAACCAGTCCCTTCTGCACCTTGTGGTCAGACAGGCTGTGTGCTTCTTCCATGTTGGCTTTGATGCATCTCAGCTAGATGGCCGCTTGTTTATCTTCAACGCTTTAAGATCCCAGACGCTTTGATAGCCACGTACCATCAGCCTTCTTCACCACATTTGCTTATGCACACATTTTTCTTCAGCAATCATGTTGGGAATGTATGCATCCTGGAATGCCAATTTAATAGAACAAAGTGTTCTTGCATTGAGTAAGTGGAAGCCTAATTGTTTTATTAGGAGTTCACACAACTCTTATCACAATTCATACATACATCAGTTGTGTAGAGCACATTTGTACATTCATTGCCCTCATCATTCTCAAAACATTTCCTCTCCACTTAAGCCCTTGGCATCAGGTCCTCATTTTGTCCCCTCCATCCCTGCTTCCCCCTCCCTCATGAACCCTGGATAATTTATAAATTATTATTTTGTCATATCTTGCCTTGTCCGACATCTCCCTTCACCCACTTTTCTGTTGTCCACCCCCTAGTAACAAAGTCAAATGCAGATCCTTGAAATCGATTCCTCCTTTCCAACCTACTCTCCCTCTACGCTTCTAGTAGTGCCACTCTCACCACTGGACCTGAAGAGATCATCCACCCTGGATTCCCTATGTTTCTGGTTCCTTTCTGCACCAGTGTACATCCTCTGGTCTAGCCAGACTTGCAAGGTAGAAATCAGATCATGATAGTGCAGGAGGATGAAGCATTTAGGAACTAGAGGAAAGTTGTATTTTTCATTGTTGCTACATCACACCTTGACTGGCTCGCCTCCTCCCCTACACCCCTCTGCAAGGGGATTCCGGTGACTGACAAATGGGCTTTGGATCTCCAATCTGCACCCCGCCCCCCTACCTCATTCACTATGGTAAGATTTTTTGTTCTGATGATGCCTGATACCTGATCCCTTCAACACCTTGTGATCGCACGGGATGGTGTGGTTCTTCCATGTGGGCTTTGTTGCTTCTGAGCTAAGTGGCTGCTTGTTTGCCTTTAAGACACCAGACGCTATACCTTTTGATATCCGGGCACCATCAGCTTTCTTTGCCACATTTGCTTATGCACCCATTTGTCTTCAGCGATCATATCATGGAGGCAAGCACAAAATGTTATGATTTTTTGTTCTTTGATGCCTGATAACTGATCCCTTTGGCACCTTGTGATCACACAAGCTGGTGTGCGTCTTCCATGTGGGCTTTGTTGCTTCAGAGCTAGATGACCACTTGTTTATCTTCAATCCTTTAAGACCCCAGACGTTATATCTTTTGATAGCCGGGCACCATCAGCTTTATTCACCACATTTGCTTATGCACCCGCTTTGTCTTCAGCAGTTGCGTTGAAAAGGTCAGCATCACAGAATGTCAATTTAATAGAAGAAAGTATTCTTGCATTAAGGGAGTACTTGAGTGGAGGCCCAATGTCCTTCTGCTACCTTAATACTAAACGTATAAATATATGCACATAGATCTATTTACCCATCCTCATATATAAATATATTTGCATATATACATGTCTTTATCTAAACCTCTATAAATGCCCTTTGTCTCCTAGCTCTTTCCTCTATTTCCCTTGACTTTCCTTCTGTCCCACTATCATGCTCAGTCCCGACCAGGGTTTCAGCAAATCCTCTTTGTTACATTACCCTTGATCATGCCCTACCAGGCCTCCCAGCCCCTCCTCACCACTGATTTAGATCACTTGTTCCCTTGTCCCTGGGTTTGTTAACACCACTACCTTTTCCCCCACCTCTCCTATGTCCCTCCTGAACTGTCGGTCCTGTTGTTTTATCCTCCAGATTGTTCATCCAGCCTATCTTATTTAGAAAGACCAGCGGAGATAATAACATGCACAAAAACAAGACATAAAAATACCAAGGAACAATATACAACCAACCAACAACAATAAATCAATGACAAAAAAAAAACACAAGAAAGAAAAGTTTGTAGTTAGTTCAAGGATTGTGTGTTGGCCTTTAGGAGTGTTTTCCAGTTCAATCAATTGGGGTACCACACCCTAGCCCCAAAGTCCACCTTCATCATTCCCTGAGGACCTCGCCGCTCCATTCCCTTGCTATTCTGTTGCACCCCCTTAGTGTTTTGCCTCGGTGTGGCGGGATCAGATCAGGCATAGTTCCCACACTGTGTCTCCAGTGTTGTCCCCGGTAGAGCTATGGGTCAGTGAGGGGCGTCATGTCTCATAGTGGGGCTGGCCATGTGGTCCTCTCTGTGGACTGGCTGCTCTAATCAGGATAATCGTCCTCAAGACCTGGTGGGCCAGGATGTGCTCCACTTTCTCCTCCTCCTCCTTCATCATCACCCATGTGCTCCCATCAGATATGTCCCTCTCCTGGAGCTGCAGATTCAATGCCGTCTTTTGAAATAAGTTCTTCTGGTGGGAGGGCCAGGCGTCCTCTTAATATTTGTCATCACTGCTTTTTAGTGATGTGTAGTACTCCATTGTATGTATATACCACTGTTTTTTAATCCAATCATTTGTTGGTGGAAATTTGGGTTGTTTCCAACTCCTTGCATTCGGATTTGTACCCTTGTGGAACTGCTGTTCAGGTCCTTTGCCCACCTCCTCGGTGGGCAATTAGTTTTTTTTTCTCTTTGGAAACTAGCAGAGTATTGTAGATTTTAGTAATAAGGCCTTTGTCTGATGTGTCAGGCTAAAGATGTTTTCCCAGTCCGTGGGCTCTCTTATTACTCTCTTGGTGAATTATTTTGATGTACACAGATGTTTTATCTTCAGTGTATCCCACATGTCAATTTGTGACTCATGTGCATTTGTGTCCTTCCCTGTTTCTGCTATCCCATGTATTCCCAGTGCCAAAATTCTCAGATTGGTCCCAGTTCCCTTATTGATGGACCTAATAGTTTGGAGTTTTACCTCAAGGTCTGTGATTTACCTTGAGTTTATTCTTGTGCATGGAGTCAGATAAGGGTCATGCTTCATTTTTCTGCAGGTAGATATCCATTTTTTCCAACACCGCTTGTTAAAGAGGGTGGTACCTGCTTTTGATATTTTGGGGGCTTTATCAAAAGTGAGTTGTCTGTATCCTGATGATTTTATTTCTGGGTTTTCAGTTCTTTTCCAGTAGTCTAAGTATCTGTCATTATACCAATACCTCCCAGTTTTGACCATGATGGCATTATAATATGTGCTAAAGTCAGGTAAAGCAAGCCCTCCCACTGTGTCCTTCTTAGGGAGTCTCTGCTAATTCTGGGCTTCTTCCCTCTCCATATGAATTTGGTAATCAGTTTTTCCATTTCTTTCAAGAAAGATGAGGGTAATTCTCTCAGGATTGCATTAAAGTTATATAGTGCCTAGGAGAGAACTGACATCTTTACTATATTGAGTCTTCTGATCGACAAAAATGGGATATTCTCCCATTTGCTGAATCACTCTTGGTTTCTTGTAATAGTGTTCCATAGTTTTCCTCATATAAATCTTTTGTTCTTTTAGTCTGCTATTTCCCTAGATATTTTAATTTGTGCTTGGCTATTGTGATGGGTACCACCTTTTTGACCTCCTCTTCTGTTATTTTAGCTGATATGTATAGCAGTCCAGTGGACTTCTGTTTGTTGATCTTGTATCCTGCCACTCTGCCCCTTTTGGATCTTTTGGGATTTTCCATTTATAAAATCATGTCATCTACATATAACGATAGTTTTACCTCTTCCTTCCCCAGACGAATACCTTTGATGTCTCTCCTTTGCCTTATGCTGCGAGCTAAAACCTCCAGTACGATGTTAAATAAGAGTGGGGACAAGGGGCATCCTTGTCTGGACCCTTTTTCTGTGGAATTGTGTTCCTCTTTTCTGCATTGACTACCATGTTGGCTGTTGGTTCTTCATATATAGCTTGTATTGTCTTGAGGAATTGTCCTTCCATTCCTATCTCCTGACGTGTCTTAAAAAGGAATTGGTGTTGGATGTTGTCGAATGCTTTTTCCACATCTATCAATATTATCATGTGGTTCTTAGAGTTTTTCATGTCAATGTGGCACATGATACTAATGGTCTTTCGTATGTTGAACTATCCCTGGTATGAATCTTGCTTGGTCATGGTGAATTACCATATATACTCGTGTATAAGCTGAATTTTTCAGCACAAAAAATGTGCTGAAAAACTGGGGTTTAACTTATACGAGGTGTAATATCTCACAGGTGATTGTCGTTCCTCCGCTGTTCATTCAAAGCCCCACTGATACTGCAGGGCTTTGAATGTTTGTTACTCACATCTAACCAATCAGAGCCATCCTATGACGTGGAAGGCTCCAATTTGCAGAAGCACCCATAGTGATTCACTTACGCTGGCAGCTGAACTGGTCAGGATGTGTCCGTGGCTGCGCTCCGTCTCTCCCCTCTGGTCTCTGTGTTAATTCACATCCTGCATTTCCCACCATAGGCTTATACTCAAGTCATCAGTTTTTCTAGTTTCCCAGGTAATAACTAGGTACCTAGGCTTATACTCACGTCGGCTTATATTCAAGTATATATGGTATTCGTTTTATATACATTTGTATTCTATTGGCAAGTATTTTGTTAACAATTTTTGCATCTGTGTTCATTAAGAATATTGGTCTGTAGTTCTCAATTCTGGTAGGATTCCTGCCCTGTTTGGGTATCATATTTATACTTGCTTCAAGAGGTTGCCGTCTTTTCTAGGTTCTGGAAGATTTTGTGTAGGATTGGTGTCATTTCTTCCCTAAATGCTTGGTAGAATTGTCCTGTGAAGCCATCTGGTCCAGGGAATTTGGGGTTGGTAATCCCTTGATATCCTTGTCTATTTCTTCTATTGCTATGGGTCTATTGACATTCTTGATGTTCCTCTGGGACATTCGAGGGAGGGATTGTTTTTCAAAATTTGACCATGTCTTCCAAGTTGTTGAATTCATTGGAGTACAGTCCTTCGTAATACTCTTTAATTATCATTTTGAATTCATTAGAGTCTGTTGTAATGTCCCCTCTTTCATCCCTCATTCTTGCTATTGAAATTTGTTCCCGTCTTTCTTTGGTTAGGTTTACCCACGATATGTTGATTCTGTTTATCTTTTCAAAGAACCAACTTTTAGCAGCATTAATTTTTTCCATAGTTTTCTTATTTTCCCTCTCCTAAATCTCAGCCCTGATTTTTATTATTTCTTTTCTTTTGCTATTAGCACGATTGTGCTGTTGACTCAGCCCTAGTTGCTGTAAATTTTGTGCCAGCATATCAATCATATGGCTTTCTTCCTTTCTCAGGTGTGCATGTATTGCTATGAAACTTCCTCTGATAACTGCCTTTGCTGTGTCCCATAAGTTTTGGTACGTCTTATTCTCATTCTCATTGGTTTCTAGAAATTTCCTAATTTCATCTATGATCTGAGCCAGTACACACTCCTTTTTCAGTAGAGAGTTATTCATCCTCCAATTGTTTGCCTTGTTTTATTCATCTTCATTTTGCTGATTTCCAGCCTTATGGCACAGTGGTCAGTGAGAGAAGTCTATATGATATCAATGTGCTTAAATTTATGCAGATTTGACTTATGCCCCAGCATGTGGTCTATCTTCGAATATGTGCTATGTGGGCTTGAAAAGAATGTGAAATATTTTGTATTTTCATGAAAAGCTCTGTAAATATATATCAGGTCAAATTGACTAATTGTAGTGTTTAGATCTCTGGCCTCCTTGTTGAGTTTCTTTCCCTGTGATATTTCTTTCTCAGAGAGTGGTGTATTGAAGTCACCTACTATAATTGTTGAGGCTGTGACTTCCTTTTTCATATTTTGAAGCATTTGTTTGACGTATTCAGCAGGTCTGTCATTTGGGGAATATGTTTACAATGCTTAGTGGTTCTTTGCCTACTGCTCCCTTGAGCATTATATAGTGTTCCTCATCTCTTTTTATGGTTTGCACTTTGAGGTCAGTTTTATCCAAGATTACGATTGCAACCCTTGGTTTTTTTTTAATTGCTGTTTCTTTGGTATGTTTTTCTCCAGCATTTGATTCTCAGCCTAGTTTTGTTTGTAGTCTTGACATGTGTCTCCTGTTGGCAGCAGATTGATTAGTTGTATTTCTAAACTAGTCTAAACTAGTCTGCTAGCCTCAGTCTTTTAATGCCTGAGTTTAGTTCATAGATATTCAGGGGTATTATTTCCTTCCGTGGACTCTGTGATGTCATCTTACACCTTTTGTGTTGGGTGTTTTCCCACCTCCCTTTCTTTTTAATGTAGTGTGTGTGTGTGTGTGTGTGTGTTTCATTCTTGACTTCTTTTCACCCTTAATCCAATGCTATCTTGGGGGCTGTTTTCTCTTTGTTTCCCTCTGGGTGAGGTTGTTCTCTGTGGCAGTCTCTTACTTATGCTAGGTGAGTGCTGTTCTTCTGCCTATACTGCATCGACAAGGATCCAGGCTGGGTTTCTTCTAATGTATTCTTTGAGTTTTTCCTTCTCTAACAAGACAATTACTTCTTCATCTATCTTGATCAGTAATTTGGCTGTGTAGAGTATTCTTGGGTTTGCATTATTTTCCTTCAATTTTTGCAATGTTACTCAACAACTCTCTCCTCTTCTTCATAGTGTTCTCTGATACCCTGTTTCCCCGAAAATAAGACAGTGTCTTATATTAATTTTTGCTCCCAAAGATGCACTAGGTCTTATTTTCAGGGGATATCTTATTTTTCCATGGAGAAGAATGTGGTACACGTTTATTGTTTATTGTTTTATTAAAAGAGACCTCGTACTACCTGTCTGCTCTGACTGCGCTGCAGCCAATAGTGAGCTGCGTGGTGGTGCCCACCACTATGATCCAGAGTCCAGAGTTACGGTAGCTTCGGGGGTGCTGATTTTTGGGGAGGTCTTATTTTTGGGAGATGCCTTATATTTCAGCCCGAGGCAAAACTGTAAGTAGGTCTTATTTTGGGGGGATGTCTGACTTTTGGGGAAACATGATAGGTCTGAGCATATTCTTATTTGGGAAACTATGTGATTGCTTGTTTTTCCCTAGCTCTTCTCATGATTTTCTCCTTTTCCTCAAAGTTGGATAGTAAGTATGATGTGCCTTGATTTCTTCTTGGGTTTCAATCTGACTGGTGTTCTTTCAGCTTCCTGAATGGTTGCCAGGCTTTCATTCATTAAGCTCGGGAAGTTTTCCTCCAAGAATTTCCTCTCTGTTGCAGTTGACTTCTTTGTGGTGTCTTCCTCTGGTAATCCAATAATTCTAATGTTGTTCCACTTCATAGCATCAGACCTAGCTTTTAGGTTCTCTTCATCTTCACTAATGATCTTATTAGATTTTTGTTCGCATTTAAAGTCTCCTTGGCTGTCCTCTAGGTCACTGGTGCAATTATCTGCCTCCTCCAGTCGATTCTCGTGGTCTGCGTGTCTGCTACTAGTTTTTGTTATCTCTTCCCTGATCTCTTGTATTTCCCTTTGGTGTATGGACTTAATCTCCTCTTTCATTTCATCTTTTTTCTGTATTGTTTTTCTCATATCCTGTATTACAGCAAGAAGTATTCTGAAAAATTCTTTATGTGGCAGATAAATATCTGCTTCTTCTATGCATGTCGTTCGGTTCAGGACATCTCTGCCATTGAAGTTTGTTTCTCATGTTTTTTTGTTGAGGTCATTGGGCCTGATTGCTGTTTGTTTTAGAGGAGCCAGGTGCCATTTTTCAGGGAGTCAAAGAGCACTGGCTCTCTCTGGGAGACTCGTAGGAAAGCTTCTTCGAACTGCTACAGCTAATTTCACTATGGAATTAGCCAACCACTTTATCCTCCTGTGGCTTCACTCTTTCCCTAGTCAACAAGTTGGATGGGCCTCTCCGGAGATGCTGGTTGGGTTGTTGTGGATCCACGAGGATGGTGCTTTACTGGGTGATCTCACAAGAATCCATGATGGTGTGGCCCATGACGGCTTGGGTTGCCACAGGTGGCATGCAAAGGTGCCCGCTGCAACAGGAGTGTCACAGAAATCTGGTTGGTTGCCTGCTTTGGTATAGAGCACCGTGAATGGTGGGCGGAATTTCCCTGATCAGGTAGATCACTGCATAGGTTAGGCAGAGGTTCCCACTGCTCCGTGGAAAGCTGGTGAGTGTTTGATAAGCTTTCTTAGTCTGTGAGGCACTACAGCAGGCGGGAGGAAGCTCCCTCAGTAACGTGGGACCACAGAGGATGGATAGGAGCTCCCCAAGGCACACAGGCAGGATTTCCCCCAAAGAAGGGGTGCCGAATTTCTCCAGCCATGTCTTAAGCACTACAGAGGACCGGCAGGTGGGCTTTTCCAGGGAAGAAGTTGGGCAGGATATCCCCTGTTGGAGTGTGGGTGGGCTTTCCCAGCTTCCGGTTATGCTGCAGAGGGAGGAGCTCGCCCAGCAGGGTTGAGTGCAGGCATTAATGCCCTAGGCTAAGGGTAGTGGTCAGGATGTTGGCAGTGCTGTGTGAGAGAAAGGGGAAGAGAAAAAAGAGATGGAAAAAAACAGCCCACTGACACAGGGGGATAGGGGGGAATAGAGAGAAGAGAGGGAAACTGAAGCATCAATATAAATGAACCTGATCCTTGACCATGGGGCTGCAGGGGTTTAATCCCTGCCCTGAGATGGTGTCAAACTGTGGCTGTGTTGAGATAAAGCCCCTGTGTTGGCTACAAATGATCCTGGCTCCAGCCAAGACAGTGGCCGGGCCAAGGTAAGGTGACCAGATTTTAACATTGGTATAGCGGGACACCATTGATAAAACTCATATCCTGGTGAAATTGCCACATGGCAGCCAAAAACCGTACATACCCTCACTTGTTGTCCATTCTTTCCAAAAATTGGGACTTTTTAAAAACACCATAGACACGAGAAAAAATGTTTAAAAAGCGGTACGTCTGGTCACCTTAGGCTAAGGTCAAACCCTAGCTGGCCTCCATTGTGGTAAGCCAAAAGACCCAGCTCCTTAAAACCTATTGGATCTCTGCCTACTTATCTTTCTGATGCTCCTTCTGCGACCTGGCGGTGTGGAATTTCCCTCTTAGTGACTCTCCTGCACAGATTTCTGTGGAGTTCCTCTGCTATGTGTTACTCAGTCGCCATCTTCCTGGAAGTCTCTACCATCCATTTCTTAACAGATTTTTGTGAGAACTTTTTTTTCTCTCCCACTTAAAATTAATATACTTTTCCCCTCAAGAGGCTGTAATTTACCTTTGTAAATTACAGGAAAAGGGCTTCAAAAATTCATGGAAAATTCCTTTACCTTTTAATCCTATTTCCATGAGTTATTTGTGGCTCACTCATACATGTTATTCCAGTTACTATGGCTCCATAAGAAATTATCGCCAACACTTAATGGCCTAAAATAGCAATTAAATATGCTCATAGATTTTATATTTTGTGGGAAGGAACTCAGACATAGCATAACAAACATGTTTCTTCTCTGCCCTATGATGCCGGGGCCTCAGCTACACACCTTACTGGCTAGACCAGAAATGTCTGAAAGCTCGCTTACCATGTGGCTGCCTGATGGGCCAGTTTGGGCTTCTTCACAGTTCAATATCTAGTGTCCCTCCAGAGTACGTTTCCTAAAGGAGAAACCAGGTAGAATCATACTCCTATAGTCCCTGGGAGCACTGCTGCCGTATTCATTAGGTCTGAAGAGTCCCAAGTCCCCCATCCCCAGGTGCACAAAAGGGAAAGTGACCACACACCTCACATTCCTTCACGAAGGGATCTAGGGTCCCTGAGTAAACCGCATGGAGTGCATAGCTGACCTCTGGCTACATCAAGGAGAAGAATCCTACGTAGCTCCATCAATCAAGGCTGATTGCCACAAAATAGAGATCAGGCATGCCTCCACCCTCCATCATTCTTTACCCTTTTCTGATAGTAACTGTTTCTTCCACAGCATTCTACTTTTGTGCTGTGTTCTATAATCCATTGCACTGGTCGCACAGAGCTCACAGGCAATACTCACAATTAAGGGAGCTTTTTAGAGAACTTAATGGGTTACTACAAGCCAAGATCAGAAAACACTAAGGATACACTCATTGGTCCACAGTATCATCTCGCCTCAATCAAGTCTTTCTCTAGTCCTTAGTCTCTGTGTTGCTCTTCAATTCTGTCTCGTGTCTCCTTGCCTCAGCCTCTGACTTTGTCTTGTTCTTTCAGTCTGTCCAGTAATTTCTGTTTCACAGCCTCTGGTTCCTCTTGTCTTTAGACAGAGATCTCATTTGTTCTCCACTGGTAGTTCTTTATCCCTTAAGTTCATGGGATTCCTCTGTTCCTGTTCTAAGATAACACATCCCTATGGCCAGGGAAGTGGCAACGAAAATGAACCAGTCCACTCTGTTTTGGGTTAGACATGCCCTATTTGCAAAGTCCCACCTAATCATCAATGGGAATCACAAAGACCTAGACAGAAGAGCCATGCCAAGAGACTTCACACCACGATAGTCCCACAGACAGGCGCTTCTTGCCTTCTTACCCTTAAATCTACAAGTGAGAGCTGTGTCTTGGGAGATTCGCCTCTAAACCCTGGCAACCAAGTGTGCTTTTTACAGTGCATTTCCTCAACTCCTGTGCAGACAGACCACTGCAGCCAGGTGCAGATTCAGGGCAGCCTCCCAGCATTGCCTGTCTGTCCTGCAGCCCCCTCTCTATGTGCCTCATTGGGCCTCAGCCATCCATGTGGCCCTTCTGCTCTGCTGGGTGGCATTTTGTTTTAAGATGATGGCAACGCCTTGACAGTCAAAGCTGCAGAACCCTCTGGAGAAAGGACACCAGTGAGTTGCTTTTCTTGCCCACACCCCATCACTGTGGTGGACTTGCACACATTCCTGTTGAGTCAGATGTTGGTGATCTGCATTTCTCCTCCACATTCACTTCACTTTAAAAAAAAATTTAGCCCCTGCTATGATTCTAGTGATAGAAGGCGATGTAGGATTTAAGAAAGCTGAATTATCCCTGTCATGTTTAACTCACTGCATAGTTGGAAACTTATAATTTGAATGTTACATGTTTGCTGTCAGGAATTGAATTTCCTTTCCACTGGGCATCCTGCAGACCCTGCGGTGCTGCATTGCTCCTTGGGCCTTGCTGTGTAGCATGGGGATTGCAGGGCCATCTCTACTCTGCTTATAGGACCTGCAGGACCGCAATGATGAGTTGCAGGCTGCGCTGGAAGGCCTACAGACATGGATGCACAAGACACAGAGTAGCCCATCTAGTTTCCGGCCAGATGGATGCCTGCCCCCAGCAGATTGCTCCGAAGGTAGAGGATCTTCTTGGGGAAAGGGTGGAGTCCTTGTTCCAGCAAACTGGGCTATCTCTCAGACCTACCCGTAGTTTGTGTCATGGGCCACTTCCAAGCATCATAGGGTATATTGAGGCACAAACACCTGCCCCAGACACACTGGCACCACCCGGCTGAGTTCCTTGTAGCTGGGAATTTATGGAAGGGGATGGGGGCTTTATCAACTGTAATGAAATGGCAGCAGTTATGTGATCTCACAATGACCTCATGAGAGGCATGTCCATCACTCGTAGATGTTCCAAAGCCACCTCCAGAGTTGTGATTAAGATGAAGGGACTTGGTGGTGAGGTTTCAGCATAGGCTAGAGACAGAGAGAGTGAGGGTATGTGACAGTAAATAAAGGAGCTATATTTCCTTTGCCCAGGTCACAGACCAGTCTCTATACAGATTGTCCTCTGAGCTGTAAGCTGGTTGATGTGAAAACTCTTTTAATAAAAGAGATAAATTATATCTAAAACATATTAATGACTCCCTGATGTTCAGAGAGAGCTTGAGATTTGTCCCCTTGAGTGTCAGAATTCGTCAGAATAGACCTGTGCCAGCGGCGCCTGTGCAGGACACAGGTCAAGCACTGGAAGCAGTTGGGACCTGTGTGCATAGGCGTGCATATCTGCTTAAAAGTAGATATCTCTGGCTTCAGGATCCTCTTAGTGCTGAGGTTTATGACAAATTCCACCTACAGTGTAGACTGTGTTTGATTAATCTCAGCTCCTTCAAAAGACAAGAACAAGGAGGTAACACAGCTGCCCTAGAGTTTTGTCATAGTCCTGTATAGCCAGGGGTTGGTTCTTGGATCAGTGCCCCCAACTGTGCATCAGCAGACACCATGGCAAGTCTCTCAGCCCTGCTGCCAAAGCTCTGATACACAGTGGTTTTGTGTGCTAAGTTTTGGCCACTCCCTCACCCCAGGGAGATCTGTGGACACTGACAGGCCACTCCCTCACCCCAGGGAGATCTGTGGACACTGACAGGCCACTCCCTCATCCCAGGGAGATCTGTGGACACTGACCTGTGGATCTTTGGCAGTCGAGCATTTTGCATCCTCCTCCCTCCCAGTTTTGTAGTGCTCTAAAGCTATTTATTTAATAAAATGTAAATGAATTATAGCTAAAAGAGCCAACCTGGGAACCTTAAGTTTTCTCTGAATGTGGGTACAGCGTCTTTGGACCTCAACATAACCTGCTCACCTGCAAATGGCAGATTGGTGTCTTGAAATCCTGTGAGTCAACAGCCAAAGGCCATTAGACTCATTTGGGAAATGTGGGATGGAGCCTGACACAGCCAGCTGCACCACATCCAGAGATGCCAAGGGTGCTGTGACATCCATTTAAGGCATCCTACGTATTCTTCCACACAACAGACAGGTCAGCCATCCCCAGGGAAATGGACACTGTGTCCCCTCAACTACACAGAATTTATGGCCCTCAGCACGAACCACTGACCCAAAACCTGGGAGACAAGGCCCTGAAGTCTTGGGTCTGCTTGAGACTGGGGACTGCGGCACCAGATCACAGACCTAGGCTTCATGCCATTGCTAATGAAACCTAGCAGTTTCACAATGTGGCCTTTTTATGTACTGTCCTCCCATCCCTCTGATGGAAACCATTTTAGAAGCAGCACCAAGGCTCAGTTGACCCTTCCGATGTTTGTCTGCTGCTGAGAGAATAGTAAGAAGCTGGGTTGCAGTAAGCCTAGTGATGTGGACTGTCCAGCCTCACGGACCTCCTGTCAGCCCAGGTGACTGCGGAAGTTGACAGTTCTCAGTTTCCAAGGCAAAGTAATTCTTTCCAGAGGTTCTCATTCAGGTTTTTGTCTTGTCCCTTATGTCAAAGTTTGTCACCATTTTCAGGGTGACAATGAGAGTAGAGGATGACTTTGCCACGTCCCATCCTTGACACTGCAAAATGAAGACTGAGTCATGGCATAAATGCAATTCTGAGTCTCAGACCAGCTCTCTTCCAAGCCCTAGCAACACACGTAGTTCAAAGATGTGCCTTGTGTGCCTGGTGTGCGGAGTGGTGATTCAGGTCGGAAAGCGAGTCCTTGCAGTGCTCTCAAGCACCATTCCTCATTCCACACGTATGGAATGTGCCTGACTGCTTTATTTATTATTATTATTATTATTATTATTATTATTATTATTATTATTATTATTGTATTTTAAAATCATTTTGTTGGGAGATCTTACAAGTATAACATTCCATAGTTAAATCACATCAAACAGTGTTGTACAGTTGCTGCCACAATCCGTTTCAAAACATTTTCTTTTTCTTGAACTCCTTGATATCTGCTCCCCATTTATTCCCTCCTTTGCCTACCATACCCCGCCCCAGGAAACCTTACTTTATTTTTTTCCATATCTTGCACATCCAATATATCCATTCACATACAATTCTGTTGTTCAATCCCATTGAGTGGGGTTATTCAGTCATCAGTGCTCTCAGCTCCCTGTTATCTCCTCCCCCCTTCCTGTACCCTCAGGGAACCGTTACTCCATTTATTGTTTCTGAAGGGTTATCTATCTTAGCTTTCATGTATCAAATGATATTAAATATACGATGAACCTGCATCAAATCTGATATGATTAAAGAGGCAAAACAAATAAAAACCATAATCATAAGGGGAGGGAATATTAAGGAACTAGAGGATAATTATGTAGTTCATCAGTGCTATACCACACCCTGGATTTATCATCCCTTCCTGTGTCCCTTCTGAGTGTGACTGTCCAATTACCAGAGGGGCTGTGATTTCTGGGTCTCTACTACATCCATGCCCCTTCACATCAATTTGGTTGCTTATCTTTTGAACTTCTGATACCATTTCTCCTCAACACCTCATGATCACACAGGCTGGTGTGCTTCCTTGTGGGCTGTTTCTTACCTGCTAGTTGGGCACTTATTTAACTGCAAAGCATCTAAGACCCCATATGCTATTAATAACCAGGCACCATCAGCTTTTTTCAACCACATTTGCTTATGCACCCATTTTGGCTTCAGCAATCATCTGACCAGTTTATCGAGCAACACACAGACTTACTGCCATCAAGTTGATGCCAACTCATAATGACCCTATAGGACATGGGAGACCTGCCCCTGTGGGTTTCTGAGACTGTAACTCTTGATGGTGGTTTCAAACTGCTGACATTTCAGATCACAGTCCAATGCATAAACACCATGCCACCAGAGCTCCTACATATCCTGAAACCCAGCATTATTTGTGTGATATAATAATGTGGAGGAGGAGGAGGCCAATTTGAAGTCTTTAGCTAATAAACAGGCCATGAGGTGTGTCTGGCCACCTTCACACACAGTGAGGCTCATTCCCAGGCATCACACTGCCCAGAGGCATGTGTCACCAGGTCACCCCACTTCTTCCATCTCCCCACCTCCTCTATGATCCTGGCATCACCAGGGAATAAACTTGAAGTGAAGTACAAGGGGGCCTTACATTCATGGACAATTCCATTATCTTTTTCTTCCGTGTTCTGGAGGTTTTTTGAAGTCCCTTCACACGATATCACTGCCACTTTGTAGGAACTTGAAGGGTGTGATGGGCTGCAGGAGCCTCCTGAGCAATCTGTTCTGGTGAAAGTGTGAAATGGTTCTAAATGAGTGTTTCCTAACGTGGGCAATGCTGCCCCCTGGGGGGCACTGGAATAATCCGTGGGAGCTGCCAAAGCAAATAACCTACACCCTATCCTGGATTAGGGATGGGCTATTGTATAAAAGTTAATTGCCAGAGGGTTGCTGGGTAACTATTTTTCTGAAAATTGGACAGCTGACCAAATAAGTTTGAGATCCTTTATTCTACATGGATACAACATAGCAGATCACCAGTGATGCGTGCTGTTGTACGCCAGTGCGGCAGGACTCCACCATCACTGCCTTTCCCTTGAAAAAGCACATGTAGAATCTGTGCTTTGTTGTCCCTTGGGAATAGGAAAGCTGTAAGAAACCTGTAATGTCCTCACTGAGCTAAGCTGAGATTTCCTCTTCTTCGCAGGCTTTTTCACATGCGTTACAGCTCCTACTCCAGTGAGCCTCGAAACAGAACTCATGATGGAGCAGGTGAAAGAACGTTACCAAGACGTCAAGAGCCAGCTGGAGACGAAGGTAGGTGTGAGGGGTGCCCGAGGGGGAGCCTGGGGCTTCCTTTTGTGCACAGAGAGCCGTGCTTAGTGCTGACCCTTCTCCAGGCAGCTGCCTTGGATTTCTCTGGTTGGTGAGCGGGCACTAAGAAGACAGTTTGAGGGAAATACAAGCAGAAATGACTGTCAGTGCCTGGCCCAAAGTCGCTGGGGGCTGGCATGCTGAGTGCAGCCCTGCCAACTGCTGTGCGGGAATTCACACCACCTACCTCATTCTTAGCATAACTTATCCTTGGCTTTGCCTCTCTTGGGATGCTGCATAGTTTCTCAGCCAGGATTACCCTGGCTCACAAGGTCTTCTCAGTGAAGTTAGCTCCTGCCTCTCCTTAGATGGTGACTAAGAGAATGTCCGCACACAGTTGCCATGTGCCGCGTTCATTCTACTTTCAGGACTCAGAGAGCCAGCCACCCTGTTTCCACCGGGACCTCTGAGCTCCTGGGTGCAAGTTACTTACCTAAACGGAGCTTGCCAGCCAACGGCCAGACAATATCTTCTCCCACGGGAGGCTATCCAACTGGTCCAGACAAGGCTGTGCCTACATCTTGAGCACTGAGTCTTGGGGATGTCACCGCTGCCTTTTCATCCCTGACTTCTGCAGGCCTCAGCTCCTTGGCATGCCCGACAACCTTGCTGTTTCCATGTCATATTGTCAGGGGCTAATGTTTCTCTTTCCAGGTAAACTACAAGCAGGAAATTGAACTAATGAAGAAAAACTTTGAGAAGGAGAAAAGGGAAATGGAGCTTATGTTCAAAAGTGAAGTCAGCATGCTAGAGAGCCAGAGAGCAGACCTGGAGGCGCTCCATGCACAGTCTCAGGATGCCCTTTGCAGCCTGCAGGGGCAGCTGTGGGAGATAAGGAGTGGGGGCCCACATTGCCCCAAGGAGTTGGCCACCTTAGCTCAGTGGCCAGACGAGAAGCTACGCCTGAGACACCAGCACGGACTACCACAAATCAGGTCTGCTGCCCTGTTTTCTTCTGGGTCCTCCTTCAGTCTGAAGTTCTTCCCAAAAACCCACATTAGATATTTAATTCAGGAAATGACTCAACTGCAGTGCATGCTAAGTGGGTAGTTTTTCTCTGGCCACAGAGAGGAAGGTAGGAAAAAATAGGGCTTTGTATGAGTTGTTTTAACTTAAATTAGAAATATATATATTAAAACTTAAGTTATGAAGTAATTTAGTTTGTAGACTACTTTTAACACATTCATATTTATTTTCTGCCTCAGACTTCTCTGTAGCAAAGGAACAAAGTAGCAAAGCATCTTCCTTATTTAATGTCATGTTCTAATTTTCCAGTGCACGCGGTAGCATGTGGGCAAATGGAGAAAAAGGCTAAAAGCTCCTTTGCAATAGGGAGGCCAGTTATCTGCGAAGGTAGCTTTTCAAAGCTGTCCTAAGCGAAAGGAGCCCTGCTGGGGCTTTGGGTTAGCATCAGGCTGCTAACTACAAGATTGGTGATTCCAAACTCCCAACTGCTTTGTGAGAGAAAAACAGACTTGCTCCTCCAAGAAGAGGGACCATCTGAGAGCCTCGGCAGCAGTTTGCTCCATCCTGCAGAGCATAGGAGTTAGAATCGGTTTCATGGCAGCGAGTTGCTGTGTCATCACAAAGAAAAGCAATGCAAGATTTCTTTGGAAAACTGAGCGTATCAAGTAGGTTTCACTTAGTGGAATGATAACTGGTTGCTGCCAGCCCATGCCTATTTATCATGACCTCACTCTCCCACAGAGAATCTTGGCCCTCGCCAACTTGGACACCAAGCGGGCTAGAGCCCTGCTGACCAGACCTGCAAAGCCTCCTTGGGAAGCATTCTTAGCTGGGAACATGGCTCGGGTTAGAAGTGGCACTACGATGACAACAGTGGACCAAGCCATCTCCCGTGTCCTGTGACCTGGGGAGGTTGATGATCCCAGAGCCAGTCTGCCTTTCTGTCATGGTGCAAGGAAATTGAGGCAGCTTGAGTATGGGCGGTAAAGAAAATCCTGGACTACTGAATTGTACCCTCTTCTGTACCCTGCCTTTCTGTTCCCCAAAAGATGACCACACAGTGGCCTCAGACCTGGGCGTTGCAATAACACATACTGCCCGCTAGGATGATCCAGAGCTTCCTCCTGAGAATTTTGCTTCATAGTATCTGAACCTGTGAACTGTCTGGTAAAGGGCGGGCTACTGTCCAGAACACCTTATAGACCATTGCCACTATTCCCAAGCCCTCTCAGGCTCTAAGAAGCAGCAAAGGGACATGTCTGGTCCCAGGAGTTTCCTTAACTGGCTGGAAGGCTGCTCCCACCCCCATTCCCACCCCATGTCATGATTGTGAGTCGAGCCATATTGCATGACTCTGATGAGCTGAGTTACTCTTGTTCTCCCAGGCTGACTGCTCTCAGCTGGGCCTCACTCCACCTCAGTGTTATTTTCCTGGGGCTTCTAAAGGCCTCTTTCCTAGATGTTTCAAATACTTTTTAGAGTAATTTCGACTAAAGGTACTTTTTTTTTTTTCACTAAACTTTAGGCCAGTACTGCCCAATACAGCTTTCTGTAGTGATAGACATATCTTGTGTTTGCCTGCCCATTACAGGAGCCACTGGCCACATGGGGTCACTGAAAGTGACTGATGTGACCAAGAATCTGAGCTTTGATTTTATTCCATTTTAATCCGTCTAAATGTAAATTTAGTCCCATTTGACAAGTCGTCTCTGCTGCATTATCAACTAGATCCTGTGCATGCACTCTCTGAGCGCAGCTGGCACGAGTAGCGAGGAGTTGTGCACTTAGAACGTGCGCTAGGGCAGGCCTTTCTAACCCTGTGATACATGTGACATTCGTGTTTCTGAGCCAGGTCCATGTGAAAGTTTCTGTAGAAAGGGGGCAAAGGCTGAACTGAGCCAGAAACTCCTGTGGATGGAAGCAGCGCACTTGTTACAGCAATGGGACTGTAAAAAGAAAAAGATGCTTCAGAGGCAACTGCAGCTAGTGACAGACATGGGAGCCCAGCTGGACTTGGACAAGGGATAGAGAAGAGAGGCAGAAGGAGATGCTAGCCCAGTGCAAGAAGCAGCAACGCAAGTTGGGTGGGGGGTGGAGGGTGGAGGGTGGCAGGGAGGGCTGATGAGTAAAGAGCAAGCTAAAATTTGCAAAGTGTTTGCACTTGACAAGTTAGAAACCACATATAGGAAGCAATTAAAAGGGCTTTCCCTGGAGGCAGAGGGGCTGAAAGCCTTCTTGAAGGAGGGAAAGGCAACTGCCTCCAGGCCTGCTGAGGTCCACAGAAGTCAGAAAGGAGACGGGACCAGCAGGGTCAGAACGTGGAGAGGCTGAGTTCCTGTGTATGCCAGGGAGGCATCTCACTGCAGATCCTGTCCAGAGCCCGGTCCCGAGAGCAGCCCCACAGCCCAGAGGACCCTCTGCATAGCTCACTATCAGGGCCATCCCATCTTGGTGAATGATATAGAGGTGGCTCCTGCTCCTTTAGAGACATGGGTGATCTATGCTATCCCCTAGAGGGGCAAGGCCCATGTTCCTGGAGAAACCCGTACCTTTGGCTAGCAGCCTTGCTGGTCAGAAGCAAAGATCATCTGAGCAGCAGGAGTCCAAAGCCACAGAGCAGCCCTTACTGGACATGGCTGGACACAAGCTGCCCCTCTAGGAGCCTCTGTGTCTTGGAAGGTGAGCATGGGGTAGGGACCACTAGGACAGGACAGCAGAAATTAGAAGCTGCTGTACCGATAACAGAAGGTAGAAACTGTGCTGGAGAGAGAAAAGAATGACATGAAAACCAGGCTCCTACAGCTGGAAGATAAGCTTCTGGCTAGGGAGAAAGAAGCAGACTCGAGAGAGAATAACAGGTTTGCCCTCTATCCATTCTTAAACAAGTGGAACTGAGTCATCTCAGTCCCTGATGACTTGATTGCATAACCCCCTTTCCTCCTAGCAGGCTGGTAGACTCGGCACCAGGAGAATACCACGTAGCCCAGGTGTGCCCAAGCTTACAAGCCCAGTCTGGCCTGTACTCGGGCCGTGGTGTTGCTAGGTGCTGTGTGAGTGCGAAAAGAGAAATTTTCCATACAGAAACCCCCAGAACTTCACCAAGAGGACTGCTGTGGCTTAGACTCAGGTTTTCACTATCTCTGTCGGCAGGAAATCTGTGCTTGTCTCACGGGGCCCACGAAAGACTGCCCTGAACCCCATTTCATTCCTTTGGGGTCTCTGAAGGTCTCTGCCTGCCAGCTCCAAGCACCTTCCTTTAGTCCCACTGTGTGTATTTATTGAAAGTGTCCTTGGCGCAGATCTACTGCTTCGTGAATTCTGTGAGAGCCCCAAGAACTGACTGGGACACTCGGATGTTGGCCGCAGAAGCCAATGCCTTCTAGAGAAAGCTGAGCTGAGAGGGAGTTCTTAATTCCACCAGCTGGGCAGGCTGCTTGAAAGGCCACAGGTGGAACTGGCCTTCTCGCTTGAGGACTTTGGCTGGCAAATGCTCTATCTCAAAAGCCTGGGATATAGGAAGGCCTTTCCCAATATTTTCCATAGATGGGCCCATGTCCCTGAGTGGCTTAAAACAACACAGATTTAATATCTTACAGTTCTAGACGCTACAGGTCAGAAATAGGTTAAAATTTAGCTAATGTCTTGACAGCTTAGTTGCATGTTAGCTAGAACTGAGAGCTAAATTGTACTCTAATCGAGGTGTCATCACGGTTGTGCCCCTTCCAAGGGGTTCTAAGGAGAACCCATGTACTTACTTTTTCCACCTTCTAGAAGCCACTCACATTTCTTGACTCGTGGCCTCTTCCACTTTTCAAAGCGTCCAATGGCTGGCTGAATCTAAGGCTGTGCCTCTTCTGCCTCTTTCATTTAAAAGGACCCTAGTCTGTACAATAGGCCCACTAGAATAGTCCAGAATAATCTCATTATCTCACAGTCAGCTGATCAGCAGACTTAATTTCATCTTCAACTGTAATTCCCCTTAGCCATGTAACATAATATTCACAATCGGGAATTAGAACATGAATAATGTTTTACCAACTGCCATCGAGTTAATTCTGACTCATATCCACCCCAAAGGGCAGAGTAAAACTGATCCCTAGGGTTTGTGAGGCTATAAATCTTGATAGAAGCAGAAAGCCCCATCGTTCTCCTTTAGAGCAGTGAGTGGGTGGGTCTTTTAGCTGCTGGCTTTCCAGTTAGCAACCTAGAGTGAAATGCAGATGAATACAATACCAACTGCACCACCATGGCTTCCCAGAACAGTCTTTAGGAGGTCATTAATCTGCCAACCACAGCAGTGATCTGGATGTTTTTTATCTCTGATACATTCATGATCACATATCTTTGGTGTATTTAGGTGTGTATTTTTTAAAATATTCTAATGTTATATGCAATAAAAAGTGTACTGCTATGATTTTATAAGAAATTGATCAGATCGTTTTACCAGCACCCAAAACAAGAAATAGAACCCTCCTGGATTCCCCACACATAGCCAGTATCCTGACTTCTAACTCCTTAATTTTGCCTGTTTTTGCACTTTATATAAAAGAAGCATACCATCCGTCCTTTCTTACCATATGTTGTTTGTGAGATTCTTCCATATTGTTGCTTAGAGCTATAGTTATTTCATTTGCACTTTATTTTTCATTCTCTTGCCTGCATTTTTCTACTGCTATGAAAGTTCTGGGTCAATGCAATATGTTTGTATGGAATGGAATTTTTTAGATTTTAAGATATAATAATGTTTACCTTTTTATTGACATAAGAAACAATGTGTCTTGTGCAAAACTCAACTACAACTCTTTTTTTAATGAAGTTTTTATTGTGAATTAAGGTTTACAGAGCAGATCATACTTTAACACTCTGCAATTCATACATATTTTGATGCCATTCATTCATTCCAGTCCCCTTAATGTGCCCTCCCTTAGTCCACGACTTCCCTGTTTTCTATGTCCTTTTCTCCTCCTTTCCTAGCCTTCTGTCTTTGGGTGAATGCTCCCCATCTCATTTTAACGGTTGACTTTTCTAACACAGTAGTGAGTTGAAGTCCAGACCCAAGGGAGCACGGTCTTAGGGGCCCTACCAGACGCTGTCTGACCAGTAAGCCTGGTTTCTTTTAGGATTTTGATTGACAGGTTCTTCTTCTCTTTCCAGGACTCTCTAGTGTGATTTTATGCAGAGCTGGTGGTGGTGGCGCCAGGTATCACCCCGTTCTTCTGGGCCCAGGATTGTGGAGACCGGTGTTCTCACTGTCCCTTCGACTAAGTGTTTTCCCTGTGTCTGTTTAACTGCCACCCCGCTGCTCTGCTCTGGACAGGGAGAGATCAGTCCTTGCACCCTAGACGGCTGCTCAGAGACCTTTAAGACCGCTGCTACTTACCAGATTAGAATGTAGAGCACTGTCTTTGTGAACTATGATATGCTAATGGATCATTTTGTCCCCTGCAACTATTGTGATACCACTCCCCCAAAGCCCAGTACCTTATTCCTTCAGAGTATCTGCTTATATTTAAGAAGTTGTCATAATTTTGTCCTCTGTTCGCCCCACCACATTCATGGATATATTTGCAGTAAAAGTAAATATACGAATACTCTCTTTTAAACACACACACACACACACACACACATATATATATATATGTGTTTGTAAAAGTCTCCTATCTGTTCAGCCTGTGTGTATGTCCAAGTACTCACTTGTAGATTCCCCAATCCCCCACTGTTGTAGGACTTTGAATCTAACAGTGTTTGCGTCTGTAGTTTCTCACTCTTGCAAACTACCGGTGTACTCGCCTGCCTGCCTCCATCGTTTCTCCTGTGTGTTGCATTCCCCTCCGCCCAGGCTATCACTTGCCTGTGTTCTAGCCGCACCTCCCCACCCTCCTTTCCATCCTCTGCAACCATCAAAGAATGTTTTTATTTCCATAAGAAAACTTACTGTTGATTTTTATAGTGGTGGTCTCATACGATATCTGTCCTTTTTGTTTTTGACTAATTCCACTCGGCGTACTGTCCTCCGTGTCCATCCCTCTGTGAGGGCTTTGCAGGTGCATCGTTATTCTTCGACGTTGCATAGCATTTCATTGTGTGTTTATTGCACCCAAGTTTGTTCATCCATTCTTCCACTGCAGGGCATTTAGATTGTTCCTGTTTTTTGCTATTGTGAATAATGCTATGATGAACATGGGTCTGTATCTATTTATTTGTGTCATAGTTTTTATTTCTCGAAGACACATACCAAGTAGAGGGATTGATGTGTCATGGTATTTCTCTTCCCAACTTTCTCAGGGTGCACCATACTGCCTGCCACAGTGGCTGCACCATTTCCCAGTTCCTCCGGCAGTGTATGAAAGTGCCAGTCTTTCCACACCCTCACCATCATTTGTTGTTATCTGTTGTTGTTTTTTTAACCTTCCAGTTAATTTGGGGGGTGAGGTCGTATCTCATTTTGATGTGTATTTCTCTAATGGCTAATGATTAAGAGCATTTCTTCATATATTTTTGCCCCCCTGAATGTCTTCTTTGGTGAAGGATCTGTTCACATCCTTTGACCATTTTTTAAATTAGATTGCCTATCTCTTTCTGTTGAGATACTCAATTTTCTGTAAATTTTAGAGATGAGTCTCTTGTCCAGTATGTCATTGTCCAATATGAAATTCCACAGCCTTTGGCTGCTCTTTTGACTCTTGGTGGAATCTCTTGACACATACAATTGTCTACGTTTTCGGAGCCCCTAGTCATCCATTGTCTTCTGCTCTGAGTGTGTTCTCCATTACTTCTGTGAGGGCAGTTACATACTTGGCTTCACATAGTCTCTTAATTGTTCAGCAGATAGGATGAGCAATCTTCAGTGTATCTGCGCTCCAAGCAGCCAAAAGTAGAATTCCACCTCCACCTAACACAGTGTACACACCTAGAATCAGTCTGTTTCCCATACTAGAGCCAGAGTGACCATTTCAAATTTCATGTCCCATTTATTTGACAGCCCTACTCTAAACCCTTTGCTGCTGTTAAAGTTCCCATGACTTCTTTTTCTCTATTTTTCCCTTAGTGCCCCATGAGATCAAATGAAGTCAGATGAGACATACTTGTGCTTGATACTAGAACATAATGCATAAGATAAGCATGGCAAGGTTATATAGTACCTGGATTACTTAGATTGGGAAAATTAGAATCTAACAAGATGCCAGACAAAGACGTAGTTGAGGGGATAAATATCGACATGTGTTCAGGACAGAAAGTATGGGTTCAAAGCTCATTAGGGATTTTTTTGTTGGTAAAAATACTTGCCTGTCATAAATCACTTGTGTTGTCTTGGCAGAGATTCTTTAAGAATTGTTTGTCAGGAAATAATGTGGCCCAGGGTAGCCTTGGTCATGGAGTAGATAGTGACACCTGCCTTTCTCTGCTGAGGTATTCACTGTGCATCAGGCCGCTCCATAAATCAATATGTGATTCTTCCTCAGTTTTTCCTTCCAGTGATGACCTTGGAGTATAGCAGGTGACAGTCTCACTAAAGAGGAAAATGTGTGCATATATTTTAAGCTCTGGTCATTCTTGTTTCTTAGATCCCTGCCGGGATTCACTAGCAGGGAATAGCTTTTGGAATGCCCCAAGGTCTCACATTCAGTATTACGCATTGATACCAACCATGGGCACATGGTTCCCAACTTACTTCTGATTGTCAATTGTGCTTGCAGAGCCAAGCTACAGAGGCTTTCTGAAGAAAACACATCGTTGACAAATGAATTGGGAAGGATTCAGCAAGAACTTAAAGTTGCAGAAAGAACAAATGATGTACAGAGGTAAAGGCTTGTCCAGGTTCAACTTAGGACCTTTGAGCTTGTGACCCAGTTTTCACATAGCAGAATGAGTGGTTTCCTCTCAGTAAAGTGAGTGTAGAAGTTACTGAGATAGAAAGTGGGGCGTATTCTCAAATCAACCTCACTTTCCAGAAAGCCAAGAGTGGATGAACCTAATTGGTCTCTGACCATGACATGACACATATGTAAAGGGCCCTGGCCTACCTCCACATGCAGGCAGCCCCTCTCATACCTGAATGCCTGGTCTCAGACGTAAAAGGTAGAACACGTATGTATGTGGCAGCATTGCCCACCCCACAGTGAGCAGCTGCTACACCCATCCTTCTTACCTCTGCCATCGTGGCATACCACCTTATTCCCTGTATGAAAGTACTCCGCATCACACCTGATGGTGAGGACAGGTGGACATAGTTTAGTACAGTGAAATGATCCTAGGGCCTTCCTAGACAAATACAATATCTATGTTCATGACTCAGTAATAATTTCAGGTGGACTTTTCACCACGGTTTATATTTGTATGTAGATATCGGCATTAGGGGTAGGTCTGGGCCCTAGGACACTGAGGCAGGAACAAGGGACAGGGAGTGGAGTGCTAACACTGGTCAGTGAGTTTTCACTGCTGTAGCCATATCCAAGGGCAGTCTGCCTTTTGATTTTTCTTCCAAATAAGAAGTTCAAGATAAAGTCAACTCTGACCTGCTGCGAGCATGGAGCATAGTTGATGGAGTAGCCATGACGGTCAGAATATGGATGGCAGGGGAAGGGACCAGCGGGGATTTGCATCATTACAGTTCTGAAATCCAGGAGGTCTTCCCTTGAAACCATTTTCTCCTAAGTTTACTACCAGACTCCATTCCCAGCAGATCGCAGTGAGGGTAAGATGGTTTGTGTTTGTGTTGCTGGGTGGCTAGTTCCATACTTTGCTAAATCCGTAGTAATTTGCTTGACTAAGGATTGCCACGGAGAATGGTCCTTTTGTACAATCTGGCAAAATCTTGCAAGCGAAAACTAAACCCACTCTCATTGAGTCTGTAGAGGGTTTCTAAGACTGAATCGTTAAGGGGTGTGGGAGGCTATACCATTGACCTTGGCAGTTACCAGCACAAACCAAGGTGACACCTGGCTTTGGTTTCACCCTCCCTGCTGAAAATTTTCATTTCCGCCTCAAAAAGAGTCACCTGACGAATCCCATCTGACCCTAGACCAAGGATGGGACCAGCCTTGTTCTCATGTAAAATGCATTGGAAAGGGGATTATTGGAGATGCAGTTAGTTTAAAATTTGGCACCTTGTCTTTTGATCTCTCTTAAGTTCCATTTTTAATTTGTTCCAGTTTTTAATACTTTCTGCTTTCTTTTCTAAAGGTTCTTGTCTGTTTTACTTTGTTATTGTTAGTTGTTTCTGTTTTTTTTAAAGTATGTTTTCCTATAGATGAAGTCCAGAATAGGTGCATCTATACAGACCCTAACTGGATTAATGGTTCTTTGGGAGTTTCACACAGTTGGTTAGAAGGAAATGGGAAGCTAATAACGACGAGTACAAGAATGAAGAAAATGTTCCAAAACTGATTGTGGTGATGATTATACAATCTTGATATGATTGAACTATTGAATTGTATATATGTGAATTATGTATCAATAGAACTTTTTTAAAAATTAAAGAATCGCCTGAGAACTTTGCTAAAATATTGATTGTGATTCAGTATATTTAGGTCAAAAATTCAAATTATCAACAGGGGTTGGAACTGGAATGAATCGGTTTGAAGTCCTAAGGGTAAACTTTCCTAAATTCTTCTGGCTTTAGGAGCTTGGGATCAAGATTGAACCATCACCACTATTATCAGTCATAGCAGTAGCAGTAGTGTAGAGGGATCTGGGCCGTAGAATATGAGGGGAGGTAGGGGTGGGCCTTTTTGTCCAAGCCATGGTGGACTGTTACTAGAAGAAGAAAACTCATTAATTGGCAATGATATTGTTAATTTTGCTTTTTCAACAGGAAAGAAATTGATATTTTAAAGAAAGAGAAATATCAGGCCTGCCTTGAAATGGAAATGATCAACAGTCAGGTTTAGTATTACCACCTGATGTGAAGCTAATGAACTTTTCTTTCTCTCTTTCTTTCTTTCTTTAAAAACTATTTTCGAATATTATAGAGGACTTTGTTCCTCAACGATTTCAGAATGCAGTAACTACCTCCCTTGTCAAAAATCAGAAAGTTCGTGTGGATACATTACTGCCGTCAGGGACACCCCATTTTGGTGCTGCCAGCCATCCTGATAATTCTTAGAATCACATGTGGCATTTATATCATGTCTTCTTGTCTCTTTCTCTCGGTCTATTCTTTATTTTGGAGACCATGGCACTTTTGAATATTACATGCAATTGTTTTGTTCCGTGTCTTGAAGTTTGGGTTTGTCTAGTCATTGATAATAATTAGATTGAGATGAGGCTTCTTTGGCAGAAGTACAAGAGTAAGAGTTGTGCAGTCATCAGCACCATCAATGTCAGAACTCTTCCTTCTTCCACTCATTGTTAGCTTCCCACTTCCCGCATCCTCCCTGCCATGCCCCTAGCCAACTATCACTCCAGTTACTGTCTCTAGAGATTTACATAGCCTGGATTTCATACACAGAAAATCACACAAAGCACAAACAATGACAAAGCAAAACAGAGAAAAACCTCAGCCAAAAGAAAATATAAAATGTTAGAAACTGCCACCAGTTAGAACCTCCTTGGGAATTCAGCCAGTCTCAGCCAGAATCTTAACAATGAGACACACTTTCACATAAACTAACAAGTACTAGCAGACCCCTTAAAATCCCCTTTTTTAATTTATCAGAAAACCACTATAACCAGAACACCACTTATGATTATTTCTGTCACCTAAATCCTACTCATGTATTCCTATCTCCTATTCCTTCTACCCAGTCAGCTCTATCATTTCTTCCTCATCTCAACAGAATACAATTTCCAGCCCCTATCTGAACTTTCTCCACTAACCCAAAGAGCAAGTCCTGTCCCTCCCTCCTCCACCTACTCACACACAATCCAGAACCTTACATACCATCTACAGTTGGATCACTATGCCATGCAAACAACAGTCAGCAGTAGTAACCACAAAAAAATCAAGATAAACAAAAGTCAACAACTGAAGATTACGCAACTTCATTGGAATACACAGAAAGTGAAGACCTTAAATTACCAGAAAGAGAATACAGGTGAATGATGTTTGTGACCATACAAGAGATTTGGGGATCAATTCTGAAAAAAGGAAGAAAGTGTGATACTAAAAACCTCACACCCCAAAGAAACCGAGAAACAAAACAATGAGATAACAGAATTAAAAAACATTGTATGAGAACTGAGCAATACCGGTGTTCATCGCAGCACAGTTTACAATTGCAAGGAGTTGGAAACAACCCAAATTTCCATCAACAGATGAATGGATTAAAAACCTATGGTACAGATGTGCTTTACATAATTGATGTATGTATGGATTGTGCTAAGAGTTGTATGAGCCTCTAATAAAATGATTTAAATAAAAACTATGGTACATACATACACTGGAGTACTACACATCACTAAAAAGCAGTGATGAATGCATGAAGCACCTTGCCACATGGGAAAAACTGGAGAAAATGATGCTAAACAAAGTAAGCCAAGCACAAAACACAAATACAACATGAGTCCGCTGAGGTAAACTTAAAAAAAAATGCAAAAGAGACATAAGGAAAAAGCTACTGTATACAAACATTCCTGGGGTGAGGTCCAGGTAGTATGGCAGGGGCCAGACCAAATCCAGGGATACATATGGTAGACAATTAAAAAGGTTGGGGGGTGGGGGAAGAAAATGAAATAAATGGGTAGCTGGGGAACAGGGAACTAACCCATCCAAGGGGAGGGTCTTGTTCATATCGTCGCCGGGAAAGAAGGACCAGACTTCTACCCCATGCTCCAAGATGTGAATGCAACATACTGGCATGAAGCAAGGAACCAGTAGAAAGGTCTGAGGGGTTGGCCCCAATCCCAACTACATGGACAGCAGCCCTTGCCCCCAGAAGAAAGTACTTCAGAGGATAGCATTGAAGCTACAGCTCCGAGAGAGGGACATGTCTGATCAGAGCAAATCGAAGCAAATGAAGGGGGAGAAGAGAGACTGGAGCACATCCTGGCCCACCAAGCCTTAAGGACAATATCCCCACTAAGAACAGCCAATGCACAGAGAGGACCATATGGCTGGTCCCACTATGAGACAGGACATCCCGCACTGACCCATAGCCCTATAGGGGACAACACTGGAGACACAGTGTGGGAATTAGACCGATCTGACCCCACCACACTGAGGCAAAACATGAAGGGCATGCAACAGAACAGCAAGGGGAGCAGAGCAAGGAAGTCCCGAGGCATTATCAAAAATAGACTTTGGGTTCAGAGCATGGCACCCCATCAGGCTCAATCAGCAAACACTCGCAAATGTCAACAAACAGACCTTGAACTATTGACAGGCTTTTCTTTTTTGTGTCATTTGTTTTTTGGTGGTGTTGTTTTGTTTTCTTTTGTTGCTTTGTTTTGTTCTGTCTTGTTTTTGTGTATATTATTATCTCTGCAGGTCTATCTAGATAAAATAGGTGGGATAAACAATCTGGAGGAGAAAACAATGGGACTGACAGTTCCGGGGGGACATGAGAGAGGGGAAGGTTGGGGGAAAAGAAGTGGTTAACAAACCAAGGGACAAGAGAACAACAAGTGATCCAAAATCAGTGGTGAGGAGCGTGTAAGAGGCCTGGTAGGGCTTGATCATGGGTAATGTAACCGAGAGGAATTACTGAAACCCTAATGAAGGCTGAACATGAACAAGAGCAAAGTAAAAGGAAATAGAGGAAAGAACTGCAAGGCACATAGCATTTATAGAGCTCTAAATATAGGCATGTACATATGTAAATATATTTATATATGATGATGGAGGAATAGAACTATGCATATATTTATAGGTTTAGTATTAAAGTAGCAGATGGACATTTGGCCCCTACTCAAGTACTCTCTCAATGTAAGAACACTTGTTCTATTAAACTGGCATTCCATGATGCTCACCTTCCAGACACAATCACTGAAGGCAAATGTGGTGAAGAAAGTCAATGGTGTCGGCTATCAAAAGATATAGCATCTAGAGTCTTAAAGGTTTGAAGGTAAACAAGTGGCCTTCTAGGCCAACCAAAGCCCACATGGAAGAAGCACACCAGCCTGTGTGATCATGAAGTGTCAAAGGGATCAGGTATCAGGCATCAAAGAACAAAAAATAATATCATTGTGAATGAGGGGAGTGCAGATTGGGGACCCAAAGCCCATCTGTAGGCAACTGGACACCCCCTTACAGAAGGGTCACGGGGAGGAGATGGGCCAGTCAGGGTGCAGTGTAGCAATGATGAACATACAACTTTCCTCTATTTCTTAAATGTTTCCTCCCCACCACTATCATGATCCCAATTCTATCTTACAAATCTGGCTAGACCGGAGGATGTACACTGGTACAGATAGGAACTGAAAACACAGGGAATCCAGGATAGATGAACCCTTCAGGACCAGTGGTGGGAGTGGCAATACTGGGAGGGTGGAGGGAAGGTGGGGGTAGAAAGAGAGAACCAATTACAATGAGCTACATATAACCCCCTCCCTGGGGGATGTACAACTGAAAAGTGGGTGAAGAGAGACGTTGAACAGTGTAAGACATGACTAATAATAATTTATAAATTATTAAGTGTTCATGAGAAAGGGGGGCAGGGAGGGAGGGTAAAAAATGAGCTCATACCAAGGACTCAAGTAGAAAGCAATGTTTTGAGAATGATGAGGGCAACAAATGTACAAATGTGCTGACACAATGGATGTATGAATGGATTGTGATAAAAGTAGTATGAGCCCCCAATAAAATAATTACCCCCAAAAAAGAACTGAACAATAGAATGGAAGAAAATGAAAATTGAATCTATGAACTTGAAGACAACCATGCAGACTTCAGCAAATGAGAGAAACAAACAAAAAAGTAAAATAATCTGAAGTAAACCTGAGGATGATGTGAGAAACCATGAACAGAAGTAATGAATGTCTTGTTTGGAATACTGGAACGGGAAGAAACAAACAAATCTACATATAAATTAGTAAGAGAATTTGTGGAGGAAATTTTCCCCAGTACTATAAAGGAGGAGATAATATCCATTCAGGAGACAGAGAGAACTCCAAGGAGGTTAGACCCGGGGGGTGGGGGTAGGGGACATGTATAGGAGGGCATCAGGACATATGATAGTCAAAATATTCAACTTCAAGGAAAAGGAGAGAATCTTGAGAGCAGCTAGAGAGGGAAAAAGTCACCTTCAGAGGTAATCAGATTGGAATAAGCTCAGAGCTCTCAGCAGAAAATATGCAGGAAATAAGAAAATGGAGCAACATAGATCAAACTTTCAAAGTAAAAACCTGCCAACCAAAATCCTGTATCCAGCAAAGCGATATATCACATATAAAGAAGAAATAAAGGTATTCCCAAACAAGGAAATAGTTAGAGAATTCATAAAAACAAAACCAGCATTGCCGAAAACACTAACCATATCTCTATGGTCAGAAAATCAACAGCACAAAAACATTATGAGATCGCCACAGTCCGTGCTACTATCCAGAAGTCAACACACTAAAACAACACCCAAAACAGTAGATCTAGACGGGAAACAAGGACATGAATAGATTCCTCCCTCCCAAACACAGATAATACAATATGATAGTAACTCACCTGCATTTGGAATTAATACCAATGAAAATCAATGGGCTAACTACCCCAGTCAAAAGACAGAGTAGCAGACTGGATTAGGAAACAAGATCCATCAATCTGCTGCCTTCAAGAAACACACCTCAAACTCACAGACAAAAACAGACTGAGAGTCAAAAGATGGAGAAAAATTTACTAAACCAATGACAATGAAAGGAAGACCTCACACAAATAGAAAACTACAAGCCAATATCTCTCATGAACATAGATTCTCAACAAAATCCTGGCCAGTAGAATTCAACAACATATCAAAATAATAATAATACTTCATGCCCAAATGGGATTCATACCACCATATAAACAAAATATAGAAGAACCAGATGATCATATTGATGGATGTAGAAAAAGCATTTGACAATATCCAACACCCATTCCTAATAAAAACAATAATTAAATATAAGGAAATTCTTCAATATACTAAAGTCCATATCTTAATATCCAACAGCCAGTATCATACTGGATGGAGAAAAGCAGAAATCATTGCAATTGAAAATGGGAACCAGACAAAGATGCCCATTATCCCCACTTTTATTCAGCATTGTGCTAGATCCTAGCCAGAATCAAAAGGCAACAAGAGATTAAGGGAGTGCAATTGGGCAAAGAGAAATTAAGCTCTAGTTATTTGCAGATGGTATGATTTTATAGAGAGAGAAAAACCCAAGGTCTCCACAAAACCCTGTTGGAAATAATTGGAGCTTGTTTCAAATAAGCACCCATCTAAGTGAGATGTCAGTAAACTCACCTGGAAGAAGCACACGATCATCGATGATCCAAGGATTATCAGTTATATAAACCAGATCTGAAGAAGGGAGTGCTGTCAGAGCTGAAATTTGTGACATTCTGGTGTTCACAAAGCTATGGCTGACAGTGGGAGCCCAAAATACATGTTCAGGTTCTCCACAGGGAATAAGCCTCCAGTGGCCCCCCTCTGACTATCACTGAGAGATAGGAATAACCTGGTTATCAGGCAGCTGGTATTGGAAAGACGATTATAGTAAATTAAAATGATAAATAGGGCTTGAATGGTTAAAATCTTGTTATTTGAGCTCCCTTTAGATACACTTTGACTTTTATCTAGTTTTTAATATTTTCTGGGTTTTGCTGTTGTTTTCTAGATTAGGTCTTATCTCTGCTGTATTTTGTTATTTTGGTACCTTTCTTGATTCTCTGTTATGTATCTTTCTGTGTTTGGGGGTTTATCAAACCCAGATTGGGTGAATCTGTAGAGGTAATAACTGGAGTAAGAGTTCTTGGGGTGTATTGATGGGGAGGAAAGAGGTAATGGGGAGCTGACATCACGTAGTATGAAAAGGAAGAAATTGATTATATGCAGTAATTGCACAACGCTGCTTGATCTGATAGAGCTATTGGTATGATGTCTGGATTATGCCCTAATAAAATGATCTGGGAAAAACATAAATTTTAAAAAATCAATTTTCATTTACATCAGGGCTATCACATTTTTAACAAAACTCAAGTGAATATTCCCAAATTAATTAAGTTTTCCCACAAGTTTACAGGAATGCTGCTGCTCCACATAACACAATACTTTTTAGCGTTTTAATGAAGGTCGGGAAGACCTCAAAGATGAATTCAAGGCAAGTCACCTCAGAAGGCTTTGGAGACTCTCTTTCTGGGTTTCAAAGGAATCCTCTTTATATTTTCTCAAGGATGATCACAGAGACTTCTCAGGAAGACATCTGAAGAGAATGGAAAGCTGCGCTGGGGAGGAGGAAGAAGGACAGGAAAATGTACCACGGCGTGTGTTCTGTTACGGCGCCATACCTGCTCCTCCTGGAGGGTAGCAAGGACTGTCTGACGAGCTCCTCATTGGGAACGACCCATCCACTTGACGCAGCCTTATCTGCCTTCCACACTGCTCTGTGTTCCCAAGCTCAGAGGACATTTAAAACGAACATGATTTGCATCCCTTGAACATGACAAAACTCCCATTTGACATGACATAAATTGAAGAGTGAGAATTCTTTGGGAAATGAATAGAAAGATGAAAACACTTCAGAAGCATATAGGCATAGATAAAGATATGACATGAAACAGTAGCTTCATATTTTGATAGTTTTGTTTAATTAAGGTTTCTTTTTTTAATCCTTTTATTGGGGGCTCATACAACTTATCACATTCCATACATACATTCATTGTGTCAAGCACATTCATACATATGTTTCCATAATCATTTTTAACAAGTTTCTATTATACAATGCTTTGATACTTACCCTTGTGTGTGCGTATTAAACCTACAAGATAAAAATGATATGATTCTGCTCATTGCTGAACCATAGGTATTCACACCAACGTGGGAATACCTTGGAACTGTGGTTGATCTCTCCCCTGAAAACTAATTGTTGTGAGAAAAAAAGAAAGGCAATCCAACAAAAATGTAATTTGATTCTTTTAAATTGTAATTTATTGAAAGATGCTCCTGACCAGTGGTTGACAGTAACTGAAATCTCTATGGTGAAAAACTGAGAAATTTTCTAGCAACTGTTGGAACACACGGCCATTTGTGTATACACCAAGAGGACATCTGTCAGACACTCTAATTTCCTGGCCCAGTGGTACTGAGAATATCAACAACTTACTGCCAGATAGATTTGGATATCAGGGACAGGTCAGAGGTCCTTTTGAAGAGATTCATATGCTTTAAGTTTCTTCCTCCCCCCCCCCTTAACACGATGTTTTAAATAACTTAGATAAAAGTGGGAGGTCTTCAGAACAGTGGTTTGAATGTTCTTAATGGTCTAGATGTATTCTCACTTCTTCTCAGGAATAAAGCAGAGTTCTCAACTTCAGCATCATTGCTGTGTGAGACTGGATAAGTCTGTATAGGGGCTGTCCTATACACTGTAGGATATTTAGTAGCATTTCTACATGTCAGTAGCCACCCCTACCTACCCCAATTATGACAATGAAAAATGCCTCCAGATGTTGCCACGTCCCACAGTGAGACAAAATTACCCCTCATTAACCACTGAAAGGATCTGCTGGGGCTTCGTTTTTGTTTTCAATCATTGTTTTACCCTTTTTTGCTCTAGAGTCAGAAATACAAGGATCAGTTATCTCAGCTCAACCATAGGATCCTTCACCTGGGTGAGGAGGCCTTTGTCCACAAGGCTCAAAATGAGAAAAACCAAGTACCCGTTCAGTTGCTGACACTGAAGATGGATCGGGCTGGTCACCAGGTGAAAGAGCAGGTGAGTGGGCAGTGCAGAGTGGGAATATGAGAGCAACAACTTAAAGATATGGAGACATACACTGCCCCACACATAGCCAGGAAGCCTGGGGGAAAAGAACATGGAATATCATAGTTTTTTATAAATCTGCTTTATTTAGAAGAGTAGCATAAAGGAATTAAATCTTAAAAAGAGAGTAAATTCCTACAACCTTTCTGAAAAGACAAGTTGAAAATATAGATAGCAAGAGCCTCAAGAATCTCATTATAAGAAGTGAAACTTCACTGTTTGCAAATAATATGATTTTATATATTGAGAATCCTAAAGGGTCCACAAGAGACTAGCTGGAAGTCATAGAAGAGTTTAGTAGAGTAGCAGTATACAAGAGTAACAATTGACTTCTTCTATACCAGGGATGGGGGTACAGAAAAAGATACCAAGGAATCAGTATCCTTTGCAAAAGCTGAAATACCTGGGAATAAACTTAACCAAAAACCAAGACTTGTACGAAGAAAACTATAGAACATTACTATAAGAAGCCAACCGGGATCTACACAAATGGAAGCATATTCCGTGTTTGTGGATCAGAAGACTCAGTATTGTGAGAATGTTGATACTATCTAAAACAATCTACAAATAAAATGCATTGCCGATCCAAATTCTAACATCATTCTTCAAAGAAATGGAAACACTGATTATTAACTCCATATAAAAAGGGAAGAAACCCAGGATAAGCAAAGAACTCCCCAAGAAAAAGAACAAAGCAGGTGATCTCACATTACTTGACCCCAAAACCTACTTATACAGCCACAGTTGTCAAAACAGTCTGATACTGGTATACTGATACATGCTCCCTGTCACTAGCCACCCAGGAAATGCGAGTCAAAATGACCATAAGATCCCACCTAATGCCCATAACTAGCCCAATTAAAAAAAACCAGAATGTGAAAGGGAGGATAGGGCGGAGGTAGGGGGAGGAATGAGGAGCTGATGCCAAGGGCTCAAGTAGAAAGAAAATATTTTGAAAATGATGATGGCAACAAATGAACAAATGTGCTTGACACAATGGAAGGATTACAATAAGTTGTACAAGTCCCCAATAAAATGATTTTTCAAAAGAAACAGAACAACAAATGTTGGAGAGTGTGTGGTGAGATAGGAACTCTTATCCCCTGCTGGTGGACTGGTAAATATGTACAGGCACTCTGGAAGGCAGTATGGCGATACCTAAAACAGATGGCAGCTGAACTACCATATGATCCAGCAATACCATTGCTGGTATGTACCCCAAAGAAATAAGAAGCAGATCACGGACAGATGTTTCCCTCCCCTATGGTCATCACAGCAGAGTTCATAGTAGCAAAAAGCTGGTGGGTGGGCAGGAAGAAGCTGGAAACAGCCTACATTACCATCAGTACAAGAGTGGATAAAAACTCTGGTACATACATACAATGGAATACATCCCTAAAAACAGCAATGAAACACCTCAAGTTGTAGAGGCATCTGGAAGATATTATGCTGAGTGAAGCTAGTCAAGCACAGAAGGATAAACACTGTGTGAGTCCACGATAATAGGAACATGCAGCAGAACGGGCACAAGTTCAAGTGTGCAGGCCATCCAGTCGTCTGGCTGGGGACCAGGCAGGCCGCTAAAGAGCCACACATCATCTGCTCAAAGTAAGTATCATGTAGGTCACTTGGCCGAAGGTCACCTCATGAGAGCTGGAATCAGATGGATGGGGTGGGGTTGATGCTGGTCCCTGAGAGGTAGCCATGTGGATTTGGGGTGAGGTCTCCCAGAGAGGGAATCAGCCCTGTCAGAGGAATGGGGCTTACTGATGCGAGGGGCAGCACAGGAAAGAAGAAAGGCAATGGTCAAATTTGGGGGAACATAGGTGCATGCCTGTTGAGGGGAGAAGAGGGAGGGCTGACATTGTGGGGGGAGGGGTGTCCAGTGAGGTTGCTCTTGGGAGGACCTGATGCAGAGGGGTTAAGTGGAGAGCAAATGCTTTGAGAGTGATTAGGGCAAAGAATGTATGGATGTGCTTTATACAATTGATGTATGTATATGTATGGATTGTGATAAGAGTTGTATGAGCCCCTAATAAATTGTTTAAAAAATAATAATAAATTTTTTTAAAGTTGTATGAGCCCCTAATAAAATGATTTTTTAAAATACTGTAAAAAAAGAAACCAAACTTGACCAACAGTTACCATGGGTGAAGGGGAAAGATCTGTTGCTTTGGGAGCATTGAGTTTCTGTCACTGTGGTCGATAGTTTGAAAAAGGATAACAATGATAGTTGTACAACATGAAGAATATTATTGAGCCTCTTCTCGCTCTGAATTATACAACTAGAAGTTGTGCAATTGGAAAATATTTCTGTATATTTGTGCCACAGTTAGAAAAAAATAAGTACATGAATTACAATGAGTACAAGGAAGAAGAAAAAGGTTTTGAATTAAATATTGTAACAATTGGACAACTTTTCTTGATCTGATTGAATTGTATGACGTGGGTGAAGTGCTAATACAACTGTTTTAAAAGATGTGATGCAAAACAATAATATGGATTATTCGGGAGAACATGATGCTGAGTGAAATTAGTCAATCACAAGAGACAGATATTGTATGAGACCACTACTGCAAACGGTTTTCATATTGAAAAATAAATAACGAGATAGAAAGAAACTCCATGTGGTTACAGATCAGATCAGGTTTTCTGGGATGTTAGAATTACAGAGTCAGATCATGACCAAGAAAGCCCCATGGAGCACTTCGACTCTGACAAATACATGTGTTGCCGTGAGTTAGAACTAACTCCACAGCATCAGTTTTCGTTATTAACTGCTGTCTCTTGTTCCCATTCAGGATGACGCTTAGGGTTGCCCGTAGGCATGCCCTGTACCAAAGATTAAAGTTTTATGCAGAATAATTTCACTGCCCTTAAAATTCTCTGCTCCACCTGTTTGTTCCTCTATTGTTCCTTGAACTCCTGCTAGTCGCTGACCTTGTTTCTGTCTCTTTAATTTTGCTTTATAATTGGAATCATGCATTATGTAGCTTTTTCAGACTGGTTTCTTGTACTTAATAAGTACTTAAGTTTCCTCCATATTTTTTTCATGGCTTGATGGCTCATTTATTTTTTTTGCTAGATAATATTTCCATGATACAGATATGCTCGTTTGTTTAGCCATTGACCTGTTGAAGGACCTCTTGATTACTTCCAGTTTGGGGCAATAATGAATAAAATTACGATAAATATTTGTATGCAAGCTTTCATGTGGATACAGATTTTCAACTCATTTGAGTAAATACCTAGGAACACAACTGCTAAAACATATGACAGGCCTTTGGAATAGTGGTTACATTACCAGATAAGTATTGGACTGCTGACAGCGAGATTGACAGTTCAAATCCACCAGATGATCCGAGGGAAAAAGATAAGCCTATCTATTCCCATAAAGAACTCCTGTCAGAAACTCTATAGAGGGACGCTGTGAGTCAAATTGGCTTGATGGCATTGTTTTTGTTTTTTTGTAAGCCTATGTAAGAAACTGCCATTGTCGGATTCCTATGCAAAACACTACGCCCTGCTCCACACCTATACTCCTGACAGAGCTTGTTAGCATCCCATGTTCAGACAGAGGCTCGTAGCTAGTAACTTGTAGATGTGTACATTTCGCCCAAATACCATTTTAAATGTCTTGAAGTTAGTTCTTTTAAAACATAATTTTTTGATTGGTAACCTCCTTTTGTCAGGAAATACATGAAAAACAACTTAATACCACAGAAAAGCAAGTGGATAAAGTGGAAATGATCTTAAAGAATATGGAAATGCTTCTACAAGAAAAAGTAGATGAGCAGAAGGACCAGGTGAGTGATAAGTTCTTGTCATTTCCTCACAAACATCTTATATCTGCACACTTCTACCTCCTGGGTATTCACACAGCTGGTGTAGTAAGAGACTGTCTGGTCACAGACTCCGAGAGGCCATGTTCATTAGTTACCCCTCAGACTGAGCCTCTGTCAACACCTTATACTTGAACATAAAGTAATTTGCCACAGGATTCATAATTAATAGCAGTCAATAAAAGATTCTATTATATATATATAACTAGCTTGTTTATTGACTTATTTTCTTTTGGGTATCATTTTAAGGTTTCTTTTTTGAGATGGCCACATAACCTCAGGAAGGTTATGGATTTATTCATGCATCCTTCATTCAGCACATTGCCTACTGAGCACCTACTGTGTAGGAAAGCATTTTTCTAGGTAGACCTGAGATAAATAAGCCCTCATGGAACTTAAATTCTAGAGCTGATGAGAGCTATTAATAAGATTGTAGTTGGCCAAGGGCTTTGAAGAAAACACATTTTCCTGGACTGTAGAGTCAGGGTGTTAGGGGAGACTATACTGCACAGATAAGGTATCTGAGCAGCCCCTTAATCATGACCTAACATATATGAGTGAGTAAAAAAGAAAAACAGGAAAACTCCACTCTGTGGAGCTTTCATAGGATGCATTGTTCCTACTAGCTGAGCATCGAGCAACTTGTTCTGAGTTAGTGCACCCAGCGGCGTCGCCTGGGAAGGTTCTCTGGTCACAGTGAATTTTTTCATAAAAGCAGTTTTGCTCACACCTTGTTTTTTTGTGATGGCTCATTTAAGAGAACTGCGTGTGGCTGTGAAAGTTTGCTTTCTGCTCCAGAAAAATGTCACAGAAACTGTTGTGATGTTGAATACAACTTACAAGGATAGCACTCTGAAAAAAACTCAAGTGTACCAGTAGTTTTCTTATTTCCAAAAAGGTAAAATGTCGATCGATAACAAACCTTATTCTGGATGTCCATCAACTTTCCAAACAGACAAAAATGTCCAAAAAATTCATCCACTTTTGCTTGAAGACCAATGATGGACCATTAAAAAGATGGGGAAGTTATCTGGACTATCTTGGAGCTTAGTTCAGTGAAGTTTAACAGAAGATTTGTGACAGGCCACCAAGAAGGAGTGTCAACTGGAAACAAGTCATTCTTGGAAAGAACAACTCTGAAGTGATCCAGACTTTTCTCAAGGTCATTACTGGTGACAAGCAAACTTCAGTCAAGCCAGGGGAAGACACCATCATCACCTTGCCCAAGAAAAACTCGTCAAGTGAAATTAAAGATCAAGATTATGCTCATTTGATTTTTTTGATGTCCATAATATAGTGCATTTAGAGTTCCTTCCACTAGGTCAGACTGTTAATCAAACTTTCTATTTAGAGGTTTTGAAAATATTGTGTAACAATGTGCAACAAAAAAGACCTGATTTGTGGCAGATGGGGGACTGGTTTTACCATCATGACAATGCAACTGCTCACATGCCATCTCAGTGTGCCAATTTTTGACAAGAAACAGCATGCCTCTCTTGTCCCATGCACCTTACCTGACTTCACTCCATGCAACTTCTTTGTGTTTCCACCAATGCAGAGGAACATGAAAGGACAGCTAGTTGATGATATAGAAGAGATGAAGCAAAAAAATGAGAGAGGTGCTGTCAGCCGTCCAAACAGCTGAATTTGAAAAAAAACAATGTTTCCAAGAATGGAAGCGCAGAATTGACAAATGTATTAGGTGTAATGGAGAGTACTTTGAAGGTGATAAGGTTGTTTTGTAAAAAAAATTTAAATACAAAGCTTTGAAACAAAATTCCAGGTTTTGGGGGTACCCCATCGTATACCTCAAGTAGAAAACAGATTAGCATTGGGGGAAGCATGTTGCTCACTGGTGGAATATCACATGTGTTGTACTTGAGAATCCTTCCTGACAGGTGCTAAATACCGGTAACATTTCCTGATCACCAGACAGCCATAAATAGGCACCCACACACTTACACTTCCCTGTTCGTGGTTGTGGGAAAATAGTCTCGGCCCTGTAAAAGGTTTTGCTCTACCGAGTGCCAGGCACCATGCCTGTCACTGTTCTACTGTTCCTTTACTTCCTCCTGTCCCTCCCCTACTCCTCTTAAGTCCCCTTTCTCCTCTTCTTTCCATCCTGCCTTGCTCTTTTTTATTCCCCCACTCACTGGGAGCCCTCCTTGCCATAAGTATGTAAGCCCATTGTAAAGAAGCCTGGCCCTCTGGCCTAGCCCTCAGCCCTCCTCTCTGCTCTTTAAATGCCCTTCAAAGACTCTGTGCTCACAACCCTGCTTCTCTCCCTTCCATGCTCCTCTCATGGCTCAGCCACTGTTCGTCCCCCCTGCCTGGGTCTACACCTAATTCGCAGCTCAGCTTTCAGAATGGATATAGACTCCAAGCACTCGTACCCCACTGATCTCACTCTGGTCCACACCCCCTCACTTTATGCCCTCTCTCTGGCCTTCCTGGTTCTGCCTTGCATACCGGCCTTGATTTCTTCTTAGCACAGGCGCTGCAATACCTCTGAGATCTCAGCTCGCCGCGCCTCACACCTTCCCATCTTCTTCAAAGTAAAAGTCAACCTTGTCACGGTGTCCTTTAAGGCTCTCTTAGATTTAGTGTCCACTCCTGCCCTGACTTCCTGTCTATGTTTCCTCAGGAGCACACACCTTCAGCTATGGTGGCTGCCTGCTGCTACCTAGTCACCCGAGGCCCTGACCAGCTGCAAGGTCTTTGTAATCTCTCTTCTTGCTACCTGGTGTTCACATAGCCCCTAGATTCCTAAACTTACTTGGCCTACCACCCCTTTTTACAGGAAAAAAAAATCACTCATTGTCCACCTGACCATTAAAATCTTTTGTACTATTGCCCTTAATTCAGGATACGGTTTGGGTGTCTGCTTGTGTAGCGCCCCTGGATGCTTTGAGGCCCAGACATCGTCACTGGACTGTTTCACTGCTACCCAACGGGCAGTACCGCCCCCTTTGGGAAATACTGGGATAGTCTCTGGACTCTCATTTTACTCAGAACTCCGTTCACATGTCATCTTACAGGAACAGCCTCGGGGTTTCTGTAGACAAGCAAAACCAGTAAAACATGTATGTAAATATATTGAGAAAATTGTACTTCGTGACTCACACACATGGGGGGGTTAGCACGTCCCATATCCGTGGGTCCAGTGGCAACTTGGAGACCTCTGCTGGTTCATGGGGTAGCAGAGGAACAGATGTCTGCAGGTTTATGAACTAGAACTGCAGGCCAGGCGTTAAGCAAAAACATAACAAAGAATCGAGACGGCTAACCACGATGACAAAATACAACAGAAATAAACCCCCATAGTTTTAACTGTTCGAGATTTTAGCTATTCAAGTCAGAGTTATCATTTTAATTTCCTATAGTCATCTTCAGTACTCTCATCTGGTAACCAGGTTCTTCCCATTCCTCAGTTTCATCGGAAAATCACTGGAGACTTATTCGCTGAGTAGCTCCTGCAAATGTATTTTGGCCTTCCGCTCTCATCCATTCCCTTCTGAAAACCAGAATCTCGCCTGCTAAGCTTTGATACTATTCCCTTCTTCCGATTTGGATTATATAATTTACAATCCATGGATAACAGATGTTGGTGTGCTTCTTCCATGTGGATTAGTTGACATCTCACTTAGATGGCTGCTTGTTTGGAAACAAGTCTTTAAGATCCCAGATGCTGTTCTGTCTGATTAGTGGGGCACCATCTAATTTCTTCACCAATGCTACCCTTAAGGGACCTGATCTCATTCAAGAACTTTTTGAAGCCCCCTTGTATTCTTGACCTTGATAGCTAAAGGTACACTGCTTCTGACAGGTATCAAGAAAAAGACATTGATTAAAGCAATAGCTATGTGCTGTCTTCCAGGAAATGTACTAATGTGCTCAAGCAGTGAAACCACATCTGGATTAGCAGTTACAATCAGAGCCACCACTGGTTAAGTTTATATCAATTCACTGTCACTCTCTTAAGATCCTTTTTTTTTTTTTTTTTTGCACAAGACAGATAGGTAAGTTGAATGAGATTGTGGTGGAAATCATCCCCCTCCATTCTTCAAGTCTTTATGGTGACATTAATCTCTGCAGGTTCTCCAGCAATGTAATACTGCTTTTGGTCTAATATTTCTTTGAGGAAAGTTCTAATGGCTTCCACTTGGCCTTTCTTACTGTAATAACCCTTTCTCCATGTGTCAGGGATCCAAAATTCTGCCAATTGCATATTCTGGACCTGGAGAGATTATTACAGGATTATTTCAGAGACCACTGTACCCACTGTTGGATAGGCATGAGCTGACATTTGGGCCTCCTAGAATGAGTGTCAGTTTAGTGCCATAGGGATCCTTTGAGAAATATTAACTATCTATATTCTGACAGTGTAGTGGATTTCTACCTCAGAGGATTCATAGGAGTTGTGGGCCTATACACTTGCTCATCTTGGAATTGATAGAGCCCTCTAAGCATCCCCTGCATGTGTGGGTATGTCCATCTTGATAAATCTACTCTAACATTCCAATTTACTTCAGCTTTTAGATCCCTTTTCCAGTATATAAAAGCAATTCAACTTCATTCAGTATAGGCCACTTCATAGTCCTCATTGTCGTCCCGCAACAATGTAACTACTAGGTACTTTTCTGACGCCGTGAGCTGAAACATCGAATGAAGACTTGCCACTTGGCAGGCTCATAGCACTACACTCAGACTGACACAGTTCCCACACCTAATCCCGAGGCCTTTGTTTCTCCTTGTGTTCAGTAGGAAAAGCAAGCAGTCTCTGTCTGGAGTATGCCATACCTCCTCCTGGGCCACACTTTATGCCTCAAAGAAGTCGTGTCACGGGACAGTGGACTTCACACTAGTTATTGTTCTAAAAGCCAAAAGTGCATCTTGCAAAGCATTTGCCTCATACAAAGATTCCTGGGACACAGCTGTGGGACTATGGTCAGATGAGGATAAGAGGGCTGATTTTACTCTCGAAGGTGATTCAGGCAAAGAAGGTGGGTTAATCCCTTCAGATGGGGGCAGGAGGCTGGTCCTTCTGAAAATAAAAAAAGGTAATTCAACAATAAGGGCTCCATGTCCCTAGCTTGATCCTTTTATTGTCCACATTTTCCCATCTCAATTTTCAGGATCTCACATCTTCCCTGTCAAACCTTTCAACATAAGGGATTCAGTTGATGGTGTAATTAGCTATTCTTCAGCTAGGACTCAGGAATGATGGTGGTGTGTGGGTTACAAACTGGACTGTTAGCTAAAGGTCAGCGATTTTAAAAGCACCAGCCACGCCCCAGGTAAAAGATGAAGTTTGTGCTCCGATAAATATTTATAGCCCCCAGAGCCCTCGAGGACATTCGATTTTGGCTTATGCAGTCACTGTGCATTGCAGCCAACTCAGTGGTAGTGAGGATAAGACTCTGGATGGGTTTTCAGCAATCTCAACACTGCTACAAGAAATAAGACTTTATTTCAAGACCCAAATAGCAACTTTCAGGTCCTTTATGTACTGCTTGAGCCAGGACTTTGAAGCTCTGGACTCATCATTTTCTCTTTCCGCGTTGTGTATCTGAAAGCTGAACCAGCCAGCTTCACTATGCTTGTGGGTGTAACAAAAATGTTGAAAGATAATAATGAAATAGTAGTCACTCACAGCATTGTCTCTCACAGATGTTTGATCTAATGGTGGGGATATTATGCTTGTCTTTATTGCCACCTCATGCCATGGATTACTATGCCTCTTTACTATTGGAAGTCGAGCAATTAGTACTTTTAAATCCAGCCAGACTTGAGAATAAGTTCAGAAAGCATGCTGTAGTGGAGTTAACAAACCCAGGGACAAGAGAACAACAAGTGCTCCAAAATCAGTGACGAGGATGGTGTAAGAGGCCTAGTAGGGCTTGATCAAGGACAATGTAACTGAGAGGAATTACTGAAACTCAAATGAAGGCTGAGCATGATAGTGGGACAAGAGAAAAGTAAATGGAAATAGAGGAAAGAACTACAAGGCAAAGGGCATTTATAGAGGTCTAAGTACAGGTGTGTACATATGTAAATATATTTATATATGATGATGGGGAAATAGATCTATGTGCATATAGTTATAGATTTAGTATTAAGGTAGCAGATGGACATTGGGCCTCCACTCAAGTACTCCCTCAATGTCAGAACACTTTGTTCTATTAAGCTGGTATTCCATGAAGCTCACCTTCCTGACATGATCGCTGAAGACAAATGGGTACATAAGCAAATGTGGTGAAGAAAGCTGATGGTGCCCAGCTATCAAAAGATATAGCATCTGGGGTCTTAAAGGCTTGAAGGTAAACAATTGGCCATCTAGCTCAGAAGCAACAAAACCCACATAGAGAAAGCACAACAACCTGTGTGATCATGAGGTGTCGAAGGGATCAGATATCAGGCATCAAAGAACAAAAAATCCTATCATGGTGAATGAGGGGAAGTGCAGAGTAGGGACACAAAGCCCATCTTTAGGCAACTGGAGATCCCCTCACAGAAGGATCATGGGGAGGAGACAAGCCAGTCAGGGTGCAGTGTAGCAATGATGAAACATACAACTTTCCTCTAGTTCTTAAATGCTTCCTCTCCCTCCCCCGCCATCATGATCCCAATGCTACCTTACAAATCTGGCCAGAGGATGTAGACTGATACAGATAGGAAATGGAAACACAGGGAATCCAGGATGGATGAACTCCTCAGGACCAGTGGTGATACCGGGAGTGTCAAGGGAATGTAGAATAGAAAGGGGGAACCAGTCACAAGGATTTACATAAAACCCCCTCCCTGGGGGACAGACAACAGAAAAGTGGGTGAAGGAAGATGTCGGACAGTGTAAGACATGACAAAATAACAATTTATAAATTATCAAAGGTTCATAAGAGAGGGGGTCTGGGGAGAGGGGGGAAACAAGGAACTGATGCCAAGGGCTCAAGTAGAAAGCAAATGTTTGAGAATGATGATGGCAACAGATGTACAAATGTGCTTGACACAATGGATGATTGTGTGGATTGTGATAAGAGATGTAAGAGTTCCCAAGGAAAGTATATAACTAAAAAAGAAAGAAAGCATTCTGTGTTGGGCCGGGTTGACTAGAGAAACAAATCCAGAGATACTCATATATGTATAAGAAAAAGTTTTATCTCAAGAAGTAATTATGGATCAATAAAACATTCCATCCCAGTCCAGCTCTTCAGTCTATAAGTCGCTCTTCAGACTCATTAAGTCACATGCAATGATGCAGAATGCAGGACAATCACAGGCCAGTGGGTGTAGTTATGTGGATCCAACTGACCGTATCGTAGTGCTTGCAGCAGCCAGGAAAGTGAAGGCACAGAGAGTGGGGGAGGTGCCCAGGACCCTGCTTATGAGAAAGTCTCGCCCACAGAGAGTCACCATCAGGGTGTGACCTGATTGACAGACTAAACTCTACCCTTACACTTTCATATATCTTCAAGTTGACATGAAATGATGTAACTACCACTTATTCTTTGAGTTTTGTTCTTCTAGAATCACTCTTGGTGCCAAATAGCTAAGTCTGAGTTCTCAAGAGGGGTGCATCAGTGAGATGCACACATACATACATATAAAGAGATTTGCTGCACGGTAGGGGTTTATGCAGTTGTAGAGGTTGGCAAGTCCCAAACCTACCGTATGTGTCCAGTGGAAGCTAAGGATTTCTGATGACTTGTGGGGTTGTAGGACTGGTGAATCCACGACCTGCTGGTTAGGATGGAGACTTCTTCAGGTTTATAACACAGGAACTGCAGATCAGGCAACTAGAGTGCAGGTCAAGAAAGAGAGCAAACTTTGCCACAACTTCCACTTCGATAAAGGAAGCTGGCCACACTCCCGAGGCAATTTCCCTTTCAACTGATTGGCTATTCATATCAGATTACAAAAATGAAAGTTGATTCCATTATGAAAAAGCACCTGTCAGACTGATGAGAATCACAGTCTAGTCAAATTGAGGTTTACATTAGTCGTTACAGTTCCCTCAACCAACTAGCTGCCCCCCTCTTGCTCCTTGCTTGGTTTTCTCAGCACTTCCCCCATATGGCATACTAAGTTTGGTTCTCATTAGCATATGTGGTGCACAGCCCAGAGACTACGTTCACCACTGCTTCGCTAGTGCTAGAGCAAGACCTGGCATGTGGGCGCTTACTGACTATGTTCTACAAGTGAAATTTGGTGTTGACTGAACCCCATGCTGGGATTCTTGTGCCCTTGTATTTTGAATGAGGTCATTGCTAGTGTTTCCTGTCATTCACATCTGTGAAACCGTATGGGTTTGGCAGAAAGCTCAGACCCAGGAAACAGCAGTGGGGGTCAGGGCCACAGTGATTCCTAGGGCAAGGGGCAGTAAAGAACCAAAAATTGTTGTCATTCTTTGCAATTCATTATTGTATCGTACAATAGCCTTTCTGAGAACTGTTGATTTGTGACTCTTGGGTCTTCCGGTTAAACTGATTCCCACAATTTCCCTTAAATTTTCTCCAGTACATAATTCATCACACCCTCAGTTGGAGGTCTCACTTCAGGGTAACAAGAAGTGTCATACACGCAATATTTTTGTTATATCCTTAAGAACCTAAAGTTATCATTTCAACGACCGTGGAATGAACAGGGTCGGGAGCATGTACCCCTTCCCTGCACTCACAGTAATGGGTGGCTCTCTTCCCTCTCTAGTTTGAAAACAGCGTGAAGTCCAATTTGCTGCTCAAGGAGCTTTATGTGGAGAATGCACACCTGCTAAAAGCCCTCCAGGTTACTGAAGAGAAACAAAGAGGAGCTGAGAAAAACAGCCTCATCTTGGAAGAAAAACTCAGAGCTCACAACAAATTAATCAGTAAGATTTCTCCGGCATCCCTCTGTGTGTAAAGACTGCTTGCTTTCCTGGAATTCATTCTGAAAAGAAAATCTTAAAACCTGAGCCACTGTGATGCCTTAATCACTTGCAGCTTATTGGCCATGGTCCTCAGAAACAGGGCGACTGTGGTGTCTGGCTCGTTCCAGCAGCATCTGCTCTGTGCCAGATCCTGGGAACATACACGTGTTGGACAAGAGCACATTTTTATAAAACTCCCAATTTTACCACTGGGAAAACATGATGGAAACACTTGGTCAGGCCTGACAGAGAAAGTGGGTTAAGATAATGCAGTTCCAATACTGCATTTTCGACTTAAGCTCTCATTGCCATCGAGTCAATTACAATTCGTAGTGACTTTGGCTTCAAAGATTAAAATGTAAAGTAGGGCTCTAGACAGCTTTATCATATTTTTCCTTTTAAATTTCATTTATGTTTTCTTAAGCAGACACACAACAAAACATACATCACTTCAGCAGTTTTTAATGTATACAGTTTGCTGATACGGATTTTATTCCTCCGGTCTGTAGCCATTTTCAGCTTTTTTGAGTTGTTGCTCATCTGTTAGCATAAATTCACTCCCCTTAGAGTTCCAGGGGAGTCCAGGTGGCATGGTGATGACAGCGCTGGGCTTCTAGCCACAAAAGCAGCACTTTAAATCCAACAGACTTGGGAGAAAGACATGGCTGTCTGCTCCCATGAAGAGTTGCGGTCTCAGAAACGCACAGGGGCAGGTCTACTCGGTCCTGTAAGGTCATTGTGAATCAGAATTGATTTCATGGCAGTGTGGTTGGCTTTGTTTTTTGTTTAAAGTCCCAGGCAAATACTTCAAGTTGTTTTCCATTTTATTCCACATACATAGTTGTTAAAAGATCATCAAGCTCAAAGCAGACTTTTTTTTTACTAGTTAAGCCAAACTATTACTTGGTTTCAAGAAGACATTATGGTACATTTCTGGTTTAAGGCAATAGTTTTACGAGTTCAGCCACCCTCCATGGCTCCAGAAAGTTGGGAATTATGAGAATTTTCTATTCTTGTCTGTATTTTTGCCCCATTTTGTTCAGGATCCTTCTCTGAACTCTTTGATCAAAATGCTCAGCAGTGGTAGCCAGGCACCATGCAGTTCATTTGGACTCGTGACAAAGGAGGGCATTGTTTATGGAGGCAGCTAATTAGCCATGCATTCCAGAATCCTACTCTATTCGATTCTGTTGTTCCACATGAATCGACACCAACTGTGCCTGACAACTGAAGGAGGAGGTAGAACAGAAGCACCAAACATGTTAATAAGCCAAATAATGGTATGTCCCATGAAACCATTACCCTGAACCTAAGAGCTTTACTGTCTGGTTATTCAGCTCTGTCCTCTGTTACACTTCCCAATGGCTGCTGAGTGCAGACTTTCCAGAAGGGCTTCCCTCTGTAAGCAGAGTGTCCTCTAGACAATAAAGGGGAGGACTCTTGTTCGTTTGGAACCACTTTACCACATGTAAATTTTGGTACTGTGGTTACATCTGTAGGCTTGTATTTATTGTACATTAATCTTTTTTTCATTGGAGTGTTTTTGCACTGGGAATTGAACTATATGTTAAAAAAGATAAAAATATAGTTTTATACCAAAATTGATGGTCATTTGTTTATCTGAATGTACTACTGTAATGTGAAATGAGTCACTGTATTTGCAGTTTTTCAATTAAAAAATTTCAATTTTGTCCTTTGTTCTTCAATTATAAAATATCTCAAATAATTAGAAAATACAGTTTTAGGAGAAAACCCATATACCCATCAACTAGATACATTTAATATAATATTTTGAAATTTTTCTTTTTAAAAGGTATAAAATATTTTAGATAGAGGTGAAGGTCGTATTCTATTGATTGCAACCTTTTACTCGTCCTAAAGGCACGCACTATCCCAAAGATGGTAAGTAAGTCTCCTGGTCTCTTTGTACATTTATTATATATGCATTATATAGTCTTGATTAGTGTCCACTCTTTTACTTTTGCATGTATCCATTGCAACGGCTACACAGAAACTCACAGACAAAATGCGTGATGAAAGAATTTAATAACTCAATAAGTTATAGTGCCAAGAGAAATGCTCAGGGTAGGTGTTTAACAGGACACATTACAGAGTTTCAGGTATGCTAATAAACACCCGAAGTGGCATACAACTCTGCTATGAGCCTCAACCCAAAGACATTCAGCTCAGGCTCTGGTCAAACCCAGGTCAGCAAACCCAGGTCTCCGAATTAAGTGCCCAGACTGAAGGACCAGGAAAAGGTCAGTCTTCACAACCTAGAAATTGAAAACATTGTTCGGCACCCAGCTACCATGACCAAGTGTTATGAAAAGGATCACAACAGAAGGTTCTGTCTAGAGTGGGGGAGAAGTTAAGAACATAACCCTAAAGGATGCCAGGTTTACTGATCGAACAGAGATAGGCAGGACCTCCAAGATTTGCACACTTCCCCTGCAGATCGGGAACTGAACTCAAATGGTACATTGACGGTATTGCTGCAATTATTGGGTTGAATCAGAATGCATATGAATTGTGGTAAATGATGTAAAAATATCACCTGATCTTTTGAGGGCAGGCCAGGTATGAGTGATAGGCTTTTTCACTGGGGTCAAGGAGGGGAGCCAAGCCCTTCTTTCAAAAGATATTTTTAATTAAAAGTTTCTTTTTTCATATAACACTGTTTAGGAATGAATAAAATGTAGCACAAAACCTGTCTCTTTCAGCCCTGCCATGTTCCCAAACATGCTCCGCAGTGTTCCCCTTGCTCATATGATAAATATGATTATATCTATCCATACTTGTTTTATGAAAAATGCTCACACTGTACAAGTTGTAAAGCGGTCCTTCAAAAATTAAGGACTGTAAAAATTGTCCTTCAAAAAAAAGTTAAGTATTCCAAGATAAAAGCTGAGCGTTCATAGCTATTAGACTCCCATACAAGAAAACTTAAAGCCAGTCCTCCAACGTGAGAAATGTGAAGGAATGATACAAGAAAGTCACTCAAAGTTGAACACAAAAGGGAAAATGATTAGAACAAATGTACAAATGTGCTTGAAAATTGATATATTTATGGATTGTGATAAGAGTTATACAAGCCCCCAATAAAACTATTTTTTAAGTTGTACGAGCCCCCCAAAAACTGATTTAATAAAAAAGAAAGAGCTAGATCTGGAAATGGTGGAATGTCACCTGGCTTATATTCTTTTCTTATTTTTTGTACAATGACTAAATTCCTTTCTCTCTTTTTTAATCATTTTACCACAATCCATATCTACACCCATTGTGTCAAGCACATGTGTACATTTATTTCCATCATCATTCTCAAAATACTTTCTTTCTACTTGAGGCCTTGGTATCAGCTCCTCATTTTTCCCCTCCCTCCCCACCCCCTTCCCTCATGAACCCTTGACAATTTATAAATTACTATTATTTTGTTATGTCTTACACTGTCCAACATCTCCTTTCACCCACTTTTCTGTTGCCTGTTCCTCAGGGAGGGGCTTATATTGTAGATCCTTGTAATTGGTTCCTCCATTCTATCCCACCTTTCCTCCACCCTTGAATTATCGCCACTCTCACCACTAGTCCTGAGGGGTTCATCTGTCCTGGATCCCCTGTGTTTCTTTCTGTACCCGTGTACATCCTCTGGTCTAGCCAGATTTTAAGATAGAATTGGGATCATGATAGTGGTGGGGAGGAAATATTTAAGAACTAGAGGAAAGTTGACTCATCCTTCCCTGTGGTCCCTCTGTGGGGAGATTGTTCCACTATCTACAGATGAGCTTTGGATCTCTGCTCCAGCCCTCTCGTTTTTATTTGTTATGTGTCTGCTGATGCCCAGTTCCTATGACTCCTCATGATCGCACCAGCGATGTGCTTCTTCCATGTGGACTTGTTGCTTCACTGCTGAATGGCAGCTTGTGTGACATCAAGCCTTTTAGACCCCAGACACTATATCTTTTAATAACTGGGCACCATTTGCCCTCTTCACCACATTTGTTTATGCACCTATTTTGTCTTCAGCGATTGTGTCAGGAGGGTAAACATCTCATGCTGCTGACTGGTTAGAACAAAACTTTCTCTTTTTTAAAAAATTTATGTATTGGGGCTCATGCAATTCTTATCACAATCCACACATACATCAATTGTGTAAAGCACACTTATACATTCATTGCCCTCATCATTCTCAAACTTCGCATTCCGCTTTGGTTCCTGGAATAAGCTCCTCATTTTCCTTTTTTCTCTCCCTCTCCCTCCCCGCTCCCCTCTCCCTCATGAACCCTTGATAATTTATAAATTATTATTTTATCTTATCTTACACTGCCAGGCGTCTCCCTTCACCCACTTTCCTGTTGCCCATTCCCCAGAGAGGAGGTTATATATAGATCCCGTGATTGGTTTCCCCTTTCTACCCCTCCTTCCCTCCCGGTATCACCACTCTCACTGTTGGTCCTGAGGGGGTTCATCTGTCCTAGATTCCCTGTTTCCAAATCCCAACTGTACCGCTGTGCATCCTCTGGTCTAACCAGGTTTGCAAGGTAGAAGTGGGATCATGATAGTTGGGGGGAGGAAGTGTTTAAGAACTAGAGGAAAGTTGTGAGTTTCGTTATTGCTACACTGAAGCCTGAGTGACTCATCTCCCCACTACCGCTCTGCAATGGATGTCCAGTTGTCTACAGATGGGCATTGGGTCCCCATAGAACAAAGTGTTCTTGAATGGAAGGAGGATATGAGTGGATGCCCAAAGTCCATCCCCTACCTCAGGGTATTGCCATATAAATATATGTACATGGGCCAATACCTCTATTTTTGTAGATTAATGTATTTACTTATGCACACCACTATGTTTATACCTCTATCCATTGCTTTGCTTCCTTGGTCCTTCCTCTGTTGCCTTTTACCTTCCTCATGTCCCACTGCCACTTTCCCCTTATTTCTGCCTCTTGGTAACCCCCTTAGCTAGTCTGCTGTTGCTCCAACATTACCACCACCCCCACCTTGGATCCCTATATCCTCATTACTGGCTCTGACACCCCAGTTGTTCCCCTGTCCATGGCGCAGCCTGCTCAGCACCCCCTTCCTCCACCACTCTGACCTCCCAGGTCTCCCTGGAACCGTTGGTCCCAATGCTCTCACCTCAAGCATGCCTCCCATACCTATCCTATATAGGTAGGTACACCGACTATGACATAGCCCAAAATGATTTTTTAAAATAAAAATAGTAAATCAATAAGAAAAATTTTTTAAAAAGAGAAAAGAACTATACAAAAATCCTGGGTCTCTTCGCTGGCCTTCAAGACTGTCCAGGAGCTGCCTCTCCCAGCCTGGAGTGCATGTAGACCCTACTATGAAGCACCAAACCATGAGGACAGCATGGTCACATGGAAGGATGCATGAAGAGAGAGAGCTACAGGCTAGGGAGAGGAGCCAGCATGCCACACCCACACAGAGGCAGGCCAGGAGAGAGGAAGAGAAAGAGAGCGGGACTAGACCCCACGCTGGCACGCCAGGCTCGGAGGATGACGTCCCTGGGGGAAGCTAATGGGACACAGAGGGAACTGGACAAATGACAACAGCTGGTGGCATGCTGTCCCCTTGCTGGAGCAGACTGCGACAAAGTATATTTCTTGATCACAATTGAATGTAAACAGAATTTGGTAACACAATGAAACTGAAATACACAATTATATGGAAATTAAACCATTATACAAACAACCAGTGAATATTTAGAGTCAAATGAAAATGAAGATACAACACACGAAAACATTTGAGACTCTGAAACTGTTAGGGTGGGTGAAGGGAAGTATACTTATTACCAATTAAGTGAAGGTTTACAGAGAAGTTCATCAGTTTTACATCGAAAAATTCATACACATTGATTTTGCACATCCCCTCCAATACCTTCCATGTGCCATCCTACTTCCCCACTGGGCTTTCTCTTACCATCACTCCTTCTTTAGTAACCCTCTGGACTTTGTCATTGGGTAAATGCTGCCCTTTGGGTTTTAAGCTGTTGATGGTTTTAAAAAAGGTCATTTCAGTTCCACGCCTAGAGGACATTGGCTATATTCTTGGGGTATGCTACTAGACTCCATTCAACCAGTAAACCCAGTCTGTTTTATGATCATGAGTTCTGTTCCACATTTTACCCCCATTCCATTGAGGACCTTCTAATGTGATTGTGTTCAGAGTAATAGGTAGCAGTAGTCAGGCACCATTTAGGTTTTCCAAGCTCAAGATTATAGAGACTAATGTTTGGGTTGTTCATCATTCTATTGTAATAATTGTATTCAACATGTCTTTTGACTTCACTCTTGTTTCCTCCGAGTGCAGAGAGACCAATAGTTACTACTGGCTGCTCATGCACAGTTTTTCTTATTTAAGTCACTTTTTTAAAAAACAAAAATTTCAAAAGAGGACCTGATGCAAGGGGCTTAAGTGGAGAGCAAATGCCTTGAGAATGATTGGGGCAGGGAATGTATGGATGTGCTTTATACAATTGATGTATGTATATGTATGGATTGTGGTAAGAGTTGTTTGAGTCCCTAATAAAATGTAAAAGAAGAAAAGAGAAAAAAATGATTAGGGCAAAGACTGTACAGATGTGCTTTATACAATTGATGTATGTATATGTATGAACTGTGAAAAGAATTGTATCAGCCCCAATAAATTGTTAAAAAAATTAATTTAAAAAAATTCCTTTTATTTTTTTTGTACTGTCCGACGTCTCCCTTCACCAAATTTTCTGTTCTGTTTTAATGTAATTTTTATCATTAAACTGTGAGTCTAATGGTAACAAAATAGAACGTGTGTGTGTCTGTGTTAAAACAGTCATTAAAGAATAGAATTCAGAGACAGAGAATTTTTTTAAGTTTTTAAAAATATTTTCTATTGTTACTTAGGTGAAGGTTTAAAGAGCAGACATCAGTTTTACATTAAATAAGTCGTTAAATCTACCATTGTCTTTTCATTTCCAATATTTTTTGCCTATCTCTTGTTTTATATTGTCTTCCCTTCACAAAAATAACACCTGTCTACCCTCTAGCTTCCACAGACAGAGAACTTATTGTTGACAAAGGCCTAAAAAACATTAAATGGGAAGCAGACACCTCTTCAATAAATGCTATTGGAAATACTGGCTATCCACTTGCAGAAGAACAAAAAAAAGACGACTGCCTCACCCATGCACAGAAACAAACTCAAGATGGATCAAATTCCTAAATGTAAAACCCAAAGCTCTCAGGATCAGAAAACTGGGACAAAACTAGGAACCCTAGTGCAGTAGATGGGCTATCAGAAATAACAAAGCTGACACAATCCATAGAAAACAAAATAGTGGGACATATTAAAAAATAAAAAACTTGCATACATTAAAAGACTTCATTGAAAGAGTAAAAAGACCCATAGACTGGGAAAAGATATTTAGTAATGACATAACAAAGGACTAATTACTAAAATCTACAGAATTTACAAGGTGGCAAGAAAAACAAACTAGTAGCCCTATGAAAAAGTGGGCAAAGGACCGGAGCAGATGATTCACAAAGTATGATACGTGAATAACTAATAAACATATGAGTAAGTTCTCTCAGTCATTAGCTATCCAGGAAATGCAAGTGAAAGCAACCATGAGATACCACCTAACACCCATAACTGTAGCCCAGTTAAAGTAAAAAAGCTGAGAACAGCAAATGTTGGAGAGTGTGTGGTGAGATAGGAACTCTTATCCTCTGCTGGTGGACTTGTAAATATGTACAGACACTCAGGAAGGCAGTATGGCGATACCTAGAACAGATGGCAACTGAACTACCATATGATCCAGCAATACCATTACTGAACATATACCCCAAAGAAATAAAAAACATCATAAGCAGACATTTGCTCCCCCATGTTCATCACAGCACAGCTCACAATTGCTAGAAGCGGCCTCCATTCCCAACAATGGATAAAAAACCTCTGGTACATAAACATGATGAGTACTGCGCATGCCTGAAGAACAGCAATGAGACCCCTCACGTCGTGGAGGGCTCTGGAAGACATGCTGAGGGAAGCGAGTGAAGCACGAAAGGACAAGCACTGTGTGAGTCCAGAGCAGCAGGAACAAGCAGCAGAAGGGGCGCAAGCTCAAGCGTGCAGGCCATGCAGTCGTCTGGCTGGGGTCAGACAGGCCGCTAACGAGCTGGACCAGTGCCAATGACCTACACATCATCTGCTCCTGGTGAGTATAGTGTAGGTCACTTGGCCGGAGGTCACCTCACGACAGCTGGGATCAAATGGAGGGTGCGAGGGGGTAGTGGCTGTTCGCTGAATAGTAGCCATTTAGATCTGTGGTGAGGTCTCCCAGAGAGGGAGGTAGCCCCGTCGGAGGAATGGGGTTTACTGATGAGAGGTGCCGCACAGGAGATGAAAGGGAATGGTCAAATTTGGGGGTACATAGGTGCATGCCTGTTGAAGGGAGGGGAGGGAGAGCTAACCTCCAGGTGGGGGACAAAAGACTGAGGATGCTCTTGGCAACAATAAATGGGAGGTGTCTTCAGTGGCATGCAATGGGTGGGCAGAACTGGTGTAGGGCATCTGGGGGGGGTATCCCAGGAAAGCAGACCAGGTGCCATAAAATGCTGGGACACCAAATCCTGGATCTTTGGGGTGCATGCATGCTCCAGAGGCTACATCAGTGAGCCCCATATGGGAATCCCACTGGGTGAACTAGACTCTACCTCAGACACACTTGTAACATGAGGACTTAAGCGGGAAATACATGGTGCCTGAGGAAGCAGAAAACAGCTGTACCAAGAGTGGTGTACTGATGGTTGGTGGACAAATAAGGTCATGTTACAGCAACCCCCTTTATGCTGGGTTAAGATATCTAGTATTCTGGAAATCTTGTGACAGCCCCTCTACTGTGTGTTGCATGTGCTTGGGTATATTAAGGTGTGTCTCAGGGGTGCAGCACCATGGGGGTCACTTTCTTGAAGCTGTTATTTGTTTCTGCTTTTTAGTAAATGAGACCCAGAGACTTTGAGAATGAAAATATAACAATAGTTTGGGGGGGCGAGGATAAAGAGGGTCGGGGGAAGTAAGAGGGAGATGATGTCAAGTAGTCTAGGAGGGAAATGTATGTGTGGAGACTGATTGTGGCAGCAATTTTACAATTCTGTTTGATGTGATTGAACTATGGAATAATATGACATTTGTATTAACTCCTAAGTTAGCAAATTTTTTAAAAAGCATAGATTCAGGAATGGTTTGGGGGCTCACACTTAAAAAGAATTATCATGGCCCTGCTCAGTACTCACCTTCATGAAATGGTCACTGAAGATAAAGGTACTACAGCGAAGTGTCGCAAAAAAGTAGATAGTAGCACTCCCTCAATGTATGAATACTTTCTTTTATTAAATTGGCACTCTGTGATGCTCACCCTCCCGACACAACTGCTGAAGCCAAAGCGGGTGAACAAGTAAATGTGAAGAAAGCTGATGGTGCCCGGCTATCATAAGAGATAGTGTCTGGGGTCTTAAAGGCTTGAAGATATACAAGCGGCCATCTAGCTCAGAAGCAACAAAGCCCACATGGAAGAACACACCAGCCTGTGTGATTGCATGGTCCCGAAGGGAACAGATATCAAAGAACAAAAACTCAATTCATTGGCTGCACACCTCCATGATACAATCACCGAAGACAAACAGGTGCATAAGCAAATGTGGCGAAGAAAGCTGATGGTGCCCGACTATCGAAAGAGATAGTGTCTGGGGTCTTAAAGGCTTGAAGGTGAACAAGCGGCCATCTAGCTCAGAAGCAATAAAGGCCACATGGAAGAAGCACACCAGCCTGTGCAATCACGAGGTGCCAAAGGGACCAGGTATAAGGCATCATGCAATATATATATATATATATATATATGTATATATATATATATATATATATATACACACACACACACACACACACACACACACACACACACACCATAGTGAATGAAGGGGGAAGTGCAGAGTGGAGACCCAAAGCCCATTTGTCGGCCACTGGAGATCCCCTCATAGAGGGGTTTAGGAGAGGAGATGGGTCAGTCAGGGTGCGATGTAGTACCGATGAAGAACACAGCTTTCCCACAGATCCTGGATGCTTCCTCCCGCCACCTACCATGATCCGAATTCTACCTTGCAGGACTGGATAGGGCAGAGGTTGTACACTGGTGCATATGGGAGCTGGAGGCACAGGGAATCCAGGGTGGATGATACCTTCAGGACTAGGGGTGTGAGGGCCGATGCTGGGAGAGTGGAGGGTGAGTGGGTTGGAAAGGGGGAACTGATTACAAGGATCCACATGTGACCTCCTCCCTGGGAGATGGACGGCAGAGAAGGGGGCGGGGCGGTAGACTCTGGATAGGGCAAGATATGACAAAATAACAATCTATAAATTATCAAGGGCTCATGAGGGAGGGAGGAGCGGGGATGGAGGGGGAAAAAAAAGAGGACCTGATGCAGAGGGCTTAAGTGGAGAGCAAATGCTTTGAAAATGATTAGGGCAAATAATGTATAGATGTGCTTTATACAATTGATGTACGTATATGTATGGGTTGTGATAAGAGTTGTATGAACCCCTAATAAAATGTTTTTTTAAAAAGTACTAAATCTAAAAAAAAAAAAGAGTGGCTGAATTACAACACTAACTGAACCCTCTACTTAGAATGATTTCTGATGTTAATAGGAGAGCATGGATTGGGACTAAATGGGAACCTGAAAGTTACGGTGGAGAGGACTGTGCTACGCTGAGTTTTCTAGAGAAATAAATCAAACTACACTCAAATAACTTTATAGCAAAAATAAATTTACATCAGGAAGCCCAGCCCAGTTCAACTCAAGTCCATGGGTCAGATGCTAGATGAAGTCCCCTTTAGACTCACCCAGCTTCCAGCCAATGAAGCAAAGGCAAAGCAGGAATCGGGAAAATCACAGGCCAGTAGGGGCAAGAGCATCTGGATGTAAGGTCAGCAGGAAGAGGGCAGGGCACTGCAGCTCCTATGATCAGCAGGCCGGCTCGGCCATGAATCCTAGAGATGCAGAATCAAGGTAAGCAGGATGGAGGGAGAGGGAAGGAAAGTTGTCCATGGCATCTCTCTAAATTGGGCACCTCCTCCAAGGAGAGGGCCTTATTGAGATTGAACTCTACCCATACTTTCACAGAGATGCATCAAACTGATATAAAATCGAACCATCATAGGGACACACGGAAAGATTATTCTCAGAAATATCAGAACATGGATCCTTGACATGCCATTGAGTTACTTCAGCCAACAACACTACCACTCACATCTGAAGAGTTTAATCCATCATTAGTAAAGCCATTGTCCCCTCCACCTGCACTTGAGCTTAGCCCAACTTTCCCTGCTGATAGGGAACCTCGAGTTGTATCTGGAGCATTCCCTGCAGCAGATGCCTTGCAAGATAATGCTGACACTTGCTGGGAAACACCTTCGACACTCATGCCTGCTTCGACACTGCCTCTAAACTTGTCTCAGTAATCCCAAAGGTGACCTCCAAATATTGATCCAGAAAGAGCTGTGCTATCCTCTTAAAGGACTGCTAGCATTTTCTAGTATGTACAGGCAGAGACCCGAGGAATGTGTGCGGGAGTGAGATGATGATGCAAGGAGCGAACGGTTGCATCAGTCTGAATGTGTTGACGTGGACCAACTAAGCACTGATCCTTCAGTCAGTGTTTCAGCACCAGACGTTAGGACAGAATCTAATAGTTTATCTGTTTGGTTTACTGAAGCAAAGCTTCTGCAGTGGCTTAGAGCAAGTTAAGTTGAAGTACCAGACCTAGCTTGGTATACTTTAGAGGATTAAGGGAATGGGCGTGTTTCAGGGCAGACCCATAGACTCACAAATGGAATGCACTGAGGACACACCTTTTCTCTCAGTGGGAAACAAATTTCTGAAGGGATCATAAGTATCTCTAAAGACTGCTGTGATTGATATTTTATTTTGAGCCAGTTTTGACAGTGGAAAATACCCTAATTAAGACGTTTGCACATAACATGGCTGATTGGGTCCCATGGTAGTAGGCGGTAAGCAGTAGCATTTAACAGAGACAAGGTGGGTGTGGTTGCCAAATGGTTAGCAGAGTCAAAGTAGTAACAGAATAGCCTGATTTGTATGGCATTGGATACCTAAGCAGAGTGTCCCTAGGAGTGAAATAAATGAGAAACCTACCAAATCTATCATTGATCTGTACAAGTTGAAAAATTCTAGGCCAGTTGAATAGCAGTCTAATTCAAATAGCCAGATATAGAGTCGCAAATGCTCGATCAATTCCCAAAAATTGAGCCAGTTCACAAACCCTTCATTTACGGGGAAGCCAGGTCCCTTTGAGGAAGGCACCCACTACACTAATAAAAAAAATGCATAGTTAGCCTTTCTCCCAGGCCTGCCCAGTGGAAACTGCGCCTTTTATAAGTGACAATTCATTGGAGAAAGGAAATAATCAGACGTTGGGGATGGTTACTGGACATTGGCTCCAAACTGACATTAATCTAAGTGACCCTAAATTTTAAGGTCCCACAATCAGACTAGGAGCATATAAAGGTCAAGTTATAATGGAGTCTTAGCTCAGGTTGATCTCACAGGGGATCCAGTATGAGCCCAAACCTATCCTATAGTAATTTCCCTGTTCTAGAACACATAAATGGAATAGACAGACTCACTGACTGCCAGTACCCCATATGGCTACCTGACTCTAGAACATGGACTACTATGGCAGGGGCAGGAGTGGAAGCTAGTAAAGCTACCTCTACTTAGGAAAATGGTAAAGCCAACGCAATTATGTTTTCCTGGAGGGATTGCAAAGATCAGGGTGCAAAGATTGCACCATCAAGGAATTGAAGAATATAGGGCTGGAGACCATTACTTCCGAACTGAGCTGTTGTCTATGGGGGGACTAGCAAACTCTAGACCTATGTGGTTTGTAAGGGTCCAGGTATAAGCTGTGCTTACACACACACAAGCACCAGCAGCGGTTAAGCCAGTTTTTAGTGTGGGGTTTTTAAATCACTTTATTAGGGGCTCTTACATCTCTTTTATAACAATCCATACATCAGTGGAGTCAAGCATATTTGTACATATGTTGCCATCATCATTTTCAAAACATTTTCTTTCTACTTGAGCCCTTGATATCAGCTCCTTTTTTCCCTCCCTCACCCACCCTCCCACCCTCAAGACCCTTGATAAATTATTATCGTTTTCCTATCTTACACCATCTTCTGTCTCCCTTCACCCACATTGCTGTTGTTTGTCCCCCTCAGGGTGTGGGGGTTATGTCTACATCATCATTGTAATCAATTCTCTGTTTCTCCCCCTTCTCCCCCTACATTCCCCCTAAGTGGCCTACGCTGATAGTATTGCTACTCCCATTACTGTTCCTGATGTGTTTATCTGTCCTGGATCCCGTGTGACAAGAGCTCTTATCTGTACCATCTGGTCTAGCTAGATTTGTAAGCTAGAACTGGGATTTGTAAAGTAGAAGTGGGGTCATGATAGGTGGGTGGGGTAGGGTGCGGGAAGCACTAAAGAACTAAAGAAATGTGTGTCTCATTGGTGCTGTACTGCACTCTGGATGACTTGTCCCTCCTGTGAGGGATGTCCAATTGTCTACAGATGGGCTTTGAGTCTCCATCCGACTCCCTTCATTCACATCATATGATGGTTTGGGGTCTCCTGATGTCTGATACTGTTAGATTCCTCAGGTGGAAATACCTGGGTCATTGGCTTCCCATGAGAATGAATTCACACCGAAGCCTGGTTTGTGATCCAAGTGAATTTTTATAAAGGATAGAAGTGTAAAGGTGAAACTGAGGTACAGGGAGGAAGACAGACATAACTGACAGGACAAGGAAAGCAGAAACAGAAATAGCTTTATTAGGTGGGGCAGTAGGGCGGCTCCTGGGGCTCCCTGCCGAGGTTTCGTGACCTAGGCATACAGGTCAGGGAAGTCCCATTCAGCAGCTGGGGGTGAGGGTTTTTACAGGGGTAGTGAGGAATGTATGGCAATTAGCATATGGGGTCTGGAGACCTGGAGAATTGCTTGTCATCTCCTTGCAATTCTGACTTTTCAGGGCCCTCCACTGGGAGGCGTGGTTGACAGTACTGGTTGACTCCATTGACTCAATTAAGCTCACCTGGCCTAGATTGAGGTCCTCCCAAGAGTGCTGGCTTCGTCTCAACTGCCTGAATTTATTCATGCCATCCAGCCTGGAGCAGCTTCCCACAGTCTGTAAGGGTGGAGGGAGGCCTTGGCAGGTAGAGGTAGAGGTTTCTGCCTCTAGCTCCCTAACACTTTCTGATCCCATCTACACCTTGTGATCACACAGGCTGGGCAACAATTTTATTAGAGCATAGATAGAATCATTTCCAAAGAAAGTATGTGAGTCCTTCTGGCATGGTGAAAAGGATACCTTAAGCATAGATAAAATATGCTTTGCTCCCGGAATGTAGTGGGGGCCCCTTTCACAAATTAAGAAGGGTCATTCATTGTCTAGGGGAAGACTCCTAGTTTCTAAAAGACAGTTTTAAAGGGGAGGAGTTTGCCACTCCACAGATGTACAATTAGCTTTCTAATTAGTTATTTAGACCACCCTTGAGGCTCTTTAAATTACAATCTCAGCTTTTGTCTCTGGATCAGTGTGCTGTCAGATTTATCTCCAACAGCACTGCTGTGTGAGGACATTCATTAGGGCCTAGCTTCAAGGTTGACCTGCTTACTAACCTGTTCTCACAAGGTCTTCTGTTAATTCCCATATTGCAGGCAGAAAATGCCTCTTCTGTCCTTGTCAATTTGGTCAGTGCAAAAAACAGATGGATCTTTGAGAATGGCAGGGGGTGCCTGGAAACTTATCCAGGTGGTGACTCCAATTGAAGCTACTGTCCCAGAAATGGTTTTATTGCTTGAGTAGATTAATATCTCTTCTAGTATCTGATAGCAGCTACTAATTGGGCAAATGTGTTTTTCTCAATTCCAGTTTTAAAGGAGAAGCACAAGCAGTTTGCCTTTAGCTGTTGTGGCAGTTAGATGTTATGTCAACGTGACCCTGTGGGAAACTGTAGCACTAGTCCCACCTATCAAACAGGTTACAGCCTGATGACTCCTCCTAGGGGATATGAACTTTGAAATAAGAAAGACAATGAGAGCAGCAAGAGGAGATAAGCAGCACTTGAGAGGGGATTGAGGGGCAGCTGGGAGGAGGAGGATGACCAAGCAGCACACACTGCAGAGAACAGCGCAAAAGAGTTACTGAAAGGGATAGCACTTCCAGACCACAGGATTGTCACCATAAAGATAGGTAGACACAAATAGACTACAACGAGAGAGCAGAAACACCAGCCAATTAGAACCGCTTAGGGCATCTCCTCGGCCGCCTGAGGGGAGATTCCCGGGTCTTTGAATTGGGAAGCTAGCTGAGGGGGTGGGGGGTACGTGCCAGTGGGGTGTGATGGAGCAAAAGGATCATAATTCGAAGTGACCAGACTGGGACCAGGGAAAATAAAAATATAAATTTCTTTGGCTTCCTGCCAAGACCAGAAGACTGCCAGTGGAGATCCCCCATCTAGGACTCACTCCTAGTAGTGGGTACTTCACAGCTTACTGAGCCTCACAGGGCTGAGAACAGGGCAGCTGAAAGCAGGTGTTAAGTGATTAACACCAAGAGCTCCAGCCCCCTCCTGAGGTACCACTCAGCACAACCCCTGATCGGAAGACACCCCAAAGGCCTGGTACCTTAAATAATTGGGCCACTCTGAGGATTTATTTTCATATTACTTGTTACACATACCTGGATTGCATACACCTGACTCATTGACTAAGTATTTGCATCACAAAACAAGAAGCTGGAGCAGGTTTGGCAGGCAGAACAGGTTTTACAAGCCCAGGCAAGGAATTTATATAAGGGAGTTTATATATATCATTTGTATATATTTGTATGATATATTACTTTACGTTTTTTCCTTCCGATCTCATTGGTTTATTTCCTAGACCCCTAACACCCCATCTACCTACTAGTTCGCACCCACAACAGAGACTAAGCTCTGTGTGAAGCTTAGTGTCCCGGACAAACATACATTAACAGCTCTCCTGCATCTTATGCTAGTATGATTTTTCCTATTACTATTATTAAAACTTTCATCTCTTACCCCTTTTCTTTCATTTTCCTTTCTTCAGTCTAAATATCCAAAGTTTTACTTCATAACATCATTAACCTGTCTTTTAGTTTCACTGTACTGATCATCAAAATTTTTCTTACATTTTCAGACTCATAAAACCAAAGACTAATACTACTATCACAATATTTAAAATTGTTTTTGCTCTCAAATACTAGTACCCATTGATCCATCGTTGCAAATGAGGCATTTCAGGGCCAAATACCCCTTCCTTTAACCTACTATATAACACTACCTGATCCTCCACCCTCTTTTTTAACCTACTGCTTCCTTCACTCTCCCAACACTCATAACATTTCCTCCCCAAATTTCATATGACTCCCTTAACACATAAATTAGCAACCTCCCTCAGACACTTAATACAAACTATCCATTAGCCCTCTACTGCACCACCTAATAGAGTTAACCAGTTCCAAATAACATCGCCTACATAACACTCCCAATAGACTCCAAGATGACAAGGAAACAACAGAAGATATTAGTCACACACACACACACACACACACACACACACACAAAACAAGAGAAACATAAACAAATAACCAAATAGCAATCAGACTTAAATGTAATACCTGAAACTGTACAAGTTATGGATTTCCCAGAAAAAGAATGTAAAGAATGATGTTTGTGCTCATGCAACAGCTGAAAGAAATCTGAAAGGAAAAATAAAACAATAGAAAAGCTATAACCTCATTAGAGAAACAAACAGAAACACAAAAATCAAACACTACAATAAATAGCAGAATTACAAAGCAGGGGTGTCAAACTCAATTAAAAAGCGGGCCATTTGGTGCAACAGGCAAGATTCACATGGGCCACATCACATTTACAAATTTTGTTCAATTTCTATTTTGAAGTGAGGATTCAGGAATATCGATAGGATAATTAAAATACTATAATAGCTTTTATTTAAATATTTATTTTATTTAATGTATTTATAAAAGTTAAATTATTGTTTTACCCTTAACTTGACAGTGCTTTCCTTCTACTAGTTTTCACTACGTCTTATGTTGTGACCGGAAAATATAACAAGGTAACTAATAAAAAACACCAAGATTTGGGCAGCTGACAAACGTGATGCACAATTGTAATGGCTTCCCTCTAAAAATGTTCACTAGCACTGCTGCTAGGTATGATCATAACAGCACAACCCAGAGTGCTATTTTTCACCTTTTCACTATTGGGATCTCTTTACATTATGTGACACTGAGAGTGGCAGACAGATCGCTTCCAATCATCACTGGAACTAGGTCAGTGCATTTATACACATCCACAGGCCCCCCAGAAAGCACTGGGCCACATGTATACTCATCTTCAGATAAAGGGTTAACGAGGGAATTGTGTGTACGGTATTGCCTCGATCTCCCCTAAGTGCTATTTTCTTCATAACAATTTTTTCTATTTTCATTTTATTTCAGAGCATCGCAGGCCACAAAAAAAGCTCCTCAGGGGCTACATGCGGCCGACAGGGCCAGTTTGACACCCCTGCTATAAAGGAAAAGCGGGAGGCTGTAAAAAAAATAGAGATAGAGAATTGAAGAGATAGAAACCCAAATTAGTGAACTGAAAGACAAATCTATAGATTCCAATCAAAAGGAAGGACAAATAACCAAAAAATGCAAAAGAGACTGAGAAAAGCTTGATAATAATGTGGGACACCATTAAGAGGAACAACCTGCATCTTGTAGGAATTCCCAAAGAGGAAGAAACAAACAAAGTTACATCCACACAGAGAATAGTCCAAGAGCGCCAGCCAAAGAACTTTGCTCAATGTCTAAAAGAGAAAAAGACGATTGTTTAGGAAGCCAAAAGAACCCCAGCCAGGAGAGATTCTAAAAGGCAAACTCCACGGCATATTGTAGTCAAGATGTCGAACATCAGAACGGAAACAACAAACAATCTAAAAGCACCTAGAGAAAAAGATCAATTACACACAAAGGTTCAGCAACTAAATATGGTGGTATAATACAATTATTTCAAGACAAGAAAAGCCAAAAGCAAGACCACCATTACAAAAAATACTCAATGAAGTACTGTGGCCAAAAAAACCAACAGCAACAACACACAAACCTGAAACCAACATTCAAGACAATTCCTCACAAAAACCAGCACACACAGAACAACACCCAGAGCAAGGGAACGACACAGGAAGAACAAAGAAACTGAACACAATACACATCCAAACACACAACACACGCATATATAAACCAAAATGGTGGAAACAAATACACATACATGTCAATAATTTCACTGAATGTTAATGTACTAAATACACCAGTACAGAGACAGAGAGAAGCTGAATGGATAAGAAAGCAAGCCCCATCAATATGCTGCCTACAAGAAAAACACCTCACAAACAGAGACTTGAAGACATTAAAAATCAGAGGTGGAACAAAAGCATACCCAGCAAACAGCAACAAAACTCAGCAGGGGTAACAATATTAATCTCCAAGAAGATAAACTTCAAGGTAAACAACATAACGAGAAAAGATTGAATACTACATAATGATAAAGGGAAAAATAGCTCAGAAAACCATAACTATAATAGTCATCTATGCACTCAATGAAATACCTTTGAAATACATCAGATCCTCATAGAATTGAAAAAGGACCAAGACACATCGACAGTAAGAACAGAAGACTTCAATACACCACTCTCAAAGAAAAAAAAATGTCAAGAAAAAAGGCAATGAAGACCAAAAAAAGTTTAATAACACAATCAATAAAAACTATCTTGGATGTATGAGCCCCTAATAAAATGTTTTTTAAAAAAAACTATCTTGGAGGGAAGATGGTGACTGAGTAACACATACCAGAGGGACTCCACAGAAATCAACCCAGGAGAGCTACTAAGAGGGAAATTCAACACTGCTGGGTCCCAGGAGGCGCATCATAAAGATAAGTAGGCACAGATCCACAAGGTTTGAAGGGACTGGTGGGCCCTCAAAGTTTAGTATTAAGCTAGTAGATAGACATTGGGCCTCCATTCAAGTACTGCCTCAATGCAACACTGTGTTCTATTAAACTGGCATTCCATGATGCTCACCTTCCCAACACAATCGATGAAGACAAATGAGTGCATAAGCAAATGTGGTGAAGAAAACTGATGGTGGCAAAAGATATAGTGTCTAAGGTCTTAAAGACTCAAGGTAAACAAGCGACCATCTAGCTGAGGAGCAACAAAGCCCACATGGAAGAAGCACACCAGCCTGTGGGATTATGAGGTGTCAAAGGGATGAGGTAGGAGCCATCAAAGAACAAAAAATATTATCATTGTGAACGAGGGGGGTGCAGATTAGGGAACCAAGAGAGACTCATCTGTAGACAACTGGACATCCCCTTACAGAAGGGTTGGGGGGTGGGGCGAGACAGCCAATCAGGATGCATTGTAGCAACAATGAAACTTACAACTTTCTTCTAGTTCTTTAATGCTTCCTTCCCCACCACTATCATGATCCCAATTCTAATTTACAAATCTGGCTAGATGAGAGGATGTACACTGGTACAGATAGGAACTGGAAAAACAGGGAATCCAGGACAGATGATCCCTTCAGGACCAGTGGTGAGAGTGGGGATACCAGGAGGGTGGAAGTAGGGGGGGTGGAGGGGAAACCGATTACAAGGATGTACATATAACCTCCTCCCTGGGGAATGGACAACAGAAAAGTTGGTGGAGGGCGATGTTGGACAGTGCAAGATATTACAAAATAATACATTGCCAAGGGTTAATGAGAGAGAGGGCAGCGACGGGTGGGGGGGGGGGAATGAGGAGCTGATGCCAAGGGCTTAAGTGGAGAGCAAATGTTTTGAGAATGATGTGGGCAACGAATGTACAAATGTGCTTGACACAATTGATGTGCTATGGATTGTGATAAGAGTTGTATGAGCCCCCAATAAAATGATTTAAAAAAATAAAGATTTATTTGAACATAAAAAATAGATATAACTGATGGCATATATTCAATCTTGTTTTGTTAGGTGCCACCCAGTCAGTTCAGACTCGGTGACCCTATCGACAACATAAGGAAACAGTGCTTGTTTCTTGTGTCATCCTTACACACGTTTTCTCTTTGAGCCTATGATTTCAGTCATGTCAATCCATCTTTTTTGCTGTGCCTTTTCTGTAACAAGCATTCTTTCAGGGACTGGTCTCTCCTGAAAACCTGTCCAATGTCCAACATCTTGCCATCCTTGTATCTAAGGAGCATTCCGGCTGTACTTCTTCCAAGACAGATTTGTTGTTGTTTTTTGGCAGTCCAATTACTTCCAATATTTTTCACAAGCACCATAATTCAAATACATCGATTCTACATTGATCTTCCTTAATCAATGTCCAATTTTTACATGTGAATGAGATGATTAAAAATGCCATGGCCCCCAAAAGACTGGACTGGAAAACGCTCCTAAGGGCCAGCAAACGATCCCTGAACTAACTACAAGCTTTTCTCTTGTGAACTGTTTTGTTCTGTTCTTTGTCAGTGGTTTGTTTTTGTTGCCTGGTTGTATATTGTTGCTTTGTTTTCCTCTGTCTTGTTTTCGTGCATGTTAGTGTCTCCACAGGTCTGTCTGAATAGGACAGGCTGGATGAACTATCTGGAGGAAAAACAACGGGACCGACAGTTCCGGGGGGACTTGGGGTGGGGGGGTAGAGGGGTATAAGGAAGTGGTGTTAACAAACCCAGGGACAAGGGAAAAACATGGGACCCAAAATGGTAGAGAAGGGGGAGTGGCAGGCCTGGTGGGAAATGATCAAGGGTAAGGTTGATTAGAGAAGAGGTATACTCTAGCCCAGGTGGCGATGAAGCATGGTAGATGGGCAGGAAGAAGGTCAAGGGAGATGGAGGAAAGAGCTAGGAGTCAAAGGGCATTCATGGAGGTCTAGACAAAGACAGGTACATGCAAATATATATAGGAGGATGGGGAAATAGATCTATGTGTCTATATTTATAGGTCAAGTATTAAGGTGGCGGAAGGACCTTGGGCCTCTACTCAAACACTCCCTCAATGTATGAATACCTTCTTTTATTAAATTGGAACTCTATGATGCTCACTCTCCCAACACAACGGCTGGAGCCAAAGTGGGTGAACAAGTAAATGTGGTGAAGAAAGCGGATGGTGCCCGGCTATCAAAAGAGATAGTGACTGGGGTCTTAAAGGCTTGAAGATAAACAAGCAGCCATCTAGCTCAGAAGAAACAAAGTCCACATGGAAGAACACACCAGCCTGTGTGATCGAGTGGTCCCAAAGGGATCAGTTACCAGGCATCAAAGAACAAAAAATCATATCATTGACTGCACACCTCCATGATAGGATCGCTGAAGACAAATGGGTGCATAAGCAAATGTGGTGAAGAAAGCTGATGGTGCCCGGCTATCAAAAGAGATAGTGTCTGGGGCCTTAAAGGCTTGAAGGTGAACAAGCGGCCATCTAGCTCAGAAGCAAATAAGCCCACATGGAAGAAGCACATCGGCCAGTGCGATCCCGAGGTGCCCAAGGGACCAGGCATAAGGCATCATGCAAAAAAAAAAAAAAGATATAAGTGTGTATATGTATGTGTATATATGTGTATATGTATATATGTATGTATATATATATATATATCATAATAAATGAAGGGGGAAGTGCAGAGTGGAGACCCAAGGCCCAAGTGTCGACCAATGGAGATCCCCTCATAGAGGGGTTTAGGAGAGGAGCTGGGTTAATTAGGGTGTGAGGTAGTATCGATGAAGAACACAGCTTTCGCCCAGATCCTGGATGCTTCCTCCCCCCAACTACCATGATCCGAATTCTACCTTGCAGGGCTGGATAGGACAGAGGCTGTACACGGGTACATATGAGGGTTGGAGGTACAGGGAATCCAGGGTGGATGATACCTTCAGGACCATGGGTGTGAGGGACGATGCTGGGAGAGTGGAGGGTGAGTGGGTTGGAAAGGGGGAACTGATTACAAGGATCCACATGTGACCTCTTCCCTGGTAGAGGGACAGCAGAGAAGGGGGGAAGGGAGACTCTGGATAGGGCAAGATATGACAAAATAACGAGGTATAAATTACCAAGGGCATACGAGGGAGGGGGGAATGGGGAGGGAGGGGGGTGGAAAAAAGAAGACCTGATGCAAGGGGCTTAAGTGGAGAGCAAATGCCTTGAGAATGATTGGGGCAGGGAATGTATGGATGTGCTTTATACAATTGATGTATGTATATGTATGGATTGTGGTAAGAGTTGCTTGAGTCCCTAATAAAATGTAAAAGAAGAAAAGAGAAAAAAATGATTAGGGCAAAGACTGTACAGATGTGCTTTATACAAATGATGTATGTATATGTATGAACTGTGAAAAGAATTGTATCAGCCCCAATAAATTGTTAAAATAAAAAAATTGTTTTAAAAAAAGCAAAAAAAAAGATGTAAGCGTGTGTATGTATGTGTATATATGTGTATATGTATGTGTATATATGTATATATATGCCATATTAAATGAAGGGGTAAGTGCAGAGTGGAGACCCAAGGCCCAAGTGTCGGCCAATGGAGATCCCCTCATAGAGGCGTTTAGGCGAGGAGATGGGTTAATTAGGGTGTGAGGTAGTACCGATGAAGAACACAGCTTTCCCCCAGATCCTGGATGCTTCCTCACCCCAACTACCATGATCCGAATTCTACCTTGCAGGCCTGGATAGGACAGAGGCTGTACACTGGTACATATGAGGGCTGGAGGCACAGGGAATCCAGGGTGGATGATACCTTCAGGACCAAGGGTGTGAGGGACGATGCTGGGAGAGTGGAGGGTGAGTGGGTTGGAAAGGGGGAACTGATTACAAGGATCCACATGTGACCTCTTCCCTGGGAGAGGGACAGCAGAGAAGGGGGGAAGGGAGACTCCTGATAGGGTAAGATATGACAAAATAACGATGTATAAATTACCAAGGGCACATGAGGGAGGGGAGAAAGGGGAGGGAGTGGGGCAAAAAAAAGAGGACCTGATGCAAGGGGCTTAAGTGGAGAGCAAATGCCTTGAGAATGATTGGGGCAGGGAATGTATGGATGTGCTTTATACAATTGATGTATGTATATGTATGGATGGTGATAAGAGTTGTATGAGTCCCTAATAAAATGTAAAAAAAGAAAAAAAAATGCCACGGCATGGTCAGGTGCAACTTGGTACTCAAAATATTCAGTTACCCAAATACATGTCTTCTGATCTCTTTGACTGCTGCATCCATGAGCATTGATTGTGGATCCAATCAAGACAAAATCCTTGACAACTTCAAACTTTTCTCCATTTATCATGCTGTTACCTACTGGTCCAGTTGTATTTTGGTTTACCTTATAGAGTAGTAACCCATACTGAAGGCTGCAATCCTTGACCTTCATCAGCAAGTGCTTCCATTTCTCTTCATTTTCAGCAAGCAAGGTTGTGACATCCGCATATTGCAGTTTGTTAATATGCCTTCCTCCAATTCTGGTGTCACATTCTTCATATAATCGAGCTAATCATACAGATTGAGTAAGTATGGTAAGACAGTATAAACCTGACTAACACCTTTCATGATTTTAAACTATGCAGTATTCCCATGTTTGATAAATTACAGAATGGAGACATAGGTACATAGGTAGAAATTTTCAATTTCTGTATCACTAGCTTGAATGGTTGGTATGTAAATTTGAATAATCACAATTGTTTGGATTTCCTTATATGAGGATAGATTTTGCATCACAGACAGCATTATACTCTAGATCTTGAAATGTCCTTTTTGACAATGCATGAAACACTATTCCTCTTGAATCTATCATTCTCAGCAAGCTACATTTAGATTCAGAATGGCCAATGCTAGTCCATTTTGGTTCACTAACATCACGAATATCTATTTCTGTCTTCCATTTCATTTTTCACAACTCTCAATTTTCCTAAATCCCTACATTCTAAGTTCCATTACTGTATATACTCAAGTATATGACCTGAATATCTGCCGAAGCACCTAATTTTACCACAAAAATTACATTAAAATGTGCTGAAAAACGTGGCTTACCCACATGGAAGAAGCCCACCGGCCAGTGCGATCACGAGGTGCCAAGGGACCAGGTATAAGGCATCATGCAAAAAAAAACCAACAACGATATAAGTGTGTGTATGTATGTGTATATATGTGTATATGTATATGTATATATATACCATATTAAATGAAGGGGGAAGTGCAGAGTGGAGACCCAAGGCCCAAGTGTCGGCCAATGGAGATCCCCTCATAGAGGCGTTTAGGAGAGGAGATGGGTTAATTAGGGTGCGAGGTAGTACCGATGAAGAACACAGCTTTCCCCCAGATCCTGGATGCTTCCCCCCCCCCCCAACTACCATGATCCAAATTCTAACTTGCAGGCCTGGATAGGACAGAGGCTGTACACTGGTACATATGAGGGCTGGAGGTACAGGGAATCCAGGGTGGATGATACCTTCAGGACCAAGGGTGTGAGGGACGATGCTGGGAGAGTGGAGGGTGAGTGGGTTGGAAAGGGGGAACTGATTACAAGGATCCACATGTGACCTCTTCCCTGGGAGAGGGACAGCAGAGAAGGGGGGAAGGGAGACTCCGGATAGGGCAAGATATGACAAAATAACGATGTATAAATTACCAAGGGCACATGAGGGAGGGGAGAAAGGGGAGGGAGGCGGGAAAAAAAGACCTGATGCAAGGGGCTTAAGTGGAGAGCAAATGCCTTGAGAATGATTGGGGCAGGGAATGTATGGATGTGCTTTATACAATTGATGTATGTATATGTATGGATGGTGATAAGAGTTGTATGAGTCCCTAATAAAATGTAAAAAAAGAAAAGAGGAGAAAAAATGATTAGGGCAAAGACTGTACAGATGTGCTTTATACAATTGATTTATGTATATGTATGAACTGTGATAAGAATTGTATGAGCCCCTAATAAATTGTTAAAATTAAAAAACAAAAAACAAAAAACGTGGCTTACACTCAAGCATATATGGTAATTGGTGTTTTCAGCTATCTCTTCTCCTTTTGAGTCATTTCCCATCAGTAAATGAAGGTCCTGAAGGCTTTACTCATGTAGGGTGTATTCCACCCACATCACAATAGACTCTACTTTGTGAAGGCAGTTCTCCTGGAGTCATACTGAGTGTCTTCTGGACTGAAGGCTCATCTTCTGGCACCATCTCTGACAATGTTGTTTCTACTCTTAAGGTTTTCTGTATCTGATTCACTCTGTTTGTCTCCCTGTGAGACATTCCTGTTGACAAGCCACTGGGAGCTACACTGATAGAGCCAGGGCCCTGGAGATGGAGGAGTCATATGGAGACCCATGACATCGCTCAGATGCTTCCACCACCACTGGATCCGGATTTTTCACCCACTGGCCTGTGATTTTCCTCATTCAACATCATTGCATGTGTTGCTTGAGTCTGAAGAGGAATTTATAGACTGGTATTGGACATATGGACTAATATCAGACTTATGGACTTGATCTGGACTGGGCAGGGATGTTTTCTCAATATACAGTTGCTCTTTTATATAAAGTTCTTTTTTATACACGAGTGTCTCCCTGGATCTCTCTACCTGGACTAACACACACAACCACCACAGTAAACCTGAGTCATGAATATCCCCGGGAGAAGCAGCTAGATTATGGGCCCCAAATGAACTCTAGCTCCAGCCCAAGAATAGTCAGTTCTGAAAACATGGCCCTGCTCAATACTCACTCACATGAAAAGATCACTGAAGAGTGTCCTACGCATTGTGGTGAGAAAGCAGATGGTGCCTGGCTCTCAAGTGGAATCGTGTTTGTGGTTTTAAGGTGTGTATTCAAATAAAAAGCCATCTAAGTAAGGAGTCCACTAAGCCAACATGGAAGAAAACCAGCTCGTATGAGTCAAAGATGACAATAAACTCAAATATGATGAAAGAAGTAATATCAGACCTAAAATTATGAACACCCAATTTGTGGAAGGCTATGGAGGACAGTGGGAGCCCAAAATCCATCTGCAGAATATCAAGACAAATTAAGCCACTGGCAGATCTCTAGTTACAGGCAAAGGTCTGAAATACTTACTACCAAACAAAAATCATTGTCATCCTGATTATGCTGGATCAAACTTGGGATTTGATCAGTTGACCTTCTAGATCCATCCTGAATTTGTTCTAGGTGTAAGGATCTCTTGCTTACTCCATGATAAAAACTTCTTCCCTGGCCTTTAAAATATTGATGGTGGTGGGTTAGGGGAAAAAAAATGATGGTGGTGCTTTTTATTTGTCTTTATATATTATTGTCTTATCCATATCATTTTATTTTTTGTTATTATTTCTGTTGGATTTACCAGTTGAAGCACAGGAGTGGATAAATATAGTTAACTGATGAAAGGGTTTCTAGGAGATATAGGGGTGGGTGAGCAGGGATTGGGGAGGGTGAGGCTATTTCGGGAGTAAACAATGAAGGTGGGAGGGGGAGTGAGTACTAGGACTCAAGGTGATTACACAACTCAATTTAAAGATGATTTAACCATGGGAGTGGGGGGGTATAGAGAAAATATTCTGAAATTGTGGTAATGATTGTACAATTCTTCTTGATATGACTGAACTATTGAATTGTGTGAATGTGGATTAAAGAGAATTTCAAAACTTAAAGTACAATGCTTTCTGTAATATGAAAATATCTATATACCTACAAGGAAGCCCAATTAGTATGACTATTATTCTAATTTAAGAATAAAGAAATTGAATTCTACCAACTTCAGTCTGAACTGATCACAAATATAATCAAGATGCATTATTGATAATTGGAATGAGAGCTGGAACAAAGAGGGACAATAGTTTGAAACTATGGCTTCAGAGAAACAAAAGTTGCTGATTGCATGATAGAATTTTCTGAGATGGACTTAAATGCAATACCTTTTTCAACAACATAATGTGTACTTGGATAGACAGCATACAGAATGTATAGATAGGTCTCATACTGACTACCTCCATGGGAAGAGATGACAGAGAAGCTCAGTAATAGCAGCCAAAAGGCTGACTGTGAAACAGAACATCAATTGCTCACATAAAAGTTCAGGTTGATGTTGAAAATTAAAACATGCCCACAAAAGCCCCAATATGACCTTGCATATATCCCACCTCAATTTTATAGACACATCAAGAACAGCATTAAATATTAACAACACTGATGACAACTGATATGCTGTGGGATGAAATAAATGACAAGGTTATATAATAAGAAAGCAATATGCCAATAAAAAGAAAATAAAGCAGATATCAGAAGAGACCCTAAAACTTGCAGTTGATCATAGATCAACTGTAATAAATTTAAGAAATGAAGTTCACAGAAAATCACAAAGGGCAGATTAATGAGACAAAGTATCAAATATGCAGACTTGAAGTTAGAAAACCAAAAAGGAAGAACACACTCAACATATCTCATGCTGATGGACTGAAAAAAAAAATCCAAGCATTGAGTTAAACATTAAGGATTCCTATGGGCAAAATATTGAACAAAGCAGGAAGTACCCAAAGATGATGGGAAGAACACTCAATGTACTGAAAAGTACATTCAGCTATTTTAAGAGGTAACTTCTGATCACAAACCAATGGTATTGAAGGAAGAAGTCCAAGCCCTATCAAAGGCATTCGCAAAAAATAAAGTTCCTGCAATTGGTCAATGGAAATGTTTCTTCAGCGAAGTAATATACAGGCTCGTCTATGCCTAAGAAATTTGGCACAAGGTTACAAGGCCAACTGAAAATCTGTGCCTACGTCAAAGAAAGGTGACACAACAGACTGCAGAAGTTATCAAACTTCTTATATTAATATCTGTTAAATCAACTTTTGCTGAAAAAAATTCATCAATGGTTACAATCAACAGAGTGCTGCCAGAAATTCAAGTCAGATACAGGAGAGGATGTGGAACAAAGGATTTATCATTGATTATATGAGATGGATCTTGGCTGAACAAAGATAACAACTGTTGCTACTTGCGTTGTAAAGGTAACAGGGTACATAGATCATAACTATTGATCACATTTGGAAAAATGGGAATTCCTCAACCCTTGATCATCCCTGTACAAACCAAGTGGTATTTGAGGCATTCATTGGAATAGAACAATATGGGGCTGTTTAAAAGCAGCTAATATTCATGTCAGAGCTGCTTTCTTTCGCCATATTTAATCAAAATATATGGTGAAGTAATAATCTAAGAACATATGAAGACAGGCCCAGGATTGGAGAGAGTGTTTATTAACAACTTACAATATACAGATGACACCTCAACTGCTACAGGTGAGGACCTGAAACACTTGCTGATGAAGATCAAGGGTTGCAATCTTCAGTATGGAATACAACTCAATGCAAAGGAAACCAAAACCCTTATAATCAGTAGTCAACATTATGGTAAAGACTAATATTATCTAAAATGTCATTCTGCTTGGATTGACAAGCAATGCCCATGGAAGGAGCAGTCAAGAAAACAAACAGTATTGCACTGGACAAATCTGCTGCACAAGACATTTTAGTGTTGAAGAGCAAGGGAGTCACTTTGAGACTGAGACCTGTCTGACCCAAGAGAGTGTGGCATTTGGGCATTGAGACCAGAGAAGAATGGATACATTTGAATCATGGTATTGATGAAGAACAGTGAGAAGACCAGGGACAGGCAGAACAAGTATTCTAGAACAAATACAGCTAGAATGATCCTTAATGGTAAAGATGACAAGATTTCATTTCACATACTTTGAGCATATTGTCTCAAGATGTTGGACATCAGACTTGTTAAAATAGGGTAGTAAAAAAGATTCTCACAATGGACTGATAAAATGGTTACAAGTTCAAACCTAATTGTGAAGAGGCACAGGACGGTAGTATTTTGCTCTTTTGTACACTGGGTTGCTATGAGGAACCAACTAAATAGCACCTAAAAATGATCAGCTTAATGAGCTTGGTCTTCTCTTGATGAATGTTTCTTCTTGATTACATTTCATTGACTTACCTTCAATGCTACCTACTTCTGTAATCTTTTGGATTTTAATTTGCTGTGTTGGTATAATTTCTAATGTTTCATTTATTTTGTTATTGTAGTCGTCCCTGAATTTTCCCAAAGTTTTGTTTGCCTTGCAATATTCTCTATGTAAAATGCCCAATTATTAACTATTAGGAAGTTCCCATGACATTTCTTCCTTAGAAAGGGTTTCTAGATCTTTATTTTGGTGAATTGTTTCTTTGGGTGAAATGAAATTGAATTCTTCAGTGTACTGTAATGGTACTATTTGTACTTAATTGGTGATTATATGTTGTTAGGTGCTAAGCACCTGTCTCCTTATGGGTGTGACACAGAACGGGAATGACTATAATTCTCTGTTCACTGCGGAGTGCAGTTGAGAACAGATTTAGAAGATGTTGGCCACTATCATTAGTCAAAAAGTGGCCCCCACCTGTAGGTAGAACTCCTATGGTAAATGGGTGGGGGGAGGGGGAGGGCTGGGCACCTGGGCTGCCAGCTATTGATATGGGGCAGTTGTCAGCTCATTGTTCTGATCAAACCCTGTTCACAAAACTTCATAATGTTCAACAGCAATGGGTACAAGAAGAAAATCTTCCAATGTTGATTATAGTGATGATTTCACATTAAACACAAATTTCATAATGGATGTGCTGTAATGTCAGTTGAGAATTTACTAGTCTCGTGTCTTCATATTTAGATTTTATTCAGCTTCTTGTAGTCAGCATTCAAATAATCTCTCTATCCTCTCCTCTAAAACTGAGGGTCCCTGGATTTTCATTCGTGTTTTATTTGGTCTTTCACATATTTCTTGTACAGGATCTTGGTAGTGTGTCTGTTTGGGCCAGGTCCGGACCAGGCAGCCCCTTGCACCAGCCTCTCAAGAAGACAAATGACCTGCTGAACTTCAAAGCAGCTGCCTCCAGCATGTCACAAAGCTTACCCCCGGGCAGAACACAGACTCCCCCCCAGCGTGCCAGGAAGCAAGTTTGCTGAGAACAAGATGATTTATGGACAGGTCATCTCCTGCTCCGAAACTTGCAGCTGCAGTACAAAGAACCTCCCTTCCCCTTACCGGCCCATATGCCTTTAAGCTCATATAATATGTATATATCCTGCCACCCTAGCACCATGCGCGACTTCCTTAACCTATTCTTGTTGGGTTGCGGAATCCATCTGGGAGTTCTTTTCCCTCAATAAAATCTTTCTCTTTCACTCATTTTTGTCTGAACCCTGCCTCTGTTCTGTGACTCTGTCTCAATCTCTCGGTGTCTATTTAATCTTGGCAGAAGTCCTTCTTGATTATCTTTTAGTTCTATTTCCACATGACTTTTTGGAAAAGCTTTACTCACTTACTTAACATTTCATCATTTCATAATTTAAAATATAGTAGAGATGACCAAAACTACAGCCCCAACAAACACTTATGGGGTTGCTGAGTTGAAAATCTTAAACAGCACCCAACATGCACAGCAACAACAATCTAATACTAAGTTTTTATTTAATTAAAGAACACTTCATCATTGTACCTGTTTACAGAATTAGTTTCGCATTCAACAATTCTTAATTTGTTTCTTTTGTGACATTAGTTGTAATCCCTTAAACATCCTTTTTGGGTTCCCATTTCACCCTCTTCCTGCCTTCTGAACTTGGCTTTTAGCAACATTTCTTCTCATATGATTGTCAGTATACTTTGTTCTCATGAGTCCTCACAAGTGTTACTATTTTACAGGTCTGTCCAGTATGGCATAAAAATGATCTCTGGGAATAGGTTCATTTTCAGGTTTGACGGATGTTTAAGGGTTATAGTCTTAGGGGGAGAGGGGATTCTCTACCTGTCTTTATCAGACCATTGAAGCTGGTCTTTTCTCTCCTACTCTGTTCAGGATCTTCGATTTTTACTAGAGTGGTAGCCAGGAACCTTCCAGTTCTCCTCGTCTTAAGGTTAGAGAGGTTGTGGGATACAGAAAGGTTTTCCCCAGGTTGTCACAACCTTATTATGACACATGGTAAATGACTGTACACTTGGAGGTCAGCTGCTTAGAGGGTATCTTGTCACAGGTGTATCCCCAGTGTTTCCCCCTTCCTATTGTGTGTGTATTCCTAGCTCGTCCCCTTCCTGTCACGCATAAACCTATTGTACAGCCCCTTCCTGTCACGCATATGGTTACCTGTCACTAGGGGGCTTGAATGTCCTCAAAATGTATATACAGCATGATTAGAAATATGATACATTTTCTCTCTGTGTGTGGACCTGGCTGTTGAGATCATGGCCGTCCTGAAGGTGAGCAATTGTATACTTTATTTTGTCTGTTGTCTCTTTAATTTTACCCCTCAATTACACAACTGGACCCGTTTGATTGTGGGAGTTGGTACCCCTCAGGAGGTAGGAGTTCATGTGGTCCAATAGTTCTTTAACCTAATTGTTTGGGTCTTTGATTTCAACTCTTTTCCAAATGGAAAGAGACTAACAGTTGGAACTTAACTGGTCACCACGCAAGCTTATAAGACTCCCTATAACTGCTACTCATCCAAATAAAATGCAAAACATTCGGTTTAAAGACTGTTACACCAATTGCCCTAGACAGTCTCCAAACTATGGTCTTTACCCTTCCAGTCCAGTGCCTCAGAACTTGAAGGTGTTTTTGGATATGAATAAGTTTTCATAACTTTGTACCCTGTATGCTCTATCACATACGTGGACATATTGACATATTTACAGTACAAATAAGTATATCAAAATAGTCCCTGCCACACAGGTATACTCCCACAGACCACCGGTTCAACTCATATCTACCTATATATATACATACACTTATAAATTATTATTTGCTTTCACTGTTATTTCAAAATGGTGATTGGTATCTTTAAAAGGCATTTGAATCCAAAAACACAAGTAAATAGATAATGAATGATTGACTACAAGCTAAGCAACTCTAAGAATTGCTGGCAGTTCCCAAAAGCTGAGAAAAACGATCTACGGACCTCCCTTATTTCAGAGAGAGAACAAGGTGCTGTCAACACTTGCCTTCAGATTTCTGGCCTCCAGAACCGAGAATAAACTTCCCTTTGTTTTAAGCTACCTTGCTTATGGCATTTAGTTGTTGCTGATGCACAAGTTTATTGATAGTCATGTGCCAGGCTAGCCATTACTGTCTGCCTTCGCAAATCAGATGATAAACAATTGTGGTTACACATTAAATATAGCAAGAGGTCTTACACATCATCGTAACTTGCTTGTGTGAAACATTAATAAATATTCAAGAATCTTGGGCTTCTTGGCTTCACCAGGAATGCTACAGCATCCCTGCCGAATGTAAGACCCATGAGGGTCTGCCTTCTTCTTGTACAGCCAAATGCAACTGTGTTTGGGGGGAAAAGAGGAAAAAGACTCAAAGGTAATTAACAAACCACTAATATAAAATGTTATATATATGGATAGAGATTACTGCAAGGATGAGAATTCTTAGGATTCTAATAAATTCTTAGAAATGAGCACTAAAACTATGTAGTCAAGTAATTCTGGTTTTACATAAAGAATGCCTGTAATTTTAACAATTAAACAGTGGTGTCAGGTAGATGGAAAGATGTACAGATGTCTCCAAGAGCTGGACTCTGTCTAAATGTGAAGCTATGACAGCACATGTTCCAGAATTCCTTGTCTGATTAACTGTTCACACTTCCAACGAGGTAAAAAATGCTGAGGGAAAAAAGGGACACAGAAAAGAAATTATTGGAAAATAACCTCTTGGATTATATTTCACATCAATAAAAAACAAACTAATAGCTTATTTTAAAATTCCAACAGTGATAGATCATAATCAACTCAACAGCAACAAGTAGTTAATAAGGAATTAAGTTAACTTTACTATATTTATTGCTTTATTCAAATTTTGTTAAAGCTATTGGTAATTTAATCAGAATTACTTAAATGAATTGTATAGTTTAAATTAAATTCAATAAGAAACTTGTAAACACAGAAGTGGTTTTTTGCCCAACTTTAATAAACCCTGAATTTTCCAGGAGTGTAACTAGTATATATTTTTTTTTAAAAAAAGAAGAACTTATGAATTAAGGACATCAGGTATAATGAATAACTATACAGACAACTTACAACAAAGATACAAGAGATCTAGTAAAACTAGGTAATCTTGGAACCTTGAGCTTCAGAAGAAATTATAGAAAAGTGGACTGAAAACTATCTAGAAGATGAAGGGAAACAAAAGTGGTGCAAGAACAGACAGGTGAATTGTCAGCTAGCCTGACGCATTCCATCCAGACAGAAGCCTGGCACATTGGTAGCTGGCACTAAGAAAGGATTCTCACTTGTTTCCCACACCCTCCTGATATCACAATTGCCAGCCCCTACCTTCACCCATACACCAGACAGAGATATCCTTGTAAGTCCATTTCTGCTTGAAGACAAAGGTATGCCCTCATGGTTTAACATCCCCATGCCTAGAGATGGATTATCACCCCCATGCCCAGAAATGCTTGAGATTCTCCTCATAGCACTAGCAAAAAATACAATGCTGGATCCCTCGCTGCTCTTGGACACGTGGAAAGTTCCCCCATGATTAGCCATTCTGACCCAGCTGCTTCTCTACCAGAAAGATTCCCCTCAGCTATCACCTAAGCTGTAAAAACACCCTACTGGATCAGGTACGTGGACCACAGAAAACAGATAGGCCTGCCAAGCTCCATCTGGAATCAATATTCAACCCCCTAGAGGCTGTGACCTATACAAAAAGGTCCTCACCCCAAGTTTTCTCTTTGTTTTTCCTTTTCCTTCACTTCCTTTTATTTATTTTAATCACTTCTGCACTCTGCTTTCTTCTTTATTTCTGCTTCTACTTCTATTCTTTCCATTTTAATTTACTTTTCCAGTTCCCTTCCTTTCCTTTTTTATGTTTTGATTAGCTTCTCTTTTATTTTTCTCTACCTTGGTTTTTGACACACACACACACACACATTCTAGTTATTAAATTCCTTTCACTTGCTCTTGTTTGTCCGCTGTCTCTTGCTGGTTTCTTTTTCAAAAATTATTTCTTCGTTGGCAATTTTTTTTTGTCCCTTCCTGTTCTACCTGACAGTGGACAGCAATCGCAGGCCTAGCCACCTCTATGACTGTAGTCATACCTATACAGTGACAGACACTACATACTCCTGTACCACCTGATCATCTTTACGTAAGTGAGACCACCAAACAAACCATTGCTAACTGTGCTATAATAACAACAAACAGTACCACACACATTCTCAAATTATCCTTTACAACAACCAGTAGATAGGTGGAGTGTCTGCAGTCTCAAATACTATGATCAATTAAACACAAAAACACTAATACTACAACATCTCAGTGGCAAAGGCAATTTAAGTTTATATGAAGAAACAAGACAGAACAGCTGAAGCACATGACCAATATAGAGCTAGAAGACCTTTTTTCAGGAAGAAAAGGCATTGAAATTACCTGATAAACTATTAAAAATTATACTTTTATACTATCAATGAACCGGGAGAAAGGAAAGATTGCGAAGCTAAAGAAAAACTGAACACACACACACACACACTTTAGAGTAATTCAGGAAAGCACTAAATTAACACATCAATTGAAACTAGAAACCGTATACCACAGCAAAGAGAAATTCAGAAGATTAATACTAAGATGAGAGAAACAGATAACGCATTAGAAGAGCAAAGGACTTTGCGAGTAGAAGGAGGCAGGGGAAGGGAGTGGTAAGCAAACAACGCCAAAGACGGGAATAACTAAGGAATTAAAATCAACAATGAGGAGGACATAGAGATCCTGGTGGTGTTGGGGTAACAGCAATTTAGCTGAGAAGAACTACTAAGGTGGAAGAAGGGTGAGTGTGATGGTGAGGTAGAAGAAAGGTAAAAAGAAACAGGAAAGATCTAGGAAGCAAAGCTATAGATAGAGGTATAAGCATAAGTGTGTACCTATGTAAATACATTAATTCATAAAAATAGAGGTATTGGTCTATGTACATCATATATGGCAAGACATTGATGTAGTAGATGGACGTTAGGTCTCTGCTCAGGGCCTGCCTTCAATACAAGAATACTTTGTTCTAAGAACCTGGCATGTTGTGATGCTCACCCTCCTGGCATGATCGGTGAAGACAAAATGGGTGCACAAGCAAATGTGGTAAAGAAAGCTGATGGATTGCCTGCAACAATGATGCAAAAATAGAGCGATACTGGGGATGGTTCAGGACTGGATGGGGTGTGCTCTCTTGTCTAGAGGGTCACTGTGAGGTGGAGCTGGTTCGACAGCACCCGACCACAACAACAACAGAAAACTAAGACTGGCTCTGACAAGTGTCAGATGCTGCTCACCCAGGCTTGGACATTAACTTTCCATCGCATTAAATGTAATTGCTTGGTGTCAGAGTTGGAGAAGCTGCTATTCATACTCTAGTGATCAAGTGTTATGTGAGAAAATTACTTGTACATTTACTAGTTTGCTATTCATACCTTATTTCAGTTTAGCTTAATAACCCATTCCCTTGTTTTCTTTATCTCTGGGGAAAATAAGTATCACTAATTGGAGCAGGATATGTGAAAGTACTGCAAAAATAAAACACACCATGCTAATATTAAAAAAAAAAAAGAAAGCTGATGGTACCTCTTCTAGCAAAAGATATAGCATCTGGGATCTGAAAGGCTTGAGGTTAAACAAGCAGCTGTCTAGCTGATAAACAAACCCACATGGAAGAAGCACACCAGCCTGTGTGATCATGAGATGGGATCAGGTAACAGGCATCAGAAGACGCAAAACACACACACACATACCCCACACCCCCCCCCCCCAAATCCATCTGTAGATAACGGAACATCTCCTTGCAAAAGGGTCACAAGGGATGAGTCAACTAGGATGCAGTATAACACCAATGAAATATACAATATTCCTCTGGTTCCTTGAGGTTCCTCACCCCCCACTACCATGACTCCAGTCCTGCCTTTCACTGCGGGCTAGACCAGAACATGTACACAGATACAGATAAGAGCTCGAGACACACACTGAATCAAGGAATAACAATGGAAGTAGTGATACCAGGAGGGCAGGAGAAAGGTGACTCCAATGATTGACACATAACCACACCCCCACCCCAGGGGGACGATCAACAGAAACCAAGGGTGACGGGAGAGAGTGGTTGGTTAAGATATGAAAATAATAATAATTTATAATTTATCAAGGGGTCAAGGTGGGGTGGGGAGGGAGGGGAAAAAGAGGGACTGATATTTTGACCCTGGCCTCTAAACCCCTGATAAGGCCTGACCGTGGCAGCCTGCTCTCTGCTGGCTCCTCTAAGCCCCATGTCCATCACATGGCTGGTTCATTTTCTGTCAGCGCCCACGTAACTGACATATCTCCCCCACTTGCCTGAAAAGACAGCCAGGAGATCACCTTGCTAGGGTTTGGGATGAATGGTGGCCCTCTCTCCTTTGGGGACTGCCCACACCAGCGGAGCTCTTAACACTGGTCTCACTTCATGCCCTGCCTTGCCCTAGGGGCTAACTGACCCTGGGGCACAGCAAGGCCAGTATCATCACAAGGGCATAAGGACTGCACCTCTTGGCCTCCTAGTACAATCCTGCCCCTTGAGAGTCCCTGGCGTCTAATAGTAAGGGCTCAAATAGAAAGTAAATGTTTAGAAAATAATCTTGGCAACATATGTACAAATATGCTTGATACAATTGATGTATTGATTGTTATAAGAGCTCTAAGAGCCCCTTTATTAGTCTAGGTACTTTGGAGAAGTAAATCTACAGCAACTTGTGTATAAGAGAGAGTTGTATGTAAAGGTTAAGTGCGCATCAAGAAAATATCCCAACCCAGTGCTGCCCAAGCCCACAAGTCCAACATTAACCCATTAGTCCAATAACAGTCCACAAAGTCCTGCTCCATCTCACAAAACAGACACAATGATGTCGACTGCAGAGGAAAGCTGAGTCAATGAATATGTAAGCATCTCAGCGCTGGCAGGGGTCTCCACGTGGGTGCTCCAGCACCCAGGGCTGCATCGGGGTACGTTCATGTGGCTTCTCCCTGGGGATGTCTTGCAGGAAGTCTGTCTTGCAAGCTGAAGCAGGGAACTGCGAAAGCAGTTGCACCCTGGTGTGACCACAAAGCAAGAGACCCGAGAACTAGAAAGGTGAGGCTCACTGAGCCATTTATCCCTCTGCCCTTCAATTAACCCCACATGTGTTTATCGGCCAGGTTGGCACAATAAACTAACTGAGTCCCCAGTAGTATGATCTTTTAATTTTAAAAAAGAGCAAATGGACTAGAATTGAATCAGAGAGAGTTCATCAGTGAGATTAAAGAAAATCTCTCAACCTAATTTGGTAAAGGAATAATTTTTAAAATAGACAAGAAAATCTAGAGAAAATCACAGAATTCTGTGGGACAACATCAAGTACATTATGTGTGATTGGACAAAAAAACAGGAAGAAACAAACAAAACAATCAAAAGAGCAGAGAGAAGGAAACTTCCTTAATATATCATGACATGGTAAAAAATGTACTCATGAAGCTAAACAAACCAAAAGCAGGGCTGACTGAAATAAAATAATCATGACATATCATGATGAAAGTTACAAATGACAGGAATCCTGACAGCAATTGAGGAAAAATAAGTTACTTAAAAAGAGGAACTGAAAACAAAAATTGTCTTAGAAAAAGTGCATCCAGAAGGCTCTGTAGCAGAAAATGACGAGACTTGGTTTAATGTACTTTGGACATTTTGTCCAGGGAGACAGACCTTGGAGACGTGTCCCACGCATGATAAAAGTACCGGGTTTTAGAACCGAGGAAAACCTTCAACAAGATGGATTGACACAGTAGCTGCATCACTGGGCTCAAAGATAAGAACAATAGTGAGGACTGCACAGTATGGGGCAGGGTTTTGCTCTATTGTCCATAGGAACACTGAGTTGGAATAACTCCACAGCACCTTCCAATAACAGCAACAACACCACCATCTATCATACACGAACACACTGAAGCAGGAAAAGTAAACATACATATTGAAAAGAGAAACGAGTCATGCAATTAAAAACTCCCAATACATTCAAAGAAGAGTTGACACCAATTTTATTCAAACCATTGTAGGACATAATAAAAATGGAAAGTCCCCAAATTCATTTTATGAAACTTGTAAAATCATTATACCCAAATCAGACAGAAACATAGCCAGGAAAGAAAATAATACAGCAATATCCCTTATGAACATAAATGTAAAAATATCTCAACAAAACCCTACCTAATAAAGCCAACAATAAATATCTCAGTAAAGTAAATCATCATGACCAACATGAATTCATAACAAGGGTGCAATGATGGTTACATATTAGAAAAACAATCAATGTTATCCACTATATAAACAAAACAACAGGAAAGAACTTTATAACCATATTAGAAAAATTCAAATCCTACAATCCTGAGAAGAAAATGGGACCAACGGTTCCAGGGGATAATAGAAAGGGAGAGCTAGGGAAGGGGGAGGGGAGCCAACAGACCCACGGACAGGGAACAACAAGAGATCTAAAATTGATGGAGAGGAAGGTGTAGAATGCCTGGTGGGGTTAGATCAAGTGCAATGTAGCTGAAAGAGGAATTACTGAGAGCCAAATGAAGGTCAAACATGATAGTGGGACAGGAGGAAAGTAAAGGGAAATAGAGGAGGAAAGGAGGCAAAAGACATTTTTTTTTACATTTTATTAGGGGCTCATACAACTCTTATCACAATCCATACAAATACATACATAAATTGTATAAAGCACACCCCTACATTCTTTGCCCTAATCATTTTCAAAGCATTTGCCCTCCACTTAAGCCTTTTGCATCAGGTCCTCTTTTTTTCCCCCTCCCTCCCCGGTCCCCCCTCCCTCATGAGCCTTTGATAATTTATAGATTGTTATTTTGTCATATCTTTCCCTATCCGGAGGCTCCCTTCCTCCCTTTCTCTGCCGTCCATCTCCCAGGGAGGAGGTCACATGTGGATCCTTGTAATCGGTTCCCCCTTTCCAACCCACTCACCCTCACTCTCCTAGTATCACCCCTCAGACCCCTGGTCCTGAAGGTATCATCCACCCTGGATTCCCTGTGTCTCCAGCTCCCATATGCACCAGTGTACATACAACCTCTGCCCTATCGAGTCCTGCAAGGTAGAATTCGGATCATGGTAGTTGGGGGAAGGAAGTATCCAGGATCTGGGGGAAAGCTGTGTTCTTCATCGGTACTACATCGCACCCTGACTGACCCATCTCCTCTCCTAAACCCCTCTATGAGGGGATCTCCAGTGGTTGACAAATGGGCTCTGGGTCTCCACTCTGCACTTCCCCCTTCATTCACTATGGTATATATATATATATATATATATATATATATATATATATATATATATATATATATATATATTTTGCATGATGCCTTTGGCACTTCGTGATTGCACAGGCTGGTGTGCTTCTTCCATGTGGGCTTTATTGCTTCTGAGCTAGATGGCCGCTTGTTCACCTTCAAGCCTTTAAGACCCCAGACACTATCTCTTTTGATGGCCGGGTACCATCAGCTTTCTTCGCCACATTTGCTTATGCACCCGTTTGTCATTGGTGATCGTATCATGGAGGTGTGCACCCAATGATATGATTTTTTTGTTCTTTGATACCTGATAACTGATCCCTTCAGGACCACGCGATCACACAGGCTGGTGTGTTCTTCCATGTGGGCTTTGTGCCTTCTGAGTTAGATGGCCGCTTGTTTATCTTCAAGCCTTTAAGACCCCAGACACTATCTCGTTTGATAGCCGGGCACCATCAGCTTTCTTCACTACATTTACTTGTTCACGCACTTTGGCTTCAGCAGTTGTGTAGGGAGGGTGAGCATCGTAGAGTGCCAACTTAATAAAAGAAAGTATTCATGCATTGAGGGAGTGCTTGAGTAGAGGTCCAAGGTCCTTCTGCCACCTTAAAACTAAACCTATAAATACAGAAACATAGATCTATTTCCCCATCCTCATATATATATTTGCATGTACATGTCTTTGTCTAGACCTCTATAAATGCCCTTTGACTCCTAGCTCTTTCCTCCATCTCCCTTGACTTTCCTCCTGCCCTAATACCAAGCTCCATCCCCACCTGGGTTACAGCTATACCTCTTCTTTATGTAACCTTACCCTTGATCATTCCCTACCAGGCCTGCCACTCCCTCCTCACTACCATTTTGGGTCCCATGTTGTTCCCTTGTCCCTGGGTTTGTTAACACCACTTCCTTACCCCCCCAATTCCCCTATCCCAAGCCCCCCCCGGAACTGTCGGTCCATTGTTTTTCCTCCAGATAGTTCATCCAGCCTGTCTTATTTAGACAGACCTGTGGAGACAATAACATGCACGAAAATAAGACAGAGGAAAACAAAGCAACAGTATACAACCAGACAACAAAACAACAACAAATCACTGACAAAGAACAAAACAAAACACATCAAGAAAGAAAACTTGTAGTTAGTTCAAGGATCGTTTGTTGGAGGCAAAAGACATTTATAGAGGTGTAAATATACACACATATATAAAAATATACTTATATAATGATAGGGATATGGGTCTATGTTCATATATTTATGTTTAATATCAAGGTTGCAGATGAATATTGGTTCTCTATTCAAGTCCTCCCGCAACGCAAGAACACTTCCTTCTAATAACCTGGCATTCTGTGATGCTCACCTTCCTGACATGATAGCTAAAGTCAAATGGGTGCATTAGCAAATGTGGTGAAGAAAGCTGATGGTGCCTAGCTATGAAAAGATACAGTGTTTGGGGTCATAAAGGCTTGAAGTTAAACAAGCGGCCATCTAGCAGGGAAGCAATAAAACCCACATGAAAAAAGCACACAGCCTGTGTGATCACAAGGTGTCAACAGGATCAGGTATCAGATGACCCAAAACAAACCATCATATAGATATGAATTGGGGGGGGGGTTGGAGTGGAGACCCAAGGCCCATTTGTAAACAATTGGACATCTCTTCACAGAAGGGTCAAGTCAGTCAGGGTGAAGTTTAGCACCAACAAAATACACACTACTCTAGCTCTTTAATTGACCTTGGCACCCCACTATCCTGACCCCAGTTCTAGCTTACAAATCTGGCTTGACAGGAACATGTACCCTAGTACATATCAGAGCTCTTGGTACACGGAATCCAGGACAGATAAATCCCTCAGGAACAGTAATGGGAGTAGCAATACCATGAGGGGAAGGGGAAGATGGGAGAGGAAAGGGAGAAAAGGAAAACCAGTCACAATGATCGACATATAAGCCACTCCCCACCTGCAGGGGACAAGCAACAGAGTAAAGGGAGACTGCAGACAGTGTAAAATATGAAAATAATAATAATTTATAATTTAACAAGGAGTCATGAGGGTGAGGGAGGGAGGGAGGGAAATAAAACAGGAGCTGATACCAAGGCCTCAATTAGAAAATGTTTTGAAAATAATGGTGACAACATATGTACAAATGTGCTTGATACAATTGATATATGGATTGCTATAAGAGGTGTAAGAGCCCCTAGTAAAATGATATTAAAAAATACATCTACCTCTCCGTCTCTCTGCCACCCCGAGTGTGGTGGTGCTCCGACTTCACCATGTCATCTCATAAGACTTTCAGGATCAAGAGATTCCTGGCCAAGAAACAGAACCAGAATCTGCCCATTCCCCAATGGATTCGAATGAAAACCGGTAATAAAATCAGGTACAACTCCAAGAGAAGACATTGGAGAAGAACCAAGCTGGGTCTGTAAGGAGCCCCCTGAAGGATGGCACGCATGGCCGCATTTTCCCAGGCTCAAATCATGAATTAAGATTTTTGTCCCCATCTGATGAATTGAACTTCAATCGGCAAATAATCTGGTTTATTCCTTGTTTTTTTGCTACCTAATCAAGTTTAACAATAAATAATGTAAGGTTGTTGTTGTGAGAAAAAAATACATCTATACTACTATAATACCTCAAGTAGAAAAAGACAGAAAATGGGGTAAGATGGCCACCATATAACAAGCCCGGGAAGATGTGCTCAGCAACTACCAAAGAGTTTCCACTATGAGAGAGATTCGGCACTTCCTGGTAGCAAGAAATTCAACTTAAAAGCCAAGTTGACCCAAGTTTCTCAAAGTGGAAAGCAGCAAGGCCTGCTGACAGACTCCCCTTTACGGATGAGCAGCAACATGAGTTGCTTCTACAAGCATCGTGATTCTTCGTGGCCCCTGAGAAAAGACAGTCAGCCAGCCAACCCTCTACCTCCCTGACCTCTAGGGACACAGATAGCTAGCAGATCACTTGGGCAGCTTGGTACACACATGCTCAGTACCCAAGGTATGCTTTGTACCATTTCCCCATCTTCCTCCTCTTTTCCTGCTTTGTTCTACAAGGCATTCCATCCCGTGTGCCAGCGCCGTGATACCGCATACATGTACACACAGACTACTAAAAGAGCAGGAATCCCCACCCACAAGGTAGCTTTATTATATATATTTTTGGATTTTGTACTTTTGTTCTATTTTAATACTCTCTCTCTCTCTCTTTTTTGATCTCCTACTTCCTCTTCTGGAGTGACTCCACCCTCCTGAGAATCCACATTCCTCCCAGGAAGAGACAGGTCTGTGTATCCCAGCATACCCACTCTAGCATGGGCTTTCCAGGACCTCCTAAGTGCACAGATATGCTCACATTCATTCACATTGCCACAATAGCAGAATCTGGTACCCACAACCATACCCAAGTCTTTTTTTTTTTTTTGATCCTTGTACTTCTATCAATTATCTTTCTATTTTCTTGCTGTTCTCTCATTAAATATCTTTCCATGAACCTATTAATTGAGATTAACTCTCTGCCCGCAAGTGTCAACTCACAGTGATCCTATAGGACAGGGTAAAACTGTCCGGTGAGTTTCTGAGACTGTAACTGTTTATGGGAATAGAAAGTCTCCTTTTTTTTGGCGGAGCAGCTGGTGGTTTTAAAATGTTGACCTTTCGGATTACAACTCAATACATAACCATTATATGACCAGAGCTCCTTATTGTGATTACCCCTCTGAAAATATTTTCCCATTATTTTTGCAAGTCTGTTGGCTTATTCACAGTCACTTATTACTATCATTACTTTATTCTTATCATTACTTTTATTTTATTCTATTTTTCCCAGCCACTATCCCCACTTAGGCACCTTTCCCCTTCTTTTCATTTCACCACTGTATGTTTTCCAGCTCCTATTAGAACTCACCTGTGTCACTAGACAAACTCTACCTCTGTATGACCAGCAGCTCACATACCACAATGCTGAAGAAACAGCAGTCAAGCACAGAAAGCTTCCAAATTCAAGAAAAACAAACATGAACAACCAAGTAGCACTCAAACCAATGGAATAGTCTGAAGATGTGATTGTGAACCACCAGTAACAGAATTCAGAAGAATGATGCTTAGGTCAAGAGATCTGGGGAATGTTCATGAGAAAAACAGAAGAAATTGAGAAACTAACATCCTTAAACCAAAGGATTCTAGAAGACAAGCAATGAGATAACTGAATTAGGCAACATAGTAAAAGGCTAGAGGAATAAAATGGAAAAGGAAAATAAAATAAATGAGCTTGAAGACAATTACCCTCACGACAGTAGACAAGAGAAGCAATCAACAAAAAAACCCGGAAGCATCCAAATAAATCCTGTAGGACACTATCATAAGAACCCATCTAAGAAAAGAAAAAAGAAAAGAAATGCTGGGAAAAGAACACCACCAAAAAAAAAAATCTACAGAGAATAGTACAAGAAACCATGGAAGAAAATTTCAACACACTATTCAACAAGCTGAGAAGAATGGACAACCAAAGAGAAAACATCAAGACATAAAGAAAAGGAGAGAATCTGAGGGCAGCTAGAGAAAAAGGAAAAGTCATCTACAAAGGAAAGTTGATAAGGATAAATTCAGACTTCTCAGCAAAAGACCTGCAGGCAAGAAGACAATGGAATGACATATATACAATTGTGACGGGTGGAAAGGGGGATGGGGCGGAAGGAAGCCAGCCAAGAATATTATACTGAACAAAAGTATCCCTCAAATACAAGGGAGAAATAAAGGTTATTTCCTGAGGAGGAAAAAATAAAGGAATTTTGAATTCAACAATTCATTTTCTCAGGTCACAATGTTATAAAACTGGAAATCAACAACAGAAAGAAAAGGAACAAAAAGACAAACACATGGAGACTGAACAACATACCATTTCAAAATGACTGGACACTAGAGTAAACGAAAACGAGAAATTAAGAAACTCCTTAAAACAAGCAAACCTGTAACACATCATACCAAAAACTCGGATACAACAAATGCAGTTATCTGAAGTCAATTTATAGCAATCAATACACACACGAAATATGAGAGAAATCCAAAACCAATACTAATAAAACACTTCCAAGAAGTAGAAAGAGGGAAACCACATAAGTCCTTCAACAATAAAGGGAAAGAACTAATAAAAATTGAAGCAGAAATAAATGAACTGAAAAATGGGGGGGAAATCAACAAGACAAAAAGTTGGTTATGAAAAGATTAACAAAATCGACAAACTGCTAGAAAACTTAACAAAGGAAAAGAAAGATGCAAATATCTAGAATTTGAGATGAAAAGGGTGCCATCACAAAAGATCCAAATGAAATAAAAAGATACATGTAGAGCAAAAGAAGAATTAGAGGTCACCAAGAGACTTCCAACCAAGAAAGAGTCTAAAGAAGTATGTATGTTGCCTTCACAGGAGAATGCTAGCAAGTATTCAGGGAAGAGCCATAACTAATTCTGTGCAGACTATTCCAAAATATAGAAACTGACAGCAAACTCCCACACGCATTCTATGAAATGAGCATAATCCTCAAAACCTGATCACGATCATTTAGAAAAAATGAAAACAGGAAGTAGATAAGAGTGTCCCTCATCAATATTCTTATTCAACATTGTACTACAATAAACATCTTAGCCAGACAGACAGCAAAAAAATTTTAAAATAAAAGGAATATAATTGGGCAAAAAATAGGTCAAGCTGTCACTATTTGCAGATAGTATGATTTTACATAGTGAGAGCCCCAAGGACTCCACAGAAAGATTGTTGGAAAGTACTAACGAATCTGTTAAAGTAATGGCATACAAGATTAATAAGCAGAAATCAATTTTAATATGCTATTGAAGAGCTCCAAAATAAAAACATCAAGAAAAAAAATTAAAAAAGAGAAAACAATATCATTTATAATATCCATACAAAAGATGAATACCTGGGAATAAACTTAACCAAAGAAACAAAAGACCTGTACAAAGGAAACTACAGAAAAATCAAAATGTGAATATTACTGAAAGCAATAAATCTATAGATAGAACACAATTCTGATCAAAATCATTTTCTTGGGGGCTCATACAGCTCTTATCACAATCTATGCATCCATCCATTGTGTCTAGCACATTTGTTCATTGTTGCCATCATCATTTTCAAAACAATTTCATTCTACTTGAGCCCTTGGCATGGGCTCCTCATTTTTCCCTCTTCCCTTCTTCACGAACTCTTAATAATTCATAAATTGTTATTAATTTTTCATGTCTTACACTGTCCGAGGTCTCTCTTTACCCTCTTTTCTACTGCCCATGCCCAAGGAGGGGTTACATTGTGATCAGTGCCCCCATTGGTACCACTACTCTCACAGCTGTCTACAAATGGGTTTGGGGTCTCCAGTCCACCCTCCCCCTCAATCACATCAATAAGGCTTTTTGTTCTGGGTCTTTGATGCCAGATACCTGATCCCTTCGACACCTCTTTATCACACAAGCTGGTGTGCTTCTTCCATGTGGGCTTTGTTGCTTCTTAGAGAGAGTCACTTGTTCATCTTCAAGCCTGTAAGACCCCAGATGCTATATCTTTGCATTGCTGGACACCATCACCTTTCTTCATTACATTTGCTTATGCACCCATTTGTCTTCAGCAATTCTGGCGGGAAGGTTATCACAGAATGCCAGGTGACTAGAACAAAGTGTTCTTGCGTTGAGGGAGTACTTGAGTAGAGGCCCACTTAATTGGACCTTTTGGACCTACTTTCTATCCAGCTCTTGGTAATCCAGGGTGTGTGCTACAGACTCGTGGACTTAATATTGTTCTTTTGAGGCACACAATATCTTTCATAGGCCACACCAGAAAGAATCCATGTGGAAGCTACATTCACTGGAGTTTGTAAACTGGGCTTTCATTCAAACTCATCAGGAGCCCTTTGATTTAAGACTGAAATTCATCAGTGTGAGAAGATGATGACTGCTATCCCAAGTTATGGAATTGGCAGTTATTGGACTTGGGTTTGACTCTCTGGCCTTCAGGGTGCCTAATGAATGGTGATCCAGGAATACCAAATATTTACTACTTTAATGCTCTTCTTATTTTGTTATGACATGTACTAGTCAGGTATGCATGTTGCTACCTTTTGGAATGAATTTTGTTGAAAGTTTTGTTCCAACATCAACCCTAATTATTTGTGTAAATAGTGTCCAGCCCAGCCTGTGTGATCACGAGGTGTCAATGGGATCAGGTATCAGGCATCAAAAAACAAAAAGTCCTATCACTGTGATGAGTGGGAGTGCGAAATGGGGACACAAAACCCATCTATAGGCAACTGGACATACCCTTACAGAAGGGCCTTGGGGAGGAGACAAACCAGTCAGGGTATAGTATAGTAAAGATAAAACATACAGCTTTCCTCTAGTTCTTTAATGCTTCCTCCCTCCCACTATCATGATCCCAATTCCACCTTACAAATACGGGTAGACCAGAGGATGTACACTGGTACAGACAGGAACTAGAAACAGAGGCAATCCAGGACAGATGACCCTCTGAGGACTAGTAGTGAGAGTGGCGATACCGGGAGGGTGGAGGGAAGGTAGGGTAGAAAGGGGCAAGGGATTATAAAGATCTACATATAAACTCCTCCATGGGGGACAGACAACAGAAAAGTGGGTGAAGGGAGACGTTGGACAGTGTGAGATATGCCAAAATAATAATAATTTAGAAATAATCAAGGGTTCGTGAGGGAGGGTGGGGGAAGGAGGGTGAAAATGAGGAGCTGATACCAAGGGCTCAAGTAGAAAGAAAATGTTTTGAAAATTATATGGCAACAAATGTACAAATGTGCTTGACACAATGTATGTATGGATGAATTGTAATAAGAGCTGTATGAGTCCCCCCAGAAAAGATTTTTTAATAAATTGTTCAGAAACTTGAATTTAATCTATATAAGTCAACAATTCGAGCATGAATTGATGTCTGAAACCAGCCTATACTTCTATATGCTTTTCTCAACCGTGTTTTAAATTCTGTATCATTAGCTAAATGAATAACACTATCGTTACCTTATGTCCCAGGAAGATGGTTTGAAAAGTTTTCGTTATCATAAAATGATAATGTTGTTTCTAAAGTGAACCAGAGACATATATAAACCACAGATATGTGAATGGATTTTGTGCTCCCATTTAAATCTAGCCCCAATCTAAGAACTATGCGTTCTTAGGATGTGGCCCTCTTTAATGCTTAAAGAAGTCACTAAAGATATAGGTGCTATAGAAAAAACAAAACAAAAGAGAATGAAAAAACAACAAACAAAGCCCAAGTAATATACTCATAAAAATTATATCTGTTTGTAATTAATAGATAAAAATTTTACTAGTACATTGCTTAGAACACATGGTAGATAAATGGAATCACAGAATGGAATTTTCCCACTTTTTGCAGTCCATTGTATATTCAATATTTGTAAGTCTTAACATTTACAAAAAGTACAAAACAAGGTGATCTATATTAAACATAATGCCTGTGCTATAAATTGTCATCACAAGGTAATTATTTTACTATTGATTCGAACATTTTCTTCATTCAATACTTTTATTGAAGTTCAAAGTATACATTCTTAAGACAATAAATACCTGGCTGTTTTTTCTTAGTATCACAGAGGTACCATCATCAACTTCAAATTCTCCATAGTCTCTTAGACACCGTACCTGAAAAGAAAATCAGATATTTTATCCAAATTACCTTTTAAAATATGCAGTGATCATAACATGAAGTGGGATTATATAAATGCCCGAACAGTAAAAGTACTGTATTTTATGTGTCTGTTTCCTCCTCTGTGTACTTAGGACCCTTACTATTCCCAGATATTTACTGTGGTCCTAAACCTAAAGATCTCAATTTCCTACGTCACCGGGAAGGGAAAAATAAGCTTTGCAAATGTATACATGGATGGTATTACCAATAAGGAAACCAGGGATTTAGATAAAAGGAGACTACATAGTTGGACGTTTTCCTCTCAAACAATGCACTATATTAATCAGAAGGAATAAAAATGAGGGATATAACAGTGGCAAACAAGAAAGAAAAGAGCATTTTACCTCAACTAGATTGACCAGATCCTTCCCATAATCCATCAGGATAAAAGAACATACATCTAAAAACAAACTGTTTTTCTTTTTAACAATTTATTGGGGCTCATACAATTCTTATCACAGTTCATACATATACATACATCAATTGTATAAAGCACATCTGTACAGTCTTTGCCCTAATCATATTTTTCTCTTTTCCTTTTTTACATTTTATTAGGGACTCATACAACTCTTATCACAATCCATACATATACATACATCAATTGTATAAAGCACATCCATACATTCCCTGCCCCAATCATTCTCAAGGCATTTGCTCTCCACTTAAGCCACTTGCATCAGGTCCTCTTTTTTATTTTTTCCCCCTCCATCCCCTTTCCCCCCTCCCTCGTGTGCACTTGGTAATTTATACATCGTTATTTTGTCATATCTTGCCCTATCCGGAGTCTCCCTTACCCCCCTTCTCTGCTGTCCCTCTCCCAGGGAAGAGGTCACATGTGGATCCTTGTAATCAGTACCCCCTTTCCAACCCACTCACCCTCCACTCTCCCAGCATCGTCCCTCACACCCTTGGTCCTGAAGGTATCATCCACCTTGGATTCCCTGTACCTCCAGCCCTCATATGTACCAGTGTACAGCCTCTGCCCTATCCAGCCCTGCAAGGTAGAATTCGGATCATGGTAGTTGGGGGGAGGAAGCATCCAGGATCTGGAGGAAAGTTGTGTTCTTCATCGGTACTACCTGCACCCTAATTAACCCATCTCCTCTCCTAAACCCCTATATGAGGGGATCTCCATTGGCCGACACTTGGGCCTTGGGTCTCCACTCTGCACTTCCCCCTTCATTTAATATGGTATATATATACATATATACATATACATATATACATATACACACATGTACACATACATACACACATATCTTTTTTTTTTTGCATGATGCCTTATACCTGGTCCCTTGGCACCTCGCGATCGCACTGGCCGGTGTGCTTATTCCATGTGGGCTTTTTTGCTTCTGAGCTAGATGGCCGCTTTTTCACCTTCAAGCCTTTAAGACCCCAGACACTATCTCTTTTGATAGCCAGGCACCATCAGCTTTCTTCACCACATTTGCTTATGCACCCATTTGTCTTCAGCGATCCTATCATGGAGGTGTGCAGTCAATGATATGATTTTTTGTTCTTTGATGCCTGGTAACTGATCCCTTCGGGACCACTCGATCACACAGGCTGGTGTGTTCTTCCATGTGGACTTTGTTGCTTCTGAGCTAGATGGCCGCTTGTTTATCTTCAAGCCTTTAAGACCCCAGTCACTATCTCTTTTGATAGCCGGGCACCATCAGCTTTCTTCACCATATTTACTTGTTCACCCACTTTGGCTCCAGACGTTGTGTCGGGAGAGTGAGCATCATAGAGTTCCAATTTAATAAAAGGAGATATTCATGCATTGAGGGAGTGAACAAACTGTTTTTCAAAGGAAATCAAGTCTTCCAATCTCTTGTTTCTCAGGAATACTTAAAAATACATTTAAAAGATTCAGTTTCATGCTCTTTCATTTTGCTTACACAGTAACTTAGCAATCAATTAATTTTCATTTAGTATTTTAAAAATAAAACAAAATTTATGGAAGATGGAATGTTAGATTACATTAAGATGCTTGAAATTAAAGTGCCAACATCCAATCATTTTTGAGCTATAAAATATAAGCTTAATATAGTTCAGCTCACACATCACTATTACCTTAAAACTGTGAATCAAAGTTTGTTGCAGAGAGGGCACTATAAGTATTTCCATACTCCTGTCCCTCTATAGCAGTGTTTCCCAAAGTGGGGATACTGCAATGATCCAGGAGGAGTATAAAGCAGATAGCTACACTTTATCCTGGAGTATAGGCTATTGTATAAAAGTTTTTAATTTTACACACACACACACACACACACACACACCATAGTGAATGAAGGGGTAAGTGCAGCGTGGAGACTCAAAGCCCATTTGTCGGCCACTGGAGATCCCCTCATAGAGGGGTTTAGGAGAGGAGATGTGTCAGTCAGGGTGCGATGCAGTACCGATGAAGAACACAGCTCTCTCCCAGATCCTGGATGCTTCCTCCCCCAACTACCATGATCCGAATTCTACCTTGCAGGACTGGATAGGGCAGAGGTTGTACACTGGTGCATATGGGAGCTGGAGGCACAGGGAATCCAGGGTGGATGATAACTTCAGGACCAATGGTATGAGGGGCAATGCTGGGAGAGTGGAGGGTGAGTGGGTTGGAAAGGGGGAACTGATTACAAGGATCCACATGTGACCTCCTCTCTGGGAGACAGACGGCAGAGAAGGGTGGGGGGGGGGAGTAAGGGAGACTCCGGATAGGGAAAGATATGACAAAATAACAATGTATAAATTACCAAGGGCACATGAGGGAGGGGAGAAAAAAAAGAGGACCTGATGCAAAGGTAAAGTGAAGAGCAAATGCTTTGAGAGTGATTAGGGCAAAGAATGTAGGGATGTGCTTTATACAATTGATGTATGTATATGTGTGGATTGTGATAAGAGTTGTATGAGCCACTAATGAAATGTAAAAAAAGAAAGAAAAAAAAAAGAACACAGCTTTCCCCCGGATCCTGGATGCTTCCTCCCCCCAACTACCATGATCCTAATTCTACACTGGTGCATATGGGAACTGAAAGCACAGGGAATCCAGGGTGGATGATAACTTCAGGACCAATGGTATGAGGGGCAATGCTGGGAGAGTGGAGGGTGAGTGGGTTGGAAAGGGGGAACTGATTACAAGGATCGACATGTGACCTCCTCTCTGGGAGACGGACGGCAGAGAAGGGTGGGGGGGCGGGGGGTAAGGGAGACTCCGGATAGGGAAAGATATGACAAAATAACAATCTATAAATTATCAAGGGCTCATGAGGGAGGGGGGGCAAAGGAGGGAGGGGGGAAAAAAAGAGGACCTAATGCAAAGGGCTTAAGTGGAGAGCAAATGCTTTCAAAATGATTAGGGCAAAGAATGTAGGAATGTGCTTTACACAATTGATGTATGTATATGTGTGGATTGTGATAAGAATTGTATGAGCCCCTAATAAAATGTAAAAAAAATGATTAGGGCAAAGAATGTACAGATGTGCTTTATACAATTGATGTACGTATATATATGGATTGTGATAAGAGTTCTATGAGCCCCTAATAAAACAATTAGGAAAAAAAACAGGCCCAAAGAACAAAAGAAAACTGGGTTAGCAATATATATATACATAAATTAAAATATCTATAAAGAGATTCTATCACCGCCCTCTAGTTGATTCTAACTCACAATGACCCTATATTGGTTTTCCAAGGCTGTAAATCCTTACAGAAACTAAGAGTCTCATCTTTCTCCTGAGCAACAGTTGGTAAATTTGAACCGTAAGAACCTCAGAACCCTGGTGGTACAGCAGTTAATCACTGGGTTGCAATCTGCATGGTCGACAGTTCAAAACTACCAGTACCAGTAGGAGAAAGCCTGGGCTTTCTACTCAGAAACCCATAGGGGATCCCTAGGAATCAGCATTGACTCCATACCAGAGAGTTTGGTTCTGGAACCTTATGGTTAGCAGTCCAATCAATGCCTATCCTACAATGCCAGCAGGGATCCTAAGAAAGAGATGAAGAGATGTAGTCAATGAATAAGGCCCATCTAGCCATCATCTCTTATGCATTGTATTATCAATTCTAGCCTATATGGCTATGGTTAAAATCCCATTTTGGAGGGATGGTTATGTGGAAAAGCCATCTCAGAAGCAGGAACACAGAGAAATGCTGGACCATCAAGGTGTAAGAGGCCCTAGTGGGACATACTTGAGATCTTTGTCTGAAGTGGTAGAGACTGAGATGGAGGCATCAAAGGCTACAGCACAGAGACCATGGGACAGAACAGAGGGACTAGGCCAAGACCAGAGGCTGAGGCAAGGCGTCCATGACATAAAACAGAGGAGCAATACTGAGACTATGATACTTTGAGGCAGAGCAGTGGGCTGCCTTTCTGGCCCAAAGAGGCAAAGGGACTATGTGACTGAGAGGCTAAGGACTAAAGACTGACATGACTGCTGGATGACAGGAGAGGTACACTTACTGTTTCCTGATGCTGACTTGTGGTAACTAGTTACCTTCCTTAATAAGCCCACTAAATTGTGAATATTGTCTGTGAGTTCTGTGAGGCCAACTGGGACCGATAATTGAACCCGACAGAAAGGCAGTGTGTGAGGGAGGAGTGGGTGGTGTCAGAATAGATATTGAAGGATGAAGGATGGAGGCATGTCTGAACTCTGCCTCATGGAAACAGTGAAGCCAGAGAAAGTCAAATACGGCCCTCTGATATGTCTTCCTACATTTAAAGAAGCCAATCCATTTACTAGCACTAACAAATAAGAGAAACAACGTTACTGGATAACTCAACAGGATATTTGAGTTGGCAGAAGAACAGAACAGCTTATTGAGTCTGAGGAACAAAAGTAAAGAAACATGATCCCAAGGAACACCATCAAGCAAATCAATGCAAATATTATGGAAGTCCCAGAAGAGGGCAAAGGGTAACTAAATAAAACTTAATAGACAACAGCAGAACATTACCAAAACTTGACAAAGGACAAGAATGTACATATCAATGACACTTAAGAATTTCCAAATCAGAAGAAAGCCTGAGAGATCCACACCAAAATATCTTATCATCAAACTCTTTAAAAAAAAGATAAAATCTTGACAATATCAAATAAAATGAAGTACCAATTTACATATATAGAAACCCTGGAAACCAGGAGGTAATAGAGTCTCATATTTAAAATAATGAAAGAAATGAACAGCCATCCAAGATTCCTATAGCCAGCAAAACTTTCCTTTATAAATGAGGATAAAATTCAAGAAAACAAATAAAACCTGAGGGAATGTTGAGACATTCCTTTAGATTGAAATACAAGGAGAGTAGATTGCAAGATGAAGCAATATAGAGAAAAAGGTGTTCGGTTCCTGGATTCAGGTACCTGAAAGAATTCACACAGCAGAAGCAGGTTTGTAATCCAAGTGATTTTATGGGGAAAAGGGAAGTTTCAGGTATTACAGCCTCAAAAAATACACATTGTTTTAAGAAAGCATACAAGGATCCGCAGAACTGCACATGGGTTCACTGCTGAATGGGAAAAAAACACATAGAAAGAACAGGAACACATAACCCAGCACGTGGAACCAGGAAATCCCAGGGGCCAAAAGGGCTCCCACCCCCCACTTGTGGAGAATGCTGGAATGGAAGGAAGTCAAGGCAGGGTCTTTATTCCCTCCTCTCCACAACGGCTGGGGGAAGCATGGTTGAAGGTATTGGTTGGTTCCACTGGCTTGAGTTTAGGCCCACCTGTGTGAGGTAATGTAACTGAGCCTAATCTGTGTGCCCTGGTGGACCTCCCCTCGGGGTGGAGGGAGCTCTTGTCTGAGCATGCTCAGTTTGATTGTTCTAAAATTTAATGGATGCCTGATTTCTTCCAATCCTTTTGCTTTAGCCTTATGCAGTTAGTGCGGAGACAACCCCCTTGTGGTGCTTATGTAATCTGATGTCAATTTGGGACTTGAGAGGATTAAGAGTGAAGTGGTGGAGTCTAGTTGGTCAATCAGGATAGCCAGTGAGGCCTCTGTGTGGGCATTGCCTTCGCCTGAGAATTCTGGGAACTCCAGTATTTCCTCCTTAAACAGGAGACGCTTCTCTCTCTCAGCTCACTTCCTTGGAGATGCTCTACTGGCAAGACACATGGCACTACGTCCTGGTAGCTGGGAAAGCCACACGGACCTACCCTGATGCAACAGACCTCTGGAGCCAGAGAAGCTACATAGAGAAGAACCCTGCCAGCGCTGAGATGTTTACAATGCTACTGGATCCAAAAACTTTCTACTCGCTGGTTCAAGATCGTCCTGCAATCGGAGTCATTGCATGTTTCGTGAGTCTGACGAGGCCTTTACAGATTGGTATCAGACATATGGGCTAATATTGGGCTCATGGACTTGACCTGGACTGGGCTGGGACGTTTTCGCAATATTCAGTTGTTCTTCTATAGAAACCTCTTTCTTATAAACATGAGTTTCTATGAATTTGTTTCTCTTGTCTACCCAGACTAACACTCCCCCTTTATGGCCCCTATTCTGGCTACCTAACATATTTAGCCAACACCTAAGTTGAATGCAAACATTTTTCTTTGGTCTTCTTTATTCAATATTCAAAAGTATACAAAAGAGCATAATAAAGATGGTTCAAAATCCAAAAATTAACTAAGCGCCAAAGTACGTGGTACTACTGGAAGAAATGAGGAGCAAAGAGAGGATAACCCACTTAACAAGTAACAAAATGACAACTATATGACAGGGACTTCAAGTGTGTGCAAATATGGAATTTAAAAACTGAAAAAAGTCCCAGAAACATTTGAAGCTCCTTGGTAAGTACTTCCTTAGTGGTAGTAACTTTCAATATGAAAGTATTAAAATGTCCAGTGTAAAAGCAGAGACCTTGTGATATGCATATGATACAACTTTGCTTATGGAAAGCTAAGAGGATTCAACACATTAATGAAGAACTGAGACTAAAGCTTTCTGTAGGGATTATGGCTCGATGGAAAAAAAAAAAGCCTCATGCTCGGGCCAATAAACACAATGATAAAAAGAGAAAAAAATAAATTGACACGGATTTCATTTATTTCAATGCATAATCAACATTCATGGAATTAGTGAAGAAATCAAGCCATGAGATAAATGCTGCAAAAGACTTCTTTAAAGTGTTAAAGAGCAGCAGAGTCAGCAAAATGACTGTCAGACAACAAACTCGGACAACTCTCAGCAATTATAGAGAAGGTCCACTAGGAGCGATATCCTAAACTTCATGGAAGAGAATCTCAATATGAAGTACATCCAAGCTTCTTAAACTGAGAGAGCAGTAGCAACTACTAACAGATTCCCCTCTTTGTTATAGGCTGTCCACACGCTGGGGAAGCGTCCCTCCTGCCTGGCATAGCCAATTTTTTCTGGTCCCTGAGCTAACCCAGCTGACCAAGCCTCTTGGCTTGCTGTCCTCTGGTGAAGAACAGCTTTGCAGAGTCAGCTTGGTGCAGACAGTCACTAGCCAAGCTTAACTTTTGCTTTGTTCTACAGTTCCACCAGCCCTTGCTCAACATTCCTCACCTTGCCACCCCCAAGCAGGAAATGTGTTAGCAAAACAACACAATTAGGGGGCAAGGGGGAAAGAGAAGCCTAGCACTTCCCGCACCAATCTCAAAGTAGACTTGAGAGGTTTAATTTAACCCCCCCATTGGGTGAGAAATCCACACACCTGGCCTCTAGACCTGGCAGGAACCCCATCTTATCCCTCAAGGGGTGGAGTCAAGGGACAGAGTTTTTGTGGGTTTTGAACTGCGGACCATGCTGATCGCAACCCAATGTGTAACCACTGTACCACCAGGGGTCCTTTTATCTCAGTAAAACTATGAAAACTAGTCCTCGGTTTATCTGACCCCAGCCATGCTATTTTTTAATCACCTAATATGTATATGAAAGGTGAACAATGAATAAGACAGAGGTGAATTGATAACTATGAATTATGATATCGCAGAAAAGCACTGACAAAACATCAACAGCCAGAAGAGCAAACAAAGCTATGCTGGAAGAGCTACAGCGGGAGTGCCCCTTAAAGAGGCCGACTCCGTGTATATGTCATCTGGATGGCAAGTCCCTGGATGGTCAAAAAGAGGAAGCCTCTCAGTGGTACACATTGACACCATGACTGCAATAATGGGCTCAAACAGCAATGTTTGAGAAGAGGGTGCGGGGCAAGGCAGTGTTTCATTCTGTTGTACATCTAGTTACTATGAATAGGACTTGGTGGCACCTAACAAAACTATATTCATATCTCCTTCTTACATAATAGGAGCATAATCCACACATTCAATAAAATCCATTCTCAAGAGGTAAAACTTACTTCAATATATAAGCTTTGGGGAGGCTTCATATCCTGTGTTATGTCCAAACCTTCATTTCCTCCCAATGACCTCATGTAAGTAGCAAGGGACTTCTTATAACAATTGAACCATTCTATCTGAAAACAGAAAAATGGTCTTTTTACCAAGTGACAAAGAAAACAAGCTTGCCAACATTGTGTAATCGTGACTTCAAACAGCACATACGCCCATGTAGATCATGAGTGTGGCATTCCTGTATTTATATAGCGAACATTAATGGTTGTCTTCTACGAGTCAGGAACTGTCTGTGCACTTAGGATGGAGCATTCAACCAAAACAGACAAAATTCTTGTTATCACATAGCTTACAAACCAGTAGACCTAAGCACAGATCTAAAAAAACCATTCAACCAGAAACAACACTACGAAAAACACATGATTCAGTTATGGTCGCTTTAAATACTGCACGGACTCTTTTTATAAGAATGGAACAACATGCTTGAGCAGACAATGCAAATGTCCCCAAAGAGAAGGAAGGACAAGCAAAATGAGGAGTGCACACAATAGAAGATAGTGAGGCTTACTTTGGAATTCAGTTCTAAGTTGTATCTGACAAGGGTAAACCTTTATCACATGTAAAGTGGCGCAAGAGGTCACATTATTTTACGACTGCATTTGTAGGAAAGTCAGTCATCGGAATTCTATAAATGTAAAAAAGTAGATTAAGAGTTGTCAAAGGGCTGGGGGAAGGAAATAATAATAAAAGGCATTTGTTATTTTTTAAAGTCTATTATGGTTAGGGTGAAAGTTTACAGAGAAAACTCATGTTTTATACAATAATTTATATATATTTTGTTTTGTGACATTAGTTGCAATCTCCTCAGAATCTTATTTATGTATAATTACAGAAAGGTAGGCAAAACAAAGATGTACAGGTTAATGACATTATTAAGAAACAGCCTGGTCAAGGAGTAACACATCCTCAGCCCCAAAATGGAGACTTATCATTTTGTTCCATTCTGAAAATTTTACATTATCACCCAAGAATGCATCCCTAAAACACTAGTTTAGTGCTGTTCATTATTTGTACTTTAAATAGATCCACACAGTATTTATTATTTTGTGACAAATTTCTTTCACTAAACATATTTTGGATTTCTGAAATTCTACTTTAAAGTGATGAAGAGCAAGGATGTCACACTTTGAGGACTGAGCAATGCCATGGGATTTTCCATTGACCTTAGCCATGGGATTTTCCATTGCCTCATAAGCATATGAAAGTTGGACAACAATTAATAAAGACCAAAGAATAGATGCCTTTGAATTAGCATGTTGGCAAAGAACACCGAAAGTACCATGGACTGCTAACTGAACAAACAAATCTGTCTCGGAAGATCACAGCCAGACTGATCCTTAGAGATGAGTATGGCAAGACTTGTCTCACAAGTTTTGGGCATGTTTTCAGGAGACCAGTCCTTAGAAAACGACACAATACTTGGTACAGTGCAAAGTCAGTGGGAAAAACAAAAACAACTCAAGGAGATGAATTGATACGGAAACTCAACAATGGGTTCAAACATAACAATTGTGAGGATGCAGAGTCCAGTAGTACTTCATGCTGATCTAGACAGGGCCACTATGAGGCGGAACTGACGAGAAGGCACCCACCACTACTATGTTGGTTAGTATTGGGTTATGTGTTGGCTAAAGCCAAGGTCAACAGTTTGACTCAACCAGTTACACCTAGGGAGAAAGGGGATTTCTGCTCCTATAAAGAAATACAGCTTCAGAAACCTAAAGAGCCAGTTCTACTTTGCTCATCCTTAAGGATTGTTAAAAGTCAATGGCAGTGGGTGTTTTACACAATTAATGTATGTATGTATGGATTGTGATAATAGTTGTATGAACCCCAATAAAATGATTTTTAAAAAAGAAATTATGACATAAGATTATCTCTCTCTAAAGTGTCTTGGAGTCTCTAACTTGTAAACTACTATTTGTCTACCTTCATGGAAAAAAATAATACACTAATCTTTGTTAAAGATGGCATCACCTATCCCTTATCGGTGAGTTCAAAGTGAAATGTTCACATATAGAAACTGAATTTCGGTTTATGCTCTGAGAAGGAAAAGGCAGAGGCAGTGATTCTCTCCATAGACTAGACCTTGTAGAGACTCTATTAACACCGAATTTGGACCCCAGCTATAAGGGATTTCCATTGAACTCAAGGTCAAAATGAAGTCTAAAGTATGGAAATCTAATCTCAAGACTAACATTATAATTGTTAATTATAATTTTCTGGTTCTAAAATCAGCATCTTGAAGTCTTACTTGTGTGCCTTGTCATGACTACCTTGTACTAAACTAAAAAAGTTTATGCACGACAAGTTCATGTATTTATGTTTAAAATAAAATCCTCATCTATTGGTTACTTAAATTTTAAGATAAAATCCTACAAGAACTATTACTCTTAAACACTCTATGTTTTTAAAAAAAATACTATAGCTATTGTTATTAGAGAAAGAACATGTTCTGTTCATTTCACCATAATAAAGAGGCACCCCTCAAGTCCACTTAATGTAAGATTCCGGCACAAAGACCATTGAAAAAGAACCTGAAAAATTAACTGGTAACGTAATTATTTAGTAGTTCCCTCAAGAAGCTGAGGTACTTTGTTTCTTTCTCCAGAACATGAACAGAATAAAAATAAAGCATGGAAATGTACTTAGCAATCCAAGATCAGAGGAGGCAATGGTATTAGAGATTAAAACCTGAGCAGACTGCGGATGACAGTGGAAGCCCAAACTCCATTTGCACAGTTCCCACACAGATTAAGCCTCCAGTGAATCTCCTTAGACCATGAACAAAGAATGGAAATAGTCTTGTTATACACTGAGTGCATTGGAAAGTAGATTAACACAGATAATTTTTAACGTTATTGTTTTTCTCTCTTTTGGTCCCTTTTAAATTTGTTCTAGTTTTTATATTTTCTTTTGGATTGAGGGCTGTTTTTTTTTGCATATGATTTTCTTTCTTTTTTTTTGGAGTTTTCAGTGGTTTATTGAGCATTCAATATTTTGCCATGATGACTTAGGATAGTTAGGTGTTTTTTTTTATTTTGTGTTTTACATTTTATTAGGGGCTCATACAACTCTTATCACAATCCATACGCATATGATTTTCTTTAAATAAAATCTAGGATAGGACTTAGTTACTGTGAAGACTATAAATGGATTCAGTTTCTTTGGGTTAGGACAGGGCAGGCTGGGGCAAATGGTGAGTTTAAGACTGAAGAAAATGTTCTAAAATTGATGGAGATCATAACTGCACAGCTCTTTTTAATATATTTAAACCACTGGGTTGTGTGGTATATGAATTATGTCAATTAAACTCAAGTTAAATTTTTTAAATGCAGTTAGCAAGTAAATTGTTTATAAAACTCATGGCAAATTTACTGAATACATGCCGTGGCAATTACATTATATCCTGTCAGCCTGTCAATAAAATTGCAGCTTGATGACCTCATTTTGAGGCATGACAGAAATAAGTAGCTCAATGGAGATCAAACCCAGTCTCTCTGCCTTCCTTTTCTGCGCTGAGACAGTCAGAGAGCTGGAGGAGACCCGTGCCAACACTGAAATGCATACACTGCCACTGGATCCACAAGACCTTCTACCCACTGGCCTGCGATATTCCTGCATTTGGCATCATTACATATACTGTGAATCTAAAGAGGAATTTATCGACTAGTACCGAACATATAGGCTAATATCGGACTTAGGAACTTGATCTGAACTGGGCTGAGATGTTTTCTCAATATATAATTGCTCTTTTATATAAAGTTCTTATACACATGAGTGTATGACTGTTCCTCTAGTCAACCCAGACTAACACTTTCTTTCATAAGTGATATACTATACCAAACTCACACAATAACAGCATTGATCACATTCTGTTCTATGCTATGTTCCAAATGGGCAGCCTTAATCATCCTGTAACAACCCTGTTAATACAGCAGTTCTCAACCTGTGGGTTACGACCTCTTTTGGGGTCAAAGGACCCTTTCACAGGAGTCACTTAAGACCATTGGAAAACATGTATTTCCAATGGTCTTAGGAACCAAGTCACTGCTCCTCTATCCATCTCCAGGAGGGTCTGCCCACATACGAGTACGCAGCGTAATGACATAATCAGACAACCCCATCACATTCAACTTGTACAAATAAAGGTGGATGTGACAGGGTTGGCACCACAATGTGTTTATGTGGACAAGTCACACATGCGTAGAGAGCAGCTGCTGTGTTAAAAGCAGCTACTGTGTTAAAAGCAGCGACAGTGTTAAAAGCAGCAGTATTGGTGGTAAATGACACTTCATGAATTATTATTTCTGGGTAAAATCATAAACTACTGCAAAATATCGATATCTGTACCATGGGAACTTTATCTGGATGCTGATTGGTCTTTTTATATTCAGCTGTGGTTGATGTGAATACTGCTCCTTGTGATAGTAACAGGTATGTAAAAACACAACATAGAGAATGTTAAATCATAGGAAATTTTAATAAACTGTATTGACTAAATTGTGCCATGTATCATCTTTAGTACTATTTTTTTTAAATAAGAAATTTAAACAAGACGCTTGACTTGAAGGGAAAACTATCTAGGCTTCATTGAGAGTAATTTACGCCTACTTAAAGACAGATTGCCCTACATGTAATAGCTACATACAAAAATGTTATAAAACTGTCCTTGGTTTTACAATGATAAATGAAAAACATAAAAATTCTTCAATCGAACAAGGCATGCAAGGATTTTTTTCATGTCATTTTTTTTGTTTTTGTTAAACAGTGAGAGCAAAATAACCTACTGAAATACAAAGAGAGAAGCTGAATGAGCAAGCCACTGATGGAGAAGGGGAGCTTTCACAGAACCAGTGTTTTCCCCATCCCATCTCCACCTGATGTTGATCAAAACATACCATTGGTGATTTAGTAAACGAATAAATAAAGGGAAAAATTTAATATGCTTGTGTACATGCACCAGTTACTTTGTGTACAATAAAGGAATGAGGAAGGGGAAATGAAATAAAGAGAAAACTATACTGTAGTTGTCAGGAGGTGGTGGAATCAAACTGTGGTTTTCTAATCGAGAATGGATTCTTGGTCGGCTGGAAGAGAGTTCTGGAGGAAAGGAGCAGGCTCCCTTAGAAGATGCCTCCTGTCTGCTGCTGGAACACATCAATTGTATCTTCATCCTCCATTTCCAACTGTGCAGGTGTGTCTGTTTCATTGATTGGCTGTCTGTCGAATCAAATCAGATCTGACTCATTGACAAACCCTGTTCACAATAGGCTTCCATTAGCTTACTAAGTGGGTGTGCCTCTGAATCTTAAACTGCACCACAGAACCATCCTGCCCTACCACCTTCAAGTTAATCTGATCATTGTTCTCAGTCTTGACTCCTCCCTTGAGTTTTTTGTTGGCCAGGGTGAATGCTGAAGTCTTCTCAAAAGAGGTACCAGGTCCGCACCAAACGAGCACACAGGCAGCTGCAGGAACAGCAGGAGGAGGTGGCAGTGGTGGAGGAGGGAGAGCCATCTTTTGTATTATTAAAGCTATGGTTATATATTATTTTCATTAGCCAACCATCCCATGACAATGGATCATGTAGAAGAACGTTAAGAAAAGATAGTGAGGATTTTTTATGGTATGGTTTTACTTCAATGACAGCAGGAACTGAGAAACTACAATGTCTTACTTGTTGTGAAGTTCTATTAGTTGAATCTATGAAGCTGAACAAACTAATATGCCATTTTGATAGCAAATATCCGAGCTTTGCTGGCAAGGATACCAACTATTTTAAAAGCAAAGCTGATGATAAACTCAAGAAAGCCAGACTTGACACTGGTGGCAAGTACCACAAACAAAACGTAGCAGTCATTGAAGTTTCATATTTGGTGGCACTCAGAATCACCAGCGCTATGAAACCCTACACCATTGCTGAGGATTCACTGTTGCCAGGGGCCAGTAAATTGTTCGAGTTATGATCAGAGATGAATTTGTTACAAAATTGAGCGCAATTTTCTTATCAAATGACACTGCCTGCAGAAGAATAGCAGACAAGGCTGCTGATATTCTTGATCAGATAATCCAGGAAAGTAAATCTGCTCCACTTCCAATATTTAGCATCCAGCGTGATGAATCTACAGACGTTGCAAACTGTTCACAGTTACTGTTTACCTGAGGCATATTAATGATGGCGACTTTAAATATGAGTTTCTTTTTTTGCAAACCTCTTAAAATGGCAACTACTACACGTGATGTATTTGATAGTTGGTTCATTCTGAAAGAGCATAAGATCTCTTGGGAAAAGGTTTGTGGTGTTTGCAGATGATGCTCCACTATGCTAGGATGTCAATCTGAATTTCAACGTTTGGTACTGAGTCACCGAAAGTCACCGGAACTCACTGTATAACTCCTCAGAAAATATTAGCAACAAATACACGGCCAAAAGAGTTACAAGAAGTAATGAGAAGCATCATAAATTCTGTCAATTTTGTAAAGGCGAGCACTTTAAACAGTCTACTGCTTTCGCAACTGAAGTGAGACGGTTGTCCAGAGGAAAAGTTTTAAAAGGTGTTTTTGAGCATGGTGATGAACTCAAAACGTTTTTTATCAGAAAACATGACCGCAGTTCAAAGCATTTTGCAGCGATAAAAGTGAGATACAGAAAATAGTTTGATTGCCATCTTTGCCATCTTGAATGAGTTACAATTTATTACTGCAAGGACAAAATGCAACATGCCTTGATTTATCTGAAAATATCTGATCATTCCAAAGGAAACATCAGCTTTGGAGGAAAAAATTGGATGAAAATAAAATTTACCAAAAAAATAATAAAAAGAAAATAAAATTTACATGCCTACCCTATCTGTTTTCTTTGAAGAACATGACACTGAACCAGACAAAAGGATTACAATTTCTGTGAAAGAACACTTGCATATGCTTGCAGATGAAATTTCATCGTACTTTCCAAATCTACCCGACACCTCATTTGCACTTGCCAGAAGCCCATTTACAGTCAAAGTTGAAGATGTTCCTGAGATAGCACAAGAGACGTTTATTGAACTAACAGCGATGCAGCGAGAACTGATTTCTCTACAATGCCAGTTACAAAATTCTGGATCAAGTGTTTGCAGTCAGGTCCTGTTCTGTCGGAGACTGTGTTGCACCTTTTTCTTCCATTTCCAACAACTTATCTTTGTGAAACAGGGTTTTCCAGCTTGTTTGTTATCAAGTCTAAATAAAGAAGTAGATTTGTTGTGGAAGATGATCTTGTGCTCTTGCAAAGACTGTCTGGAGAATTTCTGATCTAGTGAGAAAGAAACTATCTCAACCTTCTGGCTTTTTACGCACACTGTCGCAAAATGTAGCAATGTAGTTCACTATTGTTATATTAAGACTGTTACTCATGCTACACCATGCTTCAAGACAAAATTTCATTTATTTATAATTAGAAATCAGTATTTCACAAGATATAATTACCTATTTTTGTGATTAATCACTATGCTTTATATATGTTCAATTTGTAAACTAAAAATATATCCTACATATCAGATGTTTACATTATAATTCACAACAGTAGCAAAATTACAGTTATGAAGTAGCAACAAAAATGATTTTAAGATTGGGGATCACCACAACATGAGGAACTCTATTCAAGGGTCGTGGCATTAGGAAGGTTGAGAACCAAGGCTGTAGTAGGACACACTATGACCCCATTTTGTAAATAAAGGAGTGAACACAGAGCAATGAGGTTACTTGCCCAAGATTAGAAAGCAGTGTCAGGAGTTGAAACCAAGTGTTCTGACTCTAATGTTCTATCTTGAAATACTGGTCTAGCACCCTACCTTCAGTGACAAATACTCATCTTATTCTGAATATTTATTCATGCTGACTAGAAAACTACATATCTCCTAAGAATAATGTCGGCTTTTCAACTCCACTGATGAATCACTAATAAATAAAAGAAACTCCTTTTTTCATTGTTTGTCAGTTTTCCCTGTAGCACTAGAATTACTTACTACTACTCCCTTCCAGGAGGGTACCCCAGTGGCAGTTGCTACATTTGTCACTATTAATGGAAAGGTTGGCAATTTGAATCCACTTAGCTACTCTGTAAGAGAAAAATATGGCAGTTGGTTTCCATAAAGATTGATAGTGTATATGGATTATGTGCCAAATAAGACAGTTCAAAACAAAAATAATGTATAGCCTTATAAACCTCTGAGGCAGTTTTAGTCACAATCGACTTGAGAGTAATGAGTTTGGTTTTATACTTCCCATGCCTATCGCAGTAAGTACTAACTGCTTAAAAAACGCTGAAAACTTATTGCTGAAAAGGTGATCAAATCATGGATCAAATGATAGCAACTCAAAAGATTAGCTAGGAATCTTGGAGTAGTAAGTTTATGCTAGTGAGGAATAACTCAGAAAAGTATGGTAAGAATGGTTGCTTAATTCAAAAAGTATGTGTCAATAAATTATATATACAAACTGCTGAGTTAGTAGTTTATATTTACCTCTACACATTCTCACAAACAAAATATAGAAACTTTACAGAAAACAGAGAAATACCAGTAAACATCATTGTAGGAAAAAAAAAGCCAGGATCTCAGTATTTTCCCAAAATCATTAACTTGAAAAAGTGCTAACTTACTTCTTCAGCAGACATGTGAAATCATAAAGCATTAGGCAACACACTGCCATATTCCCACCTAAGTGCACGAATCCGTAGTAACCGGTCATACCTAGGACATTGAGAGAGTATTAGCATACAAAGAAGCAGGAAATCAGACACTGTTCTATCAGTAAGGACTCAAGGATCTTATCAACTAAACTGTCATTTGTGGATTTTTTTTTTTAAGATTCTGATGCAAATAGATCTACTCTAAGAAGACATCTTTGGGACTACCAGAAATCGGGAATAGGAACTGGGCTGATGCCCCTAGCACTGTTCATTGTCGTAACTGTGATGGTGACACAGCAGTAATGTGGAAAAAGATCAGAAAGGCCCTTATTTCTTAGAGATGTATCCTAAAGTATATAGTGGTAAAATGTTATCTGATGTTTAGTACTTAGTTTTAAGTAGCCTAACATACATATGTCATAAATTATGGAAAATGTATTGTTAAATTTATAAGACAACTCCAGGAGCTTCACTATATTATTCTCTCTGCTTTCAAGAATAGTGCAATCTTTTACAATACAAATTTTAAACTGGAAAAACGAAGTTAAAATGCTTACATTAAATCAAACTTAAAAGAAATAACTCACTGCCACATGGAGTTGTTTGACTCATAATGACACTGTAAGGACAGGATAGAAGCGCACCAGTGAGTTTCCGAGATTGTAACTCTTTTTTAAGAGTAGAAAGCCTCATCTTTTCCCCGCAGAACAGCTGGTGGTTTTGAAATGCTGTTTCTGGTTAACAGTCCAGCGCATAAACACTGAAAACACTCTCACTTCCATCAAGCCAATGCTGACTCATAGCAAACCCCTGTGGGTTTCCGAGATTGTAATTATTTACAGGAATAGAAACACGGCCTTTTCCCCTCGGAACTACTAGTGGTTTTGAACTGTGGACCATGTAGATCACAGCCCAACAAGTAACCATGCTACCAGGGCTCCATGCATAACCACAGAGATAAATAAATCTGAGATCTGTTGCTATCAACCAGAAACTTAATTGAGAAACCCCATGGAAAACTCTTCTTTGTTTCCTGCTACTACAAGTAAAATCACAGCAGCTTACAAGTACGCAATAGTGCAGCGTCGATTTCTTAACAAAGAACAGTGCCGAAATTTGATGGTTGGTATCAAATTGCTTCTTCCGTCTGATTTTGCTTCATTACTAGGAAGAGAATTAAAGAGAAAATGGATAAATACACTGCAGAACAACAAAAATTTTTAAGTTTTATTGACATGTAACAATTCACATCACACAATTCAATAGTTATTAAGAATTGTACAAAAAACTGTACAATTACCACTACAATCAATTTTAGAACATTTTCTTATTTCTTGTACTCATTGTTATTAGCTTCCTCTTTCCCACCAACCACCCCTACAATCCCCACAAGAAACCATTAAATCCAGTTCCTGGCACTACAGAACCAAAAAATTAACTTTTCCATGATATTTTTCAAAGGACTGATACACGTACACATTTTTACCTATTTGTACGTAACAGTTTACCTAAGCAAATTGTGCTGCTTCTACTTCAGAACTTTTATTTACACATTACAAGATTAAAGTAAGAAAAAGCCAAGTTAACTAACTTGTCAATGCAATGATACTATAATAATTTAATCTCCTTTAACCATTTGGTATTGTACAGTTTTGCACACTGATTGCTTTCTATTATTTCAAAAGACAAGTGTCCTATTTGTTCACTGAGGTAAGAGAAAACCTGACATCATGGCCCGAAGAAGGTGGTCTTACATGATGTTTCTATTGTATGAGCACTCCGCTTCTAGGAGCACTTCCGAATCCTCACCACACTACTGTAGCTGGACATGGAGTCAGCAGTTTATTCATTCAACAAATATTTGCTATTTCCCCATCTATATTTTTTACTATACTTTAGGGTTTTTTCATATACAGAGGAAGTAGTTTCACCCTATAAAATGCACATCTTCTTAGACACTTGATATGGATCACATTTTAAAACCAGAAGAACAAAAGGAGTAAGTATCTACTTTAGCATTTTAAAGCAATTAGATGAATATAAAAAGGGTCCACCATGCTTTGTTCCACATAATGCACTAGGCCCTGAAAACAGGAAAAATGCACACCCTGTGCTGTTAGGTTTTTCTATCTGCTGTCACTCTATGGGTACCAGATTATGGTCTACATTGTACAAACTAAGCACAAATACACCTAATACCAAGTACTTAAAAACATACATCAAATGTCCTAAAAAAATCACATTTATAGGTGGGTAAATAAAAAGATTTCTTTTGATATATAATTTAACCAGACATTGCTTACAGTGATTGTTTTCTCAGAAGGACATCAGGAAGATGGGGGACAAATTTTTAAAACAAGAATTTACAAGTGTTATGAATACAAGAAAGTAGTTCAAAGTGGAACACATCCTGGCCCACCAAGCCCTGAGGACGATATTTCCACTCAGAGAAGTCAAAGCACAGAGAGGACCATATGGCCAGTCCACTATGAGACACGATGTACCTCACTGACCCATAGTGCTACCAGGGGACAACACTGGAAACACAGTGTGGGAACTGTGCCCAATCTGACCCCATCACACTGAGGCAAAACACTAAGAGCCATGCAACAGAACAGCAAAGGAAGCAGAGCAAAGAAGTCTTGAGGGAGTACAAAAAATAGACTTTGGGGCCAGAGTGTGCCACCCCATCAGACTCAACTGGAAAACACTCCTAAAGGTCAACAAACAGACCTTGAACTATTTACAGGCTTTTCTTTTTTTTTTGTCTTTTTTTGGTTTTCTTTTGTTGCTTCGTTTTGCTCTGTCTTGTTTTTTGTGCATATTATTATCTCTGCAATTCTATCTAGAAAAAATAGGCGGGATAAACAATCTGAAGGAGAAAACAACGGACTGCTGGTTCTGGGGAGATATGGGAGCAGGGGAGGCGGGGGTGGGGGGAAAGGAAGTGGGTGTTAACAAACCTAGGGACAAGGGAACAATAAGTGATTCAAAATCAATGGCCAGGAGGGTGCAGGAGGCCTGGTAGGGCTTGATCAAGAGCAGTATAACCTAGAGGAATTACTGAAATCCAAATGAAGACTGAGCATGATAGTGGGACAAGAAGAAAGCAAAAGGAAATAGAGGAAAGAATTAGGAGTCAAAGAGTATTTAAAGGTCTAAATACAGGTGTGTACATGCCAATATTTATATATGATGATGGAGAAGTAGATCTAATGTGCATGTATTTATAGGTTTAGTATTAAAGGACATTGGGACTCTACTCAAATACTCCCTCAATGCAAGAACACTTTGTTCTATTAAATTGGCATTCCATGATGCTCACCTTCCCTACATGATTGCTGAAGACAAAACAGGTGCATAAGCAAATGTGAAAAAGAAAGCTGATGGTACCAGCTATCAAAAGATATGGCCTCTGGGATCTTAAAGGCTTGAAGATAGAGACCCACATGGATGAAGCACACTAACCTGTGTGATCACGAGGTATCTATAGGAACAGGTACCAGTCATCAAAGAACAAAAAAAATCATCATTGTGAATGAGGGGGAGTGCGGAGTGGAGACTCAAAGTCCATCTGTAGGCAAGTAGACATCCCTTTACAGCAGGGTCACAGGGAGGAGACGAGCCAGTCAGTGTGCAGTATAACACTGATGAAACACACAACTTTCCTCTAGTTCTTTAATGCTTCCTCCCCCAATTATCATGATCTCAATTCTACCTTACAAATCCGGGTAGACCAGAGGCTGTACACTGATACAGATAAGAGCCGGAAACACAGGGAATCCAGGGCAGATAAACCCTTCAGGATCAATGAGTGCAGCAATACCAGGAGGGTAAGGGGAAGGTGGGGGAGAAAAGAGGAACCAATGATCCACATATAACCCCCTCCCTGGGGGTGGAAAACAGAAAAGTGGGTGAAGGGAGATATTGGACAGTGTAAGACATGAAAAAAATTTTATAAATTATCAAAGTTTTGTGAGGTAGGGAGGGAGGGAGAAGAAGGGTAAAAAATGAGCGGATACCAAAGACTCAAGAAGAAAGAAAATGTTTTGAGAATGATGATGGCAACAAATGTGCTTGACATAATAGATGGATTTATGGATTGTGCAAAGAGTTAGTTATACAAGCCCCCAATAAAATGATTTAATAAAATAAATAAACCTAACCAAACTCACTACCAAAAAAAAAAAAATTTCCTGTATCCATTGCTGGTAGGAATGTAAAATGGTATCGCTAATGTAGGTAGTAGTGTCGCAGCTCAACAAAAATCTGATCTACTACACCCAGATTTGAAAAGACATGCAAACAGACTTGTACACCAACATTCCTTGCTATACTATTTGCAATGGGTGAAGATAAGAACCACCTAATGCCCATGAATAGGAAAATGTGATATATATGTGTACACACTACTGCTGCTGCTGATGTTGTTACTCAGCCAATCGGAGAAATGAAGAATTGGCACAATCTACAATATGGATGGGACTCGATGTCATTAAACTAGTGAAAGAAGTCAACCACAGCACGGGACTTGGTTTCAATCTCTTGCCACCAAGAACAGTGGCCCAGAACTACCAGTCTGTTTTAATGCTTCTTTGCTTTTTATGGCAGGTGTGGCTCTGCTGTTGTAAATATTATTGGAACGTTTGCCCTATCACCAACTCCTGTTGTTTCTGTAAATAGTGCTCAGTCACTTAAAGGTTTAATTTACACAAGTCAACAATTCATGTATTGCAGTTCACAGCTGGCCCATACTTGTATAATTTCCCTTTCTCGACAATGTTCTAAATTCTGTAACATTGGCTAAACTAATGACACCATCAAAGTGTACCGGCTACACTTTAGACTCCTAAGTGAAACATCAGCAGTTTAAAGTCACCAGCCAAGTCTGTGGGGGAAGGATGAGGCTTTTTACTCCTGTGATGATGTGCAGGCTGGGAGACTCACAGGACAGTTCTACCCTGCCCTATAAAGTTGTCATGAGTCAGCAAGGGGATGATAATTGATAATGTTCTGTAACATAAAATGACAATGATGTCTCTTAGGTGAACCAGAGTCATTTATAAACCATGAGTGGATTTTAGGCTTGTACTTAATTCTAGTCCCAATCTAAGAACAGCTAGTTCTTATGACATGGTCCTGCTTGGTGGTTGCCCTCATGAAGAAATCACTGAAGATATGAGTCTACAGCAAAATGTGGTGAAGAACCTAGATGGTGCCCAGCTATTAGAAAAAATAGTATTGGGGATTTTAAAGGTTTGTTTTCAAACAAGCAGCCATCTAAGTGGGGTGTCACATGGAAGGAGCCCATCAGCCTGTGTGAACATAATCCAAATCTAAAGGCTGGAATGATATCAAAGCTTAAATTGTGAACAATTGGTTTGTAGAAGGCTATGGTTGTCAGTGGAAGCCCAAAATCCATTTAGAGGGTCCACAAAGAGATCAAGCCTCTTGTGAATTCCCTCTCGTTATAGCTGAGGGATGTGAAGAGCTCTATTATCAGACACTGTAAATCAATATGTCAGACATAGATCAAAATACAGTATATCTTATTTGATTTTCTTTTGGACCCATTTTAAAGCTGTTTCAATTTAAAAAAAAAGTGAAGGGAAAATACTCATGAAGCAAACCCTTGGAGCCTCACTGTGACCATGGACGAGGGGTGGAGGGCCTCGCTAGCATGCAGAGCGCAGTGGATTCCTGCGGATGCGGTTAGGTTCAAACTCAGCACCCCACCATTTGCTCTCCCTTATGAGCCATCTAAATGTGTTCTAGTTCTTAAGATACTTGTAGCTTTCTTTTGACTGAGGTTTTTGTTTTACTTTCATAGTCTTGTTAGTGTTGTTTTTATTGTTTTCACTGTTTTTCTGTATATAAAATCCAAGATAGGTGAATCAGAGGCAGTAACTGGATTCATGGTTCCTTGGGGCAGGGCAGGGGAGGTGGGGAGGAAATGGGGAGCTAATAACAATGAGTCCAAGAATGAAGAAAATATCTAAACCTGATTATGGTGATGATTCTACAACGATATGTGAATTATATACCAATAAACTGTTAAAAAGTCCATCGCAAATTATATAATTAAATGGTTCAATCATATTAAGAAGAGTTGTACAATCATTACCACAATCGAATTTAGAACATTTTCTTCCTTCTTGTACTCACTGTTATTATTGTACTCACTTCCTTCAAACCGCCCCAGCCACAACTCAGGAACCATTAATCAAGATATTGTCTCAATAGATATACCTACCCTAGATTTCATATACACTAAAACATTTAAAAACAGCAAAAAACCTACTAAAAATAACAAAGTAAAACAAAAGTATCCCAACTGAAAAGATAGAAAATATAAAAAACTAAAATCAATTTAAAATGGGTCAAAAAGGAGATCAATGGATATGGTGCTAAATTTTAAAGGAATTGCATCTGCAATAATCCACTTTCCAATGCACTCTGCATAACAGCAAGGCTAACCACAACACTTGTCTATGCTCAGAGAGGACTCACAGAGCTTTATCCATACATATTTCCCCTGCACTTTGTTTTTACTGAAGTAAAATGGGTCAAAACAGAGGTCAAATGATATCATGCTTTATTGTAATCATCTCTATAACACTCTCTGTCTGATAGCAAGACTACTGACATCCTTCAACTGAGTCAGAGAGGATTCACCGGAATCTTAAACCACTTGTGTGGAACTTGCAAATGATTTTGGATTTCCACTGTCATCCATATCCTTCTGCAAATCAGGTGTTCACAATTTAAGCTCTAATACTATTCCCTCCTTCATATTTGAGTTTTAATTATTCACACTCCTCTGGTCACAAAGGCTGATGTGCTTCTTCCATGTGGACTTAGGTGACATTTCACTCAGAAGGCTGCTTGTTGAAAAATAAGACCCCCATGCGCCATTCTTTCTAAAAATCATACCATCTAAATTTCTTTACTACACTTTGCTTTAGCATCCATATCTTCAGTGAGCATCAAAAAGGGCCAAGTCACAAGAACTAATTCTCATATTGGGCTAGAATTAAATGCAAGTCTAAATCCCATTCATGTTATCTATGGTTTACGTACATCTCTGGTTAATCTTAAGAGACATCATTGTAATTTTATATTAGAGAACATTATCAATCACCCCCAGGGGCACATGGCAATTCTATTGATAGTGTGAACTTTTTGATTAAAGAATCTATAAACGAATGCTGATCAAAAGGGAAAAATTCAAAATTGAATTTCAAATTACCAAGAACTCTAGACTTTCTAGAGCCACGTAAACTGGAAAAACCCAAGTCCTAAAATAATCCTTAAACCAAAAATATCCTCCAAAGTGGGTTACTCCACAAAGAGGTGGGATATGGGATAAGACCATCCACCTGAGGGTCTACACCAAGACAAGGCTGGGGCAAATCCCCACAGAAATGAAAGAACCTTGCCAGGAAATCAAGTTTAGGCCAGGGGAGAGGAACATCACTGATAGTTCTGTTGGCGAGCATGGTAGGTGAATGGGGAGAAATATCCTCACATTGGGAAGGGGTGCTAAACAATGATTGTAGGGAACCTATAGGGACAGATTTTATGTTCCTGGGTAAACACTACAAATATGTCTCTAGCCAAAGCTCAATAAAACATGCCATGGACTAAACACCAAGATGTCACTGGATGCTGACCTTGTGGTACGGTAAACCTTGTGGTCAGCATGGCATCACTCGGGCTACACAAGCGCTTAACACAGAGGCCCAGCAGAATGAACTGAGCCTGGCCTCAAAGGTGCCTGTACCCTTGGACTGAGGACTGGGGTGCTTAGATAGAAGAGGAAGCAGAGTGGCTGCCCTGGACCTGTGGAAGTGATGGTCATTGGACCTTGGGGGGAACCCCATTTGGTTGGAGTCCATCAAAAGGGACTCAGAATCACCATATATTTAGTACCTTGATGCTCCCCTCTCAGTGATATGACTGGCTTTGATCTGTTGGGCAGGGATTTAAACTTGGAAGAATTGATCCAGGATGTTTCCCCTGGCATCGATCCCCCCTGCTTAGGGTAAACAGAATTCAACTGAATATGAGATCTAACTGTGTGGAGCAACAACTCATGGGTTTCGGCTCAAGTTAGAACTGTACTTGCAGACTCCTCAAACCTACAGCAGAATGATGTGTCATCGGAAAACTTGATGGTGTTGCCAGTGCAATCATCTTATACTCCAGGGGGAATGATTGACAATGTGTTACTTTTCTGTTTCTATGGGTTTTTTCCCTGCCTTTCATTTGCTTGTTTTGTTTGTGTTTCTCTTTAGTTGTCTGCTAGTTGTTTTGCTGCTGTTGGTGGGGTAGTTGGTCTTACAGGGTATTAATTTGTCATAGTATGGCTGTCAAAGTAAACCCGAGCTATGCATATCCCAGGGACAAGCAGATGGATTCTGGCCCCAATTTAACCTTAGTCCCAATCCAAAGACAGTTAGTTTGGATAACATGGCCTTGCCCACCTCATGTAATGATCACTGAAGATAAGGGTGCTATAGCTAAGTGTGGTGAAGAAAACAAATGGTGCTCACTATCAATCGGAATTGTGTGGAGTCTTAAATTCAAACAAGTAGTCATCTAAACGAGGAGTGAACTATGTCCACAAAGAAGAAGCACACCAGCTTGCGTGACCCAAAGGCACGCAAAACAAAATTCAAAAATGACAAAGGGAAAAGTATCAGAGCCCAAATTTCGAAGACCCAATTTATAGAATGCTATAGAAGATAGGGGGGCCCCAAACCCATCTGCAGAGTATCTAGTCAGATTAAGCCACCAGCAGATCCCCTCTAGTCACAGGAAAGTGTCTCGAACAGCTTTTCTATCAGATAGAGATCATTGTAAGTGTGATTATGCTGGAATGAACTGGATACATGGTCAGATGACCTCCCTTCTAACCTGAACTTGTTCTTGGTCAGTGGTTTTCAACCTTCCTAATATACATTTACTACAGTCCCTCATATTGTGGTGACCCCCCCAACCATAAAATTATTTTTGTTGCTACTTCATAACTGTAATTTTGCTACTGTTATGAATCGTCATGTAAAACCTGATAAGCAGGAAGTATTTTCATTGTTACAATTTGAACACAATTAAAGCAGAGTGATTAATCACAAAAACATTTTCTATTGTGAAAGACTAATTTCTAACTACAAATGAAATTAATTTTGTTGTAAAGCATAGTGTAGCATGGGTAACAGTTTTCACGCCAGTTACTCGTATGTGGGCATATCTGCATATGGGCAGCCCTGCCTAGAGACAGCTAGAGGAACAGTGTCTTGGTTCCTAAGACCATTGGAAATGTGTTTTCAGGTCTTAGGTGACTCCTGTGAAAGGGTTGTTTGACCCCCAACGGGTAGTACCCAACAGGTTGACAACTGCTGTTTAGGTGAGAGCATTTCTTGCTTGTTCTAAGACAAGGTGGTCTTTTCTTTCTTACTCATTATTTGTAATTTTATCTCTAAAGAATTGATTGTGTTAATGATTATGTAAGTCTTCTTGATATGACTGAACTATTGAATTGTGTGATATATGTGGATTAAGTACCAATAAAACTGTTTTTAAAAAGGCTCAGAAACCCACACAGGCAGTCTATCCTGTCCCATAGAGTCACTATGAGTGGGCATTGACTCAATGGCAGTGAGCTTGGTTTGTTTTTGACCAAATCACAGGGCATTATTACTTTGTCTTACAGCTCAAATTCTTCACTGTGCCAAATCCCAGGCTTAACTTTTACTATCTGTAAATCTAGAAACCTTTTGAGCTTTCTGCAGCACTAGTTCTGTATAAACTCCACTCCAACTATGAATAATCTCTACTGCACCGATACTCAAACCAAACTCTGCCAGTGAGTTGATTTCCACCCAAAGCAGTTCTGCCCATAGGACAGGGTAGAACTGCCCCTCTGGATTTTTAAGACTGTCACTTTATAGGAGTAGAAAGCTTCATCTTTCCTCCTCAGAGTAGCTGATGGTTCCAAACAGCTGATCTTGCAGTCAGCAGCCCAACATGTAGCTATCATGTTGTCTATTGTCTATACTGCCTACTATATATTGTCTATTCTCTTTACTCAATGCATTAAAACATCTATTAATTTTTTTAAAAAGTAAAATGTATGTATTCCACTTTGTTAGTGCTTTTATTCACTTGTATCTCAATTTGGGTCTATCCTAATTCCGTCATATCAATCAACCAACAAATATGCATTAAAGCACCCAAAATGCAGATATAACAATAAGCAATATTAAGTCCTTTAGAGCTGGGCTAAATTATATAGTTAGAATATAATCAGGTGCAGAGAGATTAAATAAAACCCAAATATGATGCAAAATCAACTAGCTAATATTATTTCTAATTAATTCTTAACTCTGATAACTTAAAAAAAATCTTATGAAAACTTACACATCGGATTGGTTTTGTTCATATAAAGCCTTCATCTCCTCCAGAATTTGTCTGAGTCCATCCTCCTGGAATATATAAACTGCTTTTGATATATATCCATGGATTCCCCAATGCATTCAATTAATCCCCTAAATCTATCTGTACTACATTTATCCTCAATTTATATATATAATTTATTTAAAATCCATAGCCATTGCATAAATTCTGGCTATTTATGTACCTATATCAAAAATAAAGGCTGAATCGAGCATGAAAGTACACATTTTCACTGCAAAAACAACAAATACAAGTTTTAAAATATTTCTCCCAATTTTTTCCCCCAAAGACACAGTTTTGGTTTGTATTGCAAGAAAAGAAAAGCCAAAGGAATTTTTCCTACCATCTACCTTAAGATAGAAATTTTTCACTTAGACAAATAAAATGTTTTAATTCTAAAATTCATAAATGTTAATAAGATAGTTGACCATTTGAAAAGAAGTGACATCACATATTCTTTCAGCCAAAATACAGTCTTGGGTTCAACCAACCCTGTAGCCAATTATATGTTGAAAATATTTGATGATGATGAATAGCCTTGTTTACTCTTGATGTCATTTATTACCCATTTCATCTCCACAATTCTAAAAGTTACAAGTCCTGCTAGTCTTCAATCACTTAAAAAACTCATTTATCAATATCTGTAGAATTGAGTTTCAATCATCCACATTTCTCACCACTAGCTCATCTCTCTGCCTCCATTAGTTCTTCTCTTCTGATGCATTTTCCATATTGCCAATAACCAAAACCACTTCCATTAAGTACATTTTGATTAAATGACCCTATAGGACGGAGAAAATTGCTCCCTATGGTTTACACAGCTGTAAATCTTTACAGAAGCGGCTATCTTTCTCCCTTAGAATGGCTGGTGTGTTTGAATTGCTGACCATTAGGCTAGCAGCCCAATGCATAACTCCAGGCCTCATTTTACTGCCAATAAGTACTCCAAAATATAAAAACATCCCGCCACACCCCTACCTGAAAACCTCTACCTGATTCCAAATGCCTGTGGAATAATGCCGAAGTTTTTCTAATCCTAGAACCCACCATTGACATCTCCATACATAACCTTTCCAGTTGTGATCATGAGTCTTAAGCCATTGTTTATCACCTGCCTGTGTGAGGGCTAATACTTCATACAAGGCTCGAACACCCACTCCCAACCCCCCAGTAGCATTTCTCTTTATGCTCCCATCTACGCAACACCAGTTTCACTTACCACATTGCATTCTATTCACTTGTGTTTCTTGGTCCTCTCACTGACATCTATCTAGTTGCTGCCCTATGATTGTTTACTACGATGCTTAAACGTACAGGCTCTTGAGCCAGACTTCCAGGGTTCAAGCTCTAGCTCTGCTCTTTACTGGCTATATCACCACTGACAAATCTCCTAACTTCAATTCTCCACTCACATGTTTGAGGTGGGGGGAGACAGCTCAGATCTCACACAATTATGAGGAGAGACAATTGCAAGCTAAGTGCTGAACATCATTCCTACTTCCATGTTATTGTAGTGGACAAATAATCATAATAGTAACAATACGACTGTTAGCACTATTATTATTTCTTGTAGAAACAGCATACAGGGACTCAGCCCTGGGTGTGTCAGGTACAGTTCCTCACTACACCAAGAGCTCTGTACCATCATCATGCCCATTTTTGTTGGTGAGAACACTGGACGCACAGAAAGCCTGAGTCCACAGTGATCGAACAGAGTATGAATCTCAGTCTGGCACCAGAGGCCTACTTCATCATCACATTTTGCTCACTGAGTGCGTGCGCGCACACTAACGCGCATAAAACGCTAGATCCAATAAAAACGACTGGTTCTGTGGGTTTCTGAGGCTGTCAATCTTTAAAAGAACAGAAAGCTTCCAGCTTTCTTCGGCAGAATGGAGGTGGATTCGAATTTACTTTAGTTCGTATTGGCTAAGCAAAGGAAAAGCAACAAAGCTAAAAATGAAGCAAAACGGAAGGAAGTAGACTTTGAGGAAGCGCAATTGCTGAGTTGTACAGTAACTTCCTTCTTTCTCCCACAGTAACCTTTTGTTATGCTGTTACTTTCCCTTCCGGAACTTGGCTCACACCCTCAGGGGAATCTGAAGCAAACCGCGAAAAGAGCAGCCCAGGGGAGATCCCGCTCACCCTCCAGCCCCTTTCAGCCAAGCTTCCCGGACCTCCATCCCGCCCTCTGCCGTCCAGCCCGTCATATTAAAGGCGGGCAGCTGCCCTTCTGGCGTGTGGTGCAGTTCGCGGACCACCTCCGTCGCCTTTTCACAGAACATGGCGGGTAGACCTGGTACCGGGACCTCCTTGTCGGCCGCCCACTCGACCGAAGAGTCTGCGGGCTCCCTGCAGCCTAGTTCGCGCCGCGCTTATTAGCGCAGGTCTAGGAAATCGCCTGCGCTTTGGCGGTAAAAATCCCCAACCAATGGGAAGGCAAGGACGCAGGTTGCGTGGCTACGGTGGTTGCAAAGGGACAATTCCATACGCGGTAGAGAAATATGACCGGAAGTGGGGAGGCGGTGACCGGTGCCTTCTTCCGGTGGAACGCGGCCCTCCGGAAAGAGTCCTTGGGGTTCCATTTGACTTTATCCATGAGGTGAGACGAATTTTCAATACTAATCTGAGCACATAGTTTAGGGAGCAGCATAGCTTGGAATAGATGTACCACCCACACCCCCCGAAACTTCCTCTTTTCCCTTTTTTAAAAATAAAAATCATTCTATTGAGGGCTCATATAACTATCCATATGTACATACATTGTGTCACGCTCATTTGTACATTTTTGATATCATTCTCAAAACATTTGCTTTCTCCTTACTCCCTTTATATCAGCTCCTCACTTTTTCCCCTGCTTCATGGAACCTTGATCATTTATCAATTATTTTGTCATGTCTTACAGTGCCCACATCTCCCTTCATCCACTTTTCTGTTGTGCAACTCCATGGAGGTGGTTATATGTAAATCCTTGTAATCAGTCGCCCCCCTTTTTTTTTTTAATCATTTTATTGGGGGCTTGTACAACCCTTATCACAATCAATACATCATTCCATTGGGTTTAGGACATTTGTGCATTTGTTGACCTCATCATTCTCAACACATTTCCTTTCTAATTGAGCCCTTGGTATCAGCTCCTCGTTTTTCTATCTCCCTCCCTACCCCCTCCCTCCTAAACCCTTGTTAATATTGATAGGTTTAGAATTAAGGTAGCAGATGGACATTGGACCTCCACTTCTTTTCTCCCTCAATTGCAAGAACACTTTGTTCTATTGAACTGGCATGCCGTGATGCTCACCTTAAAAGCTTGAAAATAAACAATCCGCGATCTAGCTCAGAAACAGCAAAGCCCACGTGGGAGAAGCACACCAGCATGTGTGATCACGAGGTGTTGAAGGGATCAGGCATTAAAGAACAAAAAAAATCACATCATTGTGAATGAGGAAGGGTATGGAGTAGGGACGAGGCCAAAACCCATCTGAAGGAAAGTGGACATCCCCTTACAGAACGGTTGTGGGAAGAGAAGAGGTGTTCAGGGTGCAGTGGAGCAACAATGAAACATACAGCTTTGCTCTAGTTATTTTCTATTTGTTTATGTATTTGTTTGTATCATTTTATCAGGAGCTTGCACATCTCTTATCACAACCCATACATACATTGTGTCGAGCACATTTCTACATTTGTTGCCATCATTATTCTCAAAACCTTTGCTTTCTACTTGAGCCCTTGGTATCAACTCCTCATTTTCTCCAACCCTCCCCGCTACCCCCTCCCTCATGAACCCTTGATAATTTATAAATTATTATTTTGTCATATCTTACACTGTCCGACATCTCCCTTCACCCACTTTTCTGTTGTCCTTCCCCCAGGGTGGAGGTTATGTAGGTCCTTGTAATCGGTCCCCCCTTAATACCCCACTTTCCCTCCACCCTCACGGTATAGCCATTCTTAGCACTGGTCCTAAAGAGAGCGTCTGACCTGGATTCCCTGTGTTTCAAGTTCCTGTCTGTACCAGTGTACATCCTCTGGTCTAGCCAGATTTGTGCGGCAGAATTGGGATCATGATACAGGAGGGGGTTGGGAGAGGAAGCATTTAGGAATTAGAGGAAAGTTGTATGTTTCATCATTGCTACACTGCACCGACTGGATCATCTCCCGACAACCCTTCTGAAAGGGGATGACCACTTGCCTACACATGGTTCTTGGGTTCCCAATCTTCACTGCCCTCATTCACAATGATATAAATTTTTTGTTCTTTGATGCCTGATACCTGATCCCTTTGAAACATCATGATCACACAGGCTGGTGTGCTTCTTCCATGTTGCCTTTGTTGCTTCTGAGCTAGATGGCTGCTTGTTTACCTTCAAGTCTTTAAGAGCCCAGACGCTATCTCTTTTGACAGCCAGGATTTGTTTCACCACATTTGTTTATGCGCCCATTTGTCTTCAGCAATCATATCGGGAAGGTGAGCACACAATTATATGACTTTTTTTGTTCTTTGATGCCTGATAACTGATCCCTTTGGCACCTCATGATCACACAGGCTGGTGTGCTTCTTCCATGTGGGTTTTCTTGTTTCTGAGCTAGAGAGCTGCTTATTTACTTTGAAGTCTCTAAGACCCTATATCTTTTGATAGCCATTTGTCTTCAGTGATCAGATCATTACACACCTCTTTTTAACAAGTTTAAACTATTGTATTATATGACATCTGAATTATATGTCAATAAAACTGAAAAAATTTTAAAGATTAAAGGAATATATGGAGTCGCTATACTAAAAAGAACTAGTCAATATTGCATCATGTTAAGAGGTATCATATAAGAACCAAAGGTACTGAAAGAAGAAGTCCAAGTTGCACTGAAAGCATTACTCAAAAACAAGGCTCCAGGAATTGTTGGAAAACCCACTGTAGGCAGTTACATAATCTAATAACTTGAGAAAGGGTAAAGTCTAGCCTGTCAATAGGGTCACAGCGAATGAGGCCTCTGTGGGGCCTGGCTTTCTCCAGAGGATTTTGGGTATTCCTGTATTGCTATCTTGTGGTGGAACACACTGTCTCTTTTCTACACAATCCTGTTGACAAACCACATGGAGACACACTGAGAGAGCCAGAGCCCTGGAGCTGGAGGAGCCACATAGTGACCCCTGCCAGCACCAAGATCCTTCACCGCTACTGGATCTACATGACTTTCCACCCACTGGTCTGTGATATTCTTGCATTTGGCATTATTGCATGGCTACATGAGTCTAAAGAGGAATTTATTGACCAGTATTGGACATAGGGGATAATATTGGACTTACGGACTTGATCTGGACTGGGCTGGGATGTTTCTCAATATACAATTGCTCTTTTATACAAAGCTCTTTCTTATACACATGAGTGTCTGTGAATTTGTTTCTCTGGTCTACCTGGACTAACACATTATGCTACCTGGAGTGGTGTACTAGAGAAACAAATCACAAAGATGGAGAGTGGATGCTTGTTTGACGTCTGCTCATGGTAGTACTTTTTTGGCTAGCCAGAGGTTAGATCTGGCCATTCAGTTTGCTGGGTTGTTTTATGGAAAAAATACAGGAAGTTAAACTTTTTATGATTTCCTTTGATTGCTGTCTTTGGTGATTCCTGTACTAACTGGTAAAAATGAATGTGATTAATGTATATTTGGAGCTCAGGGGTAGAAATCCAGATTGGAGACTGGAAAGTCAACTCGGTGCTCCTCAAGGGGACAGGCACTCCCCTCTCTGGATCTCACTTTTAACATCGATACACAAAGGTCGATTCTGTGAGGGTCACAGACTGGGGACTCCCATGGCCAAATGAGGACCTGTGTGGACTCTGGTTGGCCTGCTTATTCACTGCCATCTAGAAGATTCCAACTCACAGTGACCCTGTAAGACCGAGCGGAACTGCCCCTGTGGGTTTCCGAGGCTGAAATTCTATATGGACTAGAAGGTCTCATCTCTGCACAGCCCCCCACCCTGTCCCCCAACCCCCGCTCCCCCAGTGTGACTGGTGGTTTCAAACTACTGACCTTCTAGTTAGCTGCCCAACACATAACCCACTGTGCCATCAGGGCTCTTTGGCCTACTTGGCTTCTATCCAATGTTATTGAATCGCCTTTGAAAAAATCAGGAGGTTTTTAAGAAAACAGGAATTTTGACTTTCTCTAGAAAAATCGATCTGGCATCACTGGAACCTAAACTAGAGGATCCACAATTCCACGTGGCTCTGGGAATCTCAACATTTCTTCCTCCTGCTCAAAGTAAAATGGTTTAAGGGGACCTTTCACAGCTGGTGGGCTGGTCTCCTTTCTAGAAAGTTGCCTCTGTAAAGAAAATGCATCTTTCTTCCCTTTTACCTAGTTGGGGGTGGTGAGGGTAGCAGGAGCTATTGGGTTAAGAAAAAACAGTCCAGGTAGCTTCAGTCTGCCCTGCCAGGGCTTTAGAGGCCAAGCCTTTTTTGCTCCAGCTGACTGACCTGCTGTTTCCAGGGCAGCCCCACCATCTGTTCCCAGATGCAGGGAGGGAGCCGACTTTCCTCCATCACACCTGCCCCAAACTCAGGCCCAGAACTACTGTCTAAACACAGAACAACTTTTGTCTGTGGCCAAATGTGGGACCCCAAATTTCTTCCCTCTTTCCCGATACTCCTTCAGTGACTTGATGACCTGGGCCAGGCTGAGATGAATTAGCTTGCTCCTCACAGCTGGCTGCTGGGTTCCAGTCAACTCCCAGAGGCCACTGGCTGTGCCCATCAGTAGAAGTGGGAGTTGAGAACCCTCAGCTCTTGGCTGAGCAGCTCTGTCAGTCTGTAGCTGTTGACTGTAGCTGCTTCTGACAGCCAGTCTAGCTGGTGCTTTAAGTCATTTCAGTCGCTCCACCTCAGCTGTGATTAGTCTAGTCTCTGTAGCCTCAGAGGGAGGGGAAAACAAAACACCTCAATGACTTTGAATCAGAGTGGGTTATCCTCTTTTAAAAGGCAGAAAGTCTGAATTGGAGGATATTTTTGGGGGGTCTCTTTTATGCATTTCACATTTATGAAATAAGAACTAACAGTATTTGTTCCAGTAAGTGGATCAGAACCACCTAAGGGCACACTCCTCCCACCAGGCCACGCCTCACTAAGAATAGAGGTCCATCACTTGTCTGGCATTTTGTGGTACTGTGGTGACTTTTGTTTTGTGAGATACTGGGAGCTATGTGATTGGCATTTCATATACCAGCAGGGTCACCCAAAGAGCTTCCAGACAAAGAACAGACAATGAAGAAGGAATTGGCTGCCTGCATGGGAAGAATGAGCCATTGAAAACCCTATGGATAGCAGCAACACTGTCAGTTACTAGACCCCCCATGAACAACAGAAGAACATTGTCAGAACGTGTGCCAGAAGATGAGCTCTTCAACTTGGAAAGTACTCAAAATACGGCTGAGGAAGAGGAAGAGCTGACTTTTCATAGGCAAGTCGACCATAATGATGCAAATCGAGTATAGCCATCAGGACCTTCATTTGCTGATGGGGCACAACTCAAAATGAGGAGAAACAGTTCAAATCGTCATTAATAATTGAAACTTGGGATGTATGAAATATGAATCTAGGGACATTGGAAGTCATTAAAAATGAAATGGAATACATAAAGATTGATATTGTAAGCATTAGTTAGCTGAAATGGACTGATATTGACCATTTTGAAACAGAAAATCTTACGGTTTACTCTGCTGGAAATGACACAATCAAGAGAAACAACATTGCATTCATCATCAAAAGGACATTTTAAGATCTATTTTAATGTACAATGCTATCTTTGATAGGATGCTATCTATGCCCCTTCAAGGAGAACCAATCAATACAACTATTGTTCAAATTTATGCACCAACCACCCAAAGCTGGTGATGCAGAAATTGAATAATTCTACCACCATATTCAGTCCCAAATTTGTCAGACTTGCTATCAAAATGCTATTGGAATGCAAAAGTTGAAAACAAAGAGGAAGGATCAGTAGTTGAAAAATATGGTCTTGGTGATAGAAAACAAGCTGGAGATCGCATGACAGAGTTTGCAAGACCAATAAATTGCTGATAGCATATACTATATTTTCCAACTTCTGTTCTTTCCTCTTTGGTTCCAACATTTGCACTCCAATCACCAATAATTACCAATTTATCTTGATTGGATGTTAGAATTTTGCATGATTAATGATTTCTTCAAACATTTGATCAACAACAAAAAAGGTGACCATAAATGTGGACTTCTCCAGATGGAATACACGGAAATCAAATTGACTACACCTGTGGGAAGAGACAATAAAAGAAGCTCAATATCAGCAACTGAAACCAGTCCAGGGACTGATTGTGGAACAGATCAGCAATTGTTCATATGTGAGCTCAAGTTGAAGTTCAAGAAAATGCAAACAAGTACACGAGAGTCGATATACAACCTTGATAATAACCAACCAAATTTTGAGAACATCTCTGAATAAAGCACAGTGTCATTATAAAAAAAAGGAAATAAAGAAAAGATACAAGTGCATGTCCAAAGAGACTCTGAAACTTACTCTTAATCAGAGAGTAGCTAAAGCAAAAGGAAGAAATGATGAAGTAAAGAGCTAAATAGAAAATTTCAAAGGACAACTCGAGAATACAAAGTAAAATATTATCACAAAATGTGCGAAAGCCTAGAGTTAGAAAACCAAAACAGAACATATTCAGCATATCTTAAACTGAAAGAACTGAAGAAAAATGTCAAGTCTTGAGGTGCGATATTAAAAAATTCTATGGGCAAAATATTGAATGATGAAGGAAACATCTGAGGAAGATGGAAACAATATGGAGTCACTGTATCAAAAAGAATAGACCAACATTCAACCATTTCAGGAGGTAACATATGAGCAAGAACCAATGGTCAGGAAAGAAGAAATTCAAGATGCATGGAAAGCACTAGCCCAAAACAAGATGCCAGGAATTGCTGGAATATCTATTGAAATGTTTCCACAAGCTGATAAAGCACTGGCAGCACTCACTCATCTATGTCAGGAAATTTGGAATACAGCTACTTGGCTAACGGACTGGAAAAGATCCATATGTGTATACATACCAAAGAAGGGAGACCAACAGAATGGTCAAATTATGTAACACTATCATTGGCATCACATGTGAGTCAAATTGTACTGAAGCTAATACAACAACAGTTGCATTGATTCATTGACAGAAAGTTACCATATTCAGCATTCAAGAGCCATCGTAGCACAGTGGTTACAGGTTGGATTGCAAACCCCAAGGTCAGCAGTTCAAAACCACCAGTCACTCCGTGGGAGAAAGGCAAGGTTTTCTACTCCCATAATGAGTTACAGTCTCAGAAACTCACAGGGGCAGTTAGTTCTACCCTATACTATAGGGTCAGGATGAGTTGTCATCAACTACAAGGCAGTGAGTTTGGTTTCCCAGAGATTTAAGCCAGATTCAGAAGAGGATGTGGAACAAAGGATATCAGATATCAGATGGATCTTGCCTGAAAGCAGTGAATACCCTAAAGATGGTTACTTATGTTTTATTAACACCCAAGCTATCTGACTGTGTGGATCATAAGAAAACATGGATAGTTTTGAGAAGAGAATTCCAGAACACTTATAGAACAAGGGTAGATTGCATGGTTTAAGAACCAAGAAAGGTGTGCATCCTGGTTGCACCCACTTATTATACTTTTTCAATTGTATGGTGAGCAAATAATCAGAGAAGCCAAATTATATGAAGAAGAACACAGAATCAGATTTGGAGGAAATATTATTAACTACCTGCTATATGCAGACGACACAGTTTGGCTTGCTGACAAGGATGGGGGACTTGAAGCACTTGCTGGTGAAGATCAAGGATTGCAGCCTTCAATGTGGGATACAACTCAACACAAAGAAAACCAAAATCCTCACAACTGAACCAATAGGTAACATGATGATAAATCGAGAAAAACCTGAAGTTGTCAAGGATTTTGTCTTGTCTGGATCCACAAGCAATGCTCCTGGAAGCAGCAGTCAAGAGATGAAAAGATACATTGCACTGGGTAGATCTGCTGCATAAGAGCTCTTTAGAATGTTGAAAAGTTAGGATGTTACTTTAAGCAGGAAGTACACCTGATCCAAACCATAGTATTTTCATTTGCCTCATCTGCATGTGAAAAGCTTGCCATTGAGTGAAGAAGACCCAGGTAAACTGTATGAATTTGAACCATGGTACTGGCAAAGAATATTGACAGTACCATGGACTGCCAAAAGAACAAACAAAATCTGTCTTGGAAGTACGGCCAGAATTCCCATTAGAAGTAAGGATGGTGAGACTTTGGACATGTTGTCAGTGGAGACCAGTCCCTGGAGAGGCATCATGCTTAGAAAAATGGAAGGGCTGTGAAAAAAGGTTGAAGGCCCTTGAAGAGCTGGATTGACACAGTGACGACAACAAGAGGACTGAGCATAGGAACACTTGGGTGGATGGAGGAGGAGCTGTTATTGTTACATTCTGCTGTGAATAGGTTTGCCATGGACCAGAACCAACTGGATGGCAAACTAACAACAACAACAACAACAACAACAGGGAGAGACATTAAAAAGCCAAACTCACTGCCATTGAGTTGACCTTGATTCAGAGCAACCCTGGAGGACAGGGTAGGACTGGCACCCGTGAGTTTCCCGAGAGTGTAACTTTTCACAGGAGGGGAAAGCCCCTTTAACCTACTACTTAGCAGCCCAGCCCATCCTCCGGGCTCCACAAGGATAGAGAGAAACACTGTTAGGGCTGGATAGGGCAGAGGCTGTACACTGGTACAAATGAGGGCTGGAGGTACAGGGAATCCTTGGTGGACGATACCTTCAGGACCAAGGGTGTGAGGGGCGATGCTGGGAGAGTGGAGGGTGAGTGGGTTGGAAAGGGGGAACTGATTACAGGATCCACATGTGACCTCTTCCCTGGGAGAGGGACAGCAGAGAACCGGGGAAGGGAGACTCCGGATAGGGCAAGATATGACAAAATAACGATGTATAAATTACCAAGGGCACATGAGGGAGGGGGGGAAGGGGAGGGAGGGGAAAAAAAGAGGACCTGATGCAAAGGGCTTAAGTGGAGAGCAAATGCTTTGAGAATGATTGGGGTAGGGAATGTATGGATGTGCTTTATACAATTGATGTATGAATATGTATAGATTGTGATAAGAGTTGTATGAGTCCCTAATAAAATGTAAAAAAGGAAAAGAGGAGAAAAAAATTATTAGGGCAAAGACTGTACAGATGTGCTTTACACAATTGATGTATGTATATGTATGAACTGTGATAAGAGTTGTATGAGCCCCTAATAAATTGTTAAAAAAAAATGATCCTCAATTCTATCTGAATCCTTGCCAGAGCTGCAAGTTGCCTTAATAAACACGTGCAAAAAAAGTACCTCTGGCAGCAGACCGCTCAGGTTCAAATCCAGGCTCTCTAACTTATTGACTATGTGACCTTGGGCAAACCTGGACCTCTCTGTGCTTCCAAAGACTCACTTTCCAAAAGGGAAGTCATAAGCCAACTTTTCTTATTCCTCACTGGGTTGCTTTGAAGATGAAATGAGACATCTGTCTAAAAATGCTTCTGACCATCCCTTGGTTCTCAGAGCTCCACAAATGCTATGGATTATTGTTATAAGATTATGAATGATTTTTTCCAAGGGTAGTGCAAAGATTAACATCAGTGCTACTTCTCTCTGACAAAATATAAATCCAAATTTCTAAATAGCAGGGTCTGAACGGATGCGCTGTTAACAGCATCTTGCTTTTCTCCCATCACTTGTCACAGTAAATCTGATAAGAAATGCTGGGCTAGGGCCTGCAGCCAAGCCCCTCACTGGCAGCGTGCAGGACCTCAGGTTGTTGCCAGGCCAAGGGACATCACAATGGCAAGAGGAGACTCCACAAAGGGCCCCTGCTTCCTCCCCCACGCCACCCTTCCCCACATTCAGGGTGAAACGTCAAAATACAATTTTTTTTTGTCACCTGGTGAAATAATGAGCCCCCATTCCCGTTGCCTTGGTATCATCAGAGTGCAACAGCCACGTGGGGTAATCGCTGTCTCCGTGTTAATGCTGCTCAGTTCAAACATTTTCACAGGCCCTGGCGAAATGAAACCCGTGCTTTCTACCAAGGTAGAGTTTGAGGCGATTCAGCCCATTTGCTTCTGCTGAAGAGGCTACCTCAGAAAAACAGGAAATAAAAACATAGAGGGTGCCATTGACATTAGGTTTCTCGTTTTCTTCCTTTCTTCCCTACCTTCCTTTCTTCTTGCCCTTCTCTTTCTCTTTTCTTCCTTCCCTCCCTTTGCTCACGTCTTCCTGCCTGCCTTCACGTTCCATCTTCCCTCCCAAACTCCTCCATTTCTTCTTCGCTCCTCTCTCCCCACCGCCACCTTTCTCCTTTCCTTCCCTGCCTTTTCCCTTCAGCCTCCCAGTTTCCCTCCTTCACTCTCTCCTTTGCTCCTTCCTTCCCCCACCTTGTTTTGATCCAGTGATTTGTACTCCTTTCTTCCTCTCATCCCACCCCTCCCCATTGCTGGAGAAACATCAGTTCCTTGTGGTGCTGGTTTCTTGGCGCCAGACCCTGTTCTTTGGGTGTTCACAAGTCTGTGTCCTGTGTGCAAACATAAGACAGACATATGATCAGGATTGGACAGAAGATGGGATTTGACAGGTGTTCTGCATCCCAAATCTCCAGGAGGCAAAGGTAAAGTCAGGCTCCTGCCTTTAAGGTTATGTCTCCCATTGTAACTGCATCCCACAAAGGCTCCTGCCTCCTTTCCACCTGAGGCCTGCTGCCTGCCTTCCTCTAGCTCCTGGGGAATTGGGGCAGCAGTGGCAAGAACAACAAAAATCCCCAGGACTTGACAAGAAGGGAAGCTGCCTTGCTCGAGAGACGGCCCCCTCACCCACCTGCATGATGTTGAGATACAGGTTCTCATCCCTGTGGCTGGGCAAGAAACACCCCCTCCCCAAACGCAGTGGCTTCAAACAAGGACCATCATCGTGTGGTTGCTGGGAAGCCACTGGTTCGTGCTTGGAGTCTCCCATGAGTTGGCAGTCTCATGGGAGCTGGGGCACTCAGAGGGCTGGCAGCTGAAGCTGGCCGTTAGCTGGGTGCTTAGCTGGGTTGTTGGTTGGACTGTCTCCACGTGGCCTTTCCAGGCAGCTCAGGCTTCTTTCAGCATAGTGTCCGGGTTCTGAGAAGTGTCCTGAGAGGTAGCACGTGGAGGCTGGACATTCTAAGGGTGAGCACTCAAGAAGATGTCTTTGAAGGGATTTTTCAGAAGCTGTGAAGCACTTTGTGGGAGGGAAGGGGGTTGCCCAAACTAGATGTCACAATGTCATCTTCTCCATAATCTATTGGTCACAGAGGTCATGAAACATCCCAATTTAAGGGGAAAGGGCATAGACTCTACCTTCCTATAGGTAGCCTGTCAAGGAATTTGGGGGTCACATACGAAGACTGGGAGACCCTGGGTGGCACAAATGGTTAAGGACTCAACGTATCAAGAGGTGGGCAGCTGCACCCCTCAGAAGAAATAACTAATGGCCTGCTTCTAGAAGCCCACAGGCTTGAGAATCCTGTGATGTGTAGTTTCTCCCTGGCACCCAGGGGGTCCTCGGGAACCAGAACCAACATAACAGCAATGGGTTGGGTTTTTGTTGGTTTTGTTTGGGCTAATATTAAAACGATTAGTATGAAATTATATATGTATTGTGTTTAACTCTCAGGACTCTGATTATGCTGAAGTTGAACAAAACCGTCTGCCTCTTCTATGAATGCCAGCTGATGGAGGCAAAGGGTGAGGGTCTAGAGGAAGAATGAATGTCCCATTCCCGTCCTTATGTTTCAGTTGTCCTTAAAGGGCACAGGGGACAAACCAGACGTCTTTGATATGATTTTAGCCTAATGATGTGCTAGTATGATGATGAGCAGCCTGAAAAGTGGTTTTAACTAATGTGATCCAATATTTGAAAAGTTGACGATTTCACATCGAATTTTATATTCTCAGCATCTCAGTTACAAACAGAAAATCAGGCCTTAAAATCCTTGCATTTCCCCAAGGCAACAACAGTCTGGAGCTAGAATTTGAATGTCCCCTGTGGATGAGCTTACACGTGCCTGTTAACCACAGTCCCCAACCATCCCTATTGCCCCCAAAACAGAGGTTGGCTACAAGTATCCTTTATCTATATGGCTAAATAGGTTAGTTAGTTTGGATTGGGTTGCTAGTTTTTCCTGTTTTGTTTTGCTTACTTTTGATTTTTTGGGGGCTAGGAAATGGTGTGTATTTTGGTACCATGTCTTCCAAAGCGAGAAAACCAAACCCAGTAAGCCAAGAAGGTCAAACAGTCTAGATTAATGATGAAAGGAGGAGCCCTGTTGGTGAGGTAGATTATGAGTTGGACTTCTAACTGCAACATCAGAAGTTCGAAACTCCCCCCACCCCCACTCCACAGGAGAAAGATGAGATTTTCTACTCCTGTAAAGATTTACAGCCTTGGAAACCCACAGGAGCAGTTCTATACTCTGTCCAAAGGGTTGCTATATGTCAGAATTGATTCCAGGGTAGTGAGGTTTTCTTGATTGATATAAATAATTTTTGGTGAGTATTGAAAAACCAGTCAATATTATTTTTAATACACATCAAAGAAGGTCCACATTAATTGTTCACACAACCCTGCCACCTTCTTTCTTTATTCCCTTGCCTCCCACTCTCCTTTCTTCCTCCCTATGGTCTTTTATCTCATTCATTTTCTTTCACGGGTTAGCCTAGGAGTGGGAAAGTCTGACTAATTCTTAACCAAAAGACTAAATTGGTTTTATTGTTGGTGTTATTACTTGGGTTAAATTTTTTTCTTTTCTCTTCTTCTATTGGTTTGTGTCATGTAACCCAGAAAATGGGGAAACATTTGGAACATCAAAACACTATCCTTTCTCAGTAGACTACAAGCATTAAAGGCAACAGAGATAAATACTCCAATAATAACAATAACATACAAGGATAGCTAGAGAGATAAATAGATAGATAGAAAAACCACAAAATCTGAGCAGTTGTGGGAAGGGGAATGGGAATAGCCCCATGAATAAATATAGGTTTGCCAGAGAATAGTTCTATATACATATTAGCATATACTACAAATATGACCATGAATATAATAGTGCATCCAGGAGGCATAGTTAGGAAATGTCTTAGCTAGAACAAAACCCCTTGAGGGAGCGTGTCCTAAATATTGGGGATCAGGAACATAGCTCTGAGAGACCTCAAGATCAATTGGTACAAACTAGCTCACAAAGACAATGTCCTGTATCCATCAGGGAAGTGACTGGGATCTTCAAAAGCTAGTGAGTAGCAAACTAAAAGTCGGTTCTTGGTTCACCCTATGTGTTGGACAGGGTTCTCTAGAGAGACAAAACCATATTGCTAGTAATTATATATAAATATATTTATAAAGCTAGATATGCAACACAAGAAATGAACCACTAAATTATATACAGATAGATAACACAAGAAACTAACAGTTAAATTATAAAACAGTGAGACACTAGCAGTCCTTTAAGGCTTGAGAGCCGCCAGTTGCCAGTCCCTTTCTGTAGAGAGAGCTGGGCTATATATACCCAGGCAGCAAACAGCAAGGCAAGTCACCAACTGTCACCAACTGTCGGTCCCCAGCTCCAGAGACGAACATTCCAATCCTGTGGGATTAAATGGACCTCAACTTACAGCGACAGAGTCCACAAGCTAGGCATCCCACAGGTAGTGTACCCCTTTAAATTGAGGCACAGAACAAGCAAGGCGAGGCTCACGAAGCCATTTATCCCTCTGTCCTTTGATTAATCCTACTTGTGTTTATCGGCCAGGCTGGCACAATAAACTATTGCACCCTGTCTGGAGCGAATAACATTGAAGAAGCTCAAGATGCCTGGCAACAATTAGTCCAAATCAGTAATGGACTATGCGTACCTCAGCCTCTATGATGCTAAGGTCAGAAGAACTAAATGGTGCCTGCCTATCACAAACAGCTGCTCTGAAAGGGATCATGGTACATGATCCTAGATAGAGTGGGGAGTAATGTGTAAGAAAACTGAAAGTCATACTACTACTACCAATAGTAATAATAATAATAATGATAAAAGATGAGGTTTATTGGTTGGATAGACTAGTGAGATCCCCACTACTATGGTCCTTCATCACCCTTCAGGTCTGGAACTGAATTCAACCCCCTGAAAAATAACAGGTTTATAAAGTGAACCTTATGAGAAAAGATTGCAGCCCTCAGTATGGATTACAACTCAATGTCAAGAAGACACACATCCTCACAACTTGATCAATAGGTACCATGATAAATGGAGAAGTTTGTTGTTTTTTTTACTTGGTGTTATTTGTTGAAGTTGGCACGGATTTTTTGTCTTGATGAGGTCTATAATCAATGCTCTTGGAAGCTGCAATCATGAGATCAAATGACGCATTCCATATGGATACATTTGGTGCACAATACGTCTGTAGAGTGCTAAAAAGCAAGGATGTTACTTTGAGGACTAAGGTGCACCTTACCCAAGCCATAGTAATTTAAATTGCCTCATAAGTATGTGAAAATCAGACATTGAATAAGGAAGGCTGAAGAAGAATTGATATGTCTGAATTGTGGTGCTGGTGAAGAATATTGAAAGTAACATGGACTGGCAAGGGAACAAACAGATCTGTCTTAGAAGAAGTATGGTCAGAGGGCTCCTTAAAGGCAAGGATGGTGAGACTTCCTCTCACATACTTTGGTCATGTTCTTAAGAGAGACTAGTCCCTGGAGAAGGACATCATGCCAGGTGAAGTAGAGGGACAGTGAAAGAGAGGAAGCCCCTTAAGGAGATGGATTGACAGTGACTGAAACAAGGGGCTCAAGCTTGGGAACAATTAGGAGAATTATTCAGGGCTAGGTAGTGTTTCTGTCTGTTTGGCATAGGGTCAATGTGGGTTGCAACTGGCTCAATGGCACCTGATAAGAACAACTACACCAAAATGAATCATAGCACTGAGGAGCACACATTCCTCAGAACCATCAACCATTCAAAAGCAAATAGGCAGTATTTGCCCAAGGCCAAATTCAAAAGGCAGGCAAGGTTAGGGCAGAAGGGTGAATGAAAACAGGAAGCAGAGTTTCAATGGCATGAGTGATATTACATTGCAGGAGATTGTCATCAATGTCACATAACAAAACGTGTATAAATTGTTACGTGCAAAGCTGATTTTCTCTGTAAACCTTAACCCACCTTACAATAAAAAGTTTCTTTTTTTAAAACAAAGACACCATCGTTCATATTATAGACACAGCCAAAGAAAGATCTCCTGGACAATCCTAAAAGGATCTCCCAAATGATTTGGGTAGTTAGCCCTCCCCAGGGAGTTCTACCCATTGAAACGCTGGGCGGTTATGGCTGCAATTATATTTCAGGCCAGAAGAGGCAGCAGAGGCCTGGTTGTTCAAATGCTACAAAACTACCAGACAATGGGCAAACAGTTTCTTTCCACGGACGACTAGCGGCTCTGTCATATCCATGTCTGGTGTTCAACACTTGGCGACAGAATCCAGCCCGCTGGGTTTGGGTGGGGTCTGTTTCTCACCCATGCTTGGCTTGGGATTGTTCTATGGCATCCACAAAGTGGAGTCCTTTCCTTTCTGATGTCCCGAGAAAGCTGTTTTCTCCTTTTTCTCTCTCTGGCCCTCTTCCCAAGAACCCTGGGGTTCACTCTGCTTTCCTCTGGTTGATGTTTCTCAGGCAGTTACTTGACCTCGGTTCATCTACTGCAGGTGACCATTAGCAAGTAACTGTACCGTCCTTGGATGGTATTGTTCATGAGCTAGGCTGCGAACTACGGGTTTAAGGTTTGAGTTCACCCAGAGGTGCCTTCCAAGAAGGGCCTGGTGATATGCCTCTGGAAAAAAACCCACCCCAGCCATGCAAAATTCTAGGGACCGGACTTCTCTAAAACACTTGGGCTCTCCATGAGTCCGAGTTGACTCAATGGCAATTGGTTGCTGGTATTCCTGTAAGTAGAAGACAACAATCTTTAAGCAGTCCCTCTTGGATTCATGGGAGGAGGGTGGCTTCCTCTGAGAGAACTTCTCAGGGCTCCAAGGGCTCAATGATCTTACAAAAAATGAGAGAAATGATGAGCCTGATGACAGATGATATTGCTATGCAGGCCTCGTTTCAGGATGCTCAAGTTTCCAGGTCTTTCCCTGACTCACAGTGTAGCCCTGTGAGGTTCCAAATAGAAGGGCACCCTTGCTCCCAGGACCTGGAGCCTTGTAGCTGAGCAGAGCAGTCATGATGAGAAAGAAGACCCAAGGGGGAAGTCAGGGGGCTGCTTCACTTGTCTCAGTGTCATGCAAACAAATGTTTTGGCAGGAAATTTCTCTTCAAGAGTGTTCTGATTTCTTGAAGGAAATCTTTTTCTGAACCATTTCCTCAGGGGAAAACCACTCAACTACCTCGGGAAGGAAGATTTTCTCCTTCCAAGCTTACCAGGCTGTGCTAACTCACAGAGGAGGTGTGACTAGCAGGCAATGAAACTGATTTCCAGACTCCTATGAAACTCAGCAAGTGCTCGGCTGCTAAGTGAAAGGTCGGCAGTTGGAAAACCCCAGCTGCTCTGCAGGAGAAAGTGGTGGCTGACTGTGTCTGACAAGATGACAGCTTTGGAAACCCAATGGGGCAGTTCTCCTCTGTGTTCTACAGTTGCTTTGAGTTGGAGTGGACTTGACAGTGATAGATCTGATCTTTTTCCCCATGAAAATCAACTTTCACGAATACATGTGCATTCATGGATGTCTGTGTCTGCTTTGGCATGCATGTGCACATATGTGCCTATTTGCACGTGGATGAATACGTCTGTGAATGTGGGCGTCTCTATTTACTTTGCCATGTGTGTGCACATGTCTGCCTTTGTCAGTATGCATGCGGGCTCAGGCAGCATAAAGAGATCACAGAGAAACTTGGAGAGAAAGAGAAAAGTAACCTATTTTCTCATGGGTCTCCCATACCTGACGGTCTACTGGCATCCACCGCCACGAAGACCAGAGGTCACTTCATGCCATGTGTCCAGCTGCACATTGCTGGTTGAAGTCAGTCACCAGGGAGGCAAGTGAGACTGGCCTCGCCAACCTACCACCCACCTGCAGGAGTGATTCCCACCATCTGTCCTGGAGCCCCTCCCACCTTACTCAGCCTCCCTAGACCTTGAGTGAAAGGCGTTTCCAACGTTTTTACATAAAGATTTCTGAGATTGACTGAAGAAATGATTTCATTTGACAAAACAAGAAGCTTTGAATTTAAAGATTTGAGGCAAGTGCCCTTCAGAGAGGGGCCACAGGACGGGCCATGCTCCCTTCCGGTATGCACAGGGGTTGCTATGAGTTGGAACCAACTTGATGAGCACCTGCCAGCAACAACAACAACCAGAAGTTGTCCAAACTTCTGTGGCCTCAACTCGGAAATGAGAATATTATTATTGCCTCCTAGAAAGAACTCAAGGTATGTACAATTGGTTAATAGGCGTTTGGAAAGTGAGTACATTAAGTGGACTGATGACATTGATAAGGCAATAAGAAACTGAGAAGGCTTCACTAACAGGTGCTTTCACATCTGTAACCAGTAGATTCCTTCCTTCTTCATCTCTTGCCATCTTAATCAGCTCCCACACTTTCCAGGCAGCTTGAGGGATTAAATGTTCAGTCTGATCCTATTATAAGCCTCAGCCTCAGAATCAGAGGCTTTACCTGAGGTTTGAGGAGCTATACTGGGAATGAGGGAGAGTAACCTGTCTTTTCTATTGCTCTCCTATCGCTCCCTCTTCCCTAGCCCTTCCCTGTCTCTGGGCCTGCCTTTCCTCCCTAGAGCATTGGCTTCCGGGAGAAGGGGATGGAAACAATGAGCACAATGAGCACATTCCTGACCAGGCCTCTTACCATGCTATGTTCCAACCCTCTCTTGGAAGGGCCTCCACGAAGTCCTCTTATGTCATCTCACAATAACTTGTTAGATACCATTGAGTGAGCTCCTGACTCATAGCAAAAGTACACACAAGAGATTGAAGCACCACCTGGTCCTGCACCGTCCTCACAATGGTCCTTGTGTGTGAGCCCATGGTTGCAGCAGTGTGGAGGAGATCCTGTCCAAGAAGGCTGCCAGTGGGTGGGAGGGGCTGCAGCTTTCAGAGACTTTGGAGGATGCCAAGGTGGATAGTTCACGGCGTATCATATGAGGTCAGCCAGCGGGCCTTGGGGGCCCTTCCCATTATCCATAGATATATGAAATAAATGGAGGCCCTCAGCAAGATGGGCTGCAGACACCTCCAGGACTCACTTGATCCTTGGCAAGCTCCCTTAGCCTTAGGACACCACCTGCTGGAACTGTGGCTTTGCTGCCTCTCCTGGCTCTCAACTTCCCTCCTAGAGGACTCCAGCCACCCTTCTCCTTCCAGATCCTTCCAGCAGGAGGCAGATATTGGTCTCTATGCTTTTGCATGTGGCCAGTTTTCTAGGGACAGATCAGCCTCTCCCAAGAATTTGGGTTCACCAGAGTGAGCGTGCCCACAAGTCTGCAGAGCGTACGGCCAGGCCTCTGAAGAGAGAACTGCTGGAAGATTTGCCCCTTTTCAAAAGCGCTAATTCCACAGTTGAGAGCTCGTCTCCTGGGGACTCAGCTTGAGTCACAAGGAGCACATCCCCTTTGACACTGCTGGCAACTCGAGGTGCTGTGGGTCATTTTCTTGCCTTTGAGGAGTGCAAGGGAAATGCTACAATATGTCCCTTCACATGAACCACCAATCCTTATCTGGAGAACTCTCTGAGATGACAGGGATGAGAGGGAGATGTTCCTGGGGCACGCTTTCACCTGCACATCTCTCAGGTGAGTCAAACATTTGACCCCCAAAAGTTGAGTATGATGGTGAGAGTTCAGGCTGGGAGATAGAGTGTCTGGGTTCAAATCAAGAGACTGCACATCTCAACTCCCATGGTTCTCCTGCATAAAACCCAAGCCAAGCAGTTTATCACTTCCCGGCTGAGTATCCTACTGAGGCCAGCTAAACTCATTCTTTGCTGATGACAACGTTGCTTGTACCAAATGGCTTTGCCATGTAGCCCTTAGCAATGGCCAGAAGGGCTGCTCATCAAACCGCAGAGCAGGGCTTCTGGCGCACACGTTAAGAAGGGGGCTATTCACAACAAGGTCAGTAGTTCAGAACCCACTAGCTGTTTCTCTGGAGAAAAACTGTGGCTGTGTGCTTCCATAAAGATGCCCAGCCATGGAACCCCCCTGGAGAGGGCCATGATGAGCTGGAGTGAGCTCTACAGGAGTGGGATTTTTTACTGTGGATGTAATCCCACCTGGGCAGAGATTTTCTTTGTGACTTAAAGAGGCTGTACCTTACACCAATGACTTGGCTGATACAAAAGGATTCAATTCAACACTGAAGCAAACCAACTCCAAGGGAAGAAGGCAGCTGCCATGCAGAGAGCTCCAAGGACCACCAACCATGGAGGTCATTGAAGCCAAAACAAGAATACCGCCCACCAGCCCTCAGCCCCCAGGGATGGACAAAGAGAGCGTGCCCATCAAGCTGGTGCACTGGCATGATGCTGTCAGCCTCCGGTGCTGTGAGAACATTGACTTTGGTGTGTTAAAGGCACCCACTTGCGGTATGTTTGTGATGTCAGCGTGTGGAAACTATGGCAAGCCCCCCTCCCTGCCTCACAGCAGCAAAGCCTCGGCATTAAAACCCTGTGCCTTCTGTGGCGCTTGCCAGCTGTGAGAGGGCAGGAAATGCCCTTGGCTTTTCTGCTCCTTGTTGCGACCTCCCTCTGAGGCAGGGAGCAGAGGATTTGAGGTTGGAATCTGTTTTGTTTCATCACTACCCTTTGTCATCTCTCTGAACACTGTCATGTGCTCCTCACCAGTGCTTCGCCCTCTCTATCACCACGCCATGTGCTCTTTAAAACATGCACACACACACACACACACACACACACCTAATGTTCACATTTTGAGGCACATTTGTCTTTAATTCACTAATAATAACAATAATTATTCAAAGCCACTTTACCATCTGAAAAGAAATCTCTATGCATACACTTAGATCATGGATGCCAACTGCCTTCTTAACAACATTTCCCAATGAAATATTCAGCAGCGATTATATTAAGCCTGAAGCTGTTCATCCAGTTTGTGTTAATCAAAACAAAAACAAGAGACGAAGCGATCCAAAAGGACATGTAAGATCATAGACTGAAAGTAGCCCCATCGAGCACCAAAGGCTTGTCCAGAAGGGCAGAGCCACAGGGTAAAGCTACATCTCTCTGGAGTTGCTGGCATTTAACTAGATGCAAAATGTCAGCGCAGGAAATGGCTTGCCCAATGCAAATACTAACAAGGGAGGCATGTGTTCCTGTGTAAATGGAGCTTTAGCCAATCCGGGCCTTCAGGATCCAGCTCCCATCGCAGCATCCACGGGAAGCACCAGGGGAATGTTCCGTTTGCTTATTTTCCCTCTCTTTGCTAAGAAGAAAAAGAGCCTTTGTGGCCTAGTGGCTACAAGTTGGGCTGCTAATTGCTATATCAGCAGTTTGAAACTACCAGCTGCTTTGTGGGAGAAAGATAAGGCATTCTGCTCCCATAAAGAGTTCGAGTCTCAGACACTCACAGGGGCAGTTCTACGCTGCCCTATAAGTTGGCTGTGAGTCAGCATGGATTCGATGGCAGTGAGTTTTCTAAGAGTAAGAAGTATCTAGGGGTGTAAACAGTTAATGAGCTCTGCTATTAAGGGAAAAGTTGTCATTCCCAACCCACTTAGAGGAGCTGTGAAAGAGAAGCCTGGCAATCTTCTTCAGAATCCTCGGCCATTGAAAAGTTTATAGAATGTATTGACCTAGGTTGTTAAATAGATCCAGGTATATGGTGGAGCATACAGGGACCAATGTCATAAAACGGGGTGGGGGTGGAAAAAAATCTCTGAGACAGATGCAAAAACTGTGAGGGAATGAGTTTTTGAGGCTGGGGGATCAGGACCATCGTCTCTGGGATTTTCAAAGTTCCTGAGCAATCAGGAAAGGGGCAACAGTAGGTCTCTCCCCATCCAGAGGACAGCAGAAGAGGAGAACTGATTGGGCACAATGAATCAATGACTAGTGACTCAAGCAACGATCACCCTCCACCACTGGAGACCAGAAGAACTAGATGGTGCCTAGCTCTCACTATCGACTGCTATGAAAGAGATCACATTAGAAGGGCTTGATTAGAGTAGAAGGGAAATGTGGGGCAAAACTCAAAATCATGATTGTCGCGTGCCAGGTCTCGCCAGCAAGAAAAGACGCACCACAACAGGATTCTTCCACAAGCATTTAATTTTTCATAATGCGGTAAAAGACCCCGAAACCCCAAACTACTGCTGCTTATATATGCTCTATGGGGACGTGCTGTGCCCTGATTGGTGCATTTGCCAAAACCTCATGCATTGATTGGTGAGTTCGCCAGAACCTTTGTTTGCATACTCCAGGGTGGAGTTATGACTACGTCATCTCAGCATCGCGCATGCGCTAAGTGGTTGTTTATCACTTAGTTGGACCACCGCCCTGACTGCCCGGCACCATCTAGTAATGGAGGCGAGAGCTGCGGCTACCCACATCACGAGAGCTGTGGCTTCCCACATCTCACGAGAGCTATGGCTTCCCACATCTCCTCCTTTCTTTTTTATTTTAAGCCTAATCCATCGATCAATTCCAGAGCCTCCAGCAGCTCCAAAAGATCAAGATGGATATAAAGTCCATTGATCCATCCCGGAGCCTCCAGCAGCCCCAGGAGATCAAGATGGATATAAAAACCCAAATCTGGTCACCCTAATGTGTGCAATGAGCAAAGCTCCACATGGTGCAAGGGCTGACCAAGATCCAATTTCTGTCACTCTTCCCAGTGCAATGGGACAATTCCCTTGGGGTGCAGGAGCTGACAACTTATGGGGGTTAATTTTCTCTTAACAAAGAAAGCCAAAGATCATGGGAACCACCGCACTCAATCACTAAGAGCGCCTGCGTGATGATGACTTTGTCACGTTTTTGCTGGGCTTTAAGCTTGCAGAGCAACCATAGCAACAACACTCCTCCACAGCACATTATTGCAGCAAATGTAAACACCCCCACCCACTCTTTAAAGTAGGAAAAGGCAGTAGAAAGCCAAGAAGTAAAATCTCCAACAGTTATGGGTTTCATTCTTGTGCCATTAAGAGTCGTAATCTGCATCCGGAGTTGTTCTTGTAGTTCTGCCAGCTCAGCTGTCCATTGTCCTGTAAGATACTGGGATATATTCTTGCTGCTAAAAGAAGACTCATTCAAGAATTTTAAAGGTGTTATGCACAAATTAGGTGTTGAAGAAACACAACTTAATTGCACCATGCTCGTACGAGTATCCACTTGGTGTTGTAATAAATCAACTCTCTGGTTCACTAACAGTAAACCAGACATTAATCGAGCATCCAACATATGGACTGTAGATAAAGCTTCTGATGTAGATTGCGTAATATTGCTAATGACATTTGCTGTCATTACTTGATTAGACATAGCCAATCCTGCTGTAACCGCTGCTGCAGCTGAGATAGTAATAGCTGTAATAATTGCTGCGGTAATGCCAAAATCTATTTTATATCTATAAAGTGTAGCAATAGGAAAAGTATTGGGATCTGCTTCAACCGGTACAGGTATCATAGTGGGAATCTTTACTATCAAGGCAAATGGCTCAGAGCCATTCCAACATTCAGCAAGCCAACACTGACTGCTAAAGCTATTACATGAAGCTTCCCAAAATGTATCATTTGCATGACTAAAGTTGAATGTTAACAGAAAGAAAAATGGGGGCTGGACACAAACAGGTGATGGCTGAAATTGCACTCTTGATATATTAACCATAGTATTTACTTTCAGCCTCTTTGTAGTGGTATTGTATACACCAGTGACATTGTATAAAGTATCATTAATTCCAAACATTTTTGCAAAAGGAGTTACTATGGTAGATGCTCCACGTTGATTATATACCATCCATTCATACCATGGCCAGGTATTATCAGGACCAGTGGTATTAGTATTACTATTCCATTTTGCTTTACCTAAAGTCGGAGTCATATCAAAACCTGGTATAATAGGGTTGCTCCGATAATTTGGAGACTGACATTGAGTAAAAGTAGGCGGAAAACTTTTTTCAGGTGAGCAACTAGGTAATATGACACGTCTGGTCACATTAGGTGGCACTACTGATCCATTAATGGGCCCAGAGGGCCTGGATCCTTCACGAATCACCATAAGTGTTGTTGTATTTACACGTTTTCCTTTCTCAGAGGTGCCACTTCCACCTGTAGCACCTTGTGCAACTTTCATAAGGGTGGATATAATATTATTAAATGTAGAGTCTCCAGAAGGATCCACCCAATTGACTAAAGATCCATTTCTTACAGATATACAAGGTGCACTAGTATTGATGGTGGTAAAACACAAACTATATGCCAATGTAAAATTGCTTGCATTATATACTTTAGGAGGCTCCCCTCTAGGCGTAATACATGGTATTCCCAAATCACATTGCGTTGATAAGAATAAGGGTAATATTGACGCATTCGAGTGTATGGGAATAGGTACAGGCCAAGTTTTAGCTATGGCCCATAAAAAAACTCCTTTAACTATTGGGGTCCATATTACCATCAGTATCAGCAACATTATTAGGTTGATCATCGTCTTCTTCATTCTTCCTGCTTGCACGATCTTCATCCTCCTTAATTAATCTCACCAGTCTCTCTGGCACCCAGATGGGGTTTTCTTCTTTCTGTGGAAAAACACAAATTGCTCCCCTGGACCTGATTAATATGGGGTCCGGGCCATACCATTTGTTGTCTAGGACATTTTCCCATCGGGCCATTTCCTTTGGTGGCTTTGGCCATTGTCCATGTCTGTCTGCAGCTGATTGGCCTTTCTCATCCAGATTTAAAAAAAATTCAGTTTCTCCCTATTGAGTAAGATGCTGGCAGTTGGTTTTTCATATATGTCCCTGATTTCATTGAGAATTTCCCTTCGATTCCTATTTTTTAGTATTTGTATCTAGAATGGCTGTTAGATATTATCAAATACCTTTTCTGAATCAATTGAAATGCTCATGTGGTTGTTTTTCTTTTTTATATGGTAGATCACATTCATTATTTTTCTCATTTCAAACCATCTTTGCATCCCTGGAACCAATCTCACCTGCTGTGGTTCTTTTGCTTAGCTTTTTGATAGATTGTTGGATTCTGTTGGCCAGGATTTTGAGATTTTGCCCCTATATTCATAAGGGATATTGGTTTACAGTTTTGTTTTGTTTGAAATATTTATTTCTGTTGACAAATAAATGAAATTTTGTCTTAAAGCATGGTGCAGCATGGGTAACAATGTTCACTCACGGTACTCACATGTGGGTGTATCTGCATGTGGGAGGACCCACCTAGAGACAGATAGAGGAGCGGTGTCTTGGTTCCTAAGAACATTGGTAACACAGAAAAATATGAGAAAAAAGACAAAAAGGATGGTAATAGAAATAAATTAATAAAAATATCTATTAAAGGCAACAAAAGAGAGACAATGGGAAGAAAACATAAAATTTAAATTTACAAGACATATTTTTGTTTTAAATTCTATACCATTGGCTAAATTAATTACACTATCAATAAAATTGCCTTATGCCCAAGGGGATGATTGATAATGTTCTCTAACAGAAAATAACAATTATATCTCTGAGGTGAACCAGAGCCAGATGAACCATAAATATGTGAATGGATTTTGAGCTTGCACTTAATTCTAGCCTCAATCTAAGTACAATTAGTTCTTATGAAATGGCCCTATTTGATGCTCGTCCTCATGAAGAAATCACTCAAGACATGAATGCTATAGGAAAGTGTAATGAAGAAACTAGATGGTGCCCACCTATCAGAAAAAAATAGCCTCTGGGGTCTTAAAAGCTGGTCTTAAACAGCCATCTAAGTGAGGGATCAACTAAGTCCATGTGGAAGAAGCACACCAGCCTGTAAGATCCTAGGATTTTAACTCATGAAATTCAAATCTGAAGGAGGGAATGATATCAGCTTCAATTATGAACACCTGGTTTTAAGGTTGTGGATAACATTTGCAAGCTCTGGGGAATCCTCTCTGACCAGAGCCATGGGATGTGAACAGCCCTGTTATCAGACAGATAGCATTGTAAAATTGGTTATTGCAGATGTATTTAAGTTAAAATTTATACATCTCCCTTTTGACTCATTTTAAATATATTCCAGTTCTTTTAACCTCTGCTTTCTTTTCTAGAGCTTTTTTTAATCTGTTTTCTTTGTTATTGTTGTTAGGCTTTTAAAAATACATTTTTCTGTATATGAAATCCAGGATAACTAAATCTATATAGACAATGGTTTGGGGGCTATGGCAGGGGAGGTTGGGGGAAATAACATGAATACAATAAAGAAAAAATGTTCTAAAATTGATTGTGGTGATAATGATTATTACAATTTATCTTAATATAATTGAGCTATTGTATGGCATGTGAGTCATATGCCAATAAAAGTGTTTTTGTAAATGAATTAAAACAATTTTTCCAAGCTGTTCTCAGCCTGCTAATTGTTTCTGTCTTGGAAATTTCAACGACAATATGTTCCAGTGTTTTCTTTTGGGATCTGTGGTGTTTTGGGTTCTCTCTGCTTCCTGGAGAATTATTTTCTCCTCCTCTGTTCTGTTAAGGAAGTATTATTCCAGAATTTCTTATATGGATAGTATCCCACTTCATTCTTATGTTTTCTTCAGATTCTTTTGTTCTTTTAGCTGATTGTATCACTCATAAATTGGAGTTAAGAGATATGCCTTCAAACTCACCAATTCAGCTTTCCATTTCTTCAATTCTCTTACTCTGTTCTTCTAAATTGTTGCCTAATTCTCTTATCTTAATATTTTCTGCATTTCTTTTTAGAGGTTTTTGTTGAAGATATCTAGCTTTTCTATTCTGACCATTGTTCTCGCAGACTCTTTGTTGAAAGTACATGACAACATTTTTCTGAATTCAATTTATGATAGTTTCAGAGCCTGTTCTTTTTAAGAAAATTCCTTGAGATCTGAGTGTTGTTCATTTGTTAATCCTTCTTCTGATGAATCAGGAGTGACTGCTGCCACTGCAGCATCGTGGCCGGGTATTACGCTTGGGAGGGCTGCTAGATTTTGTGGGAGTCGATGACTTTGTTGAGTAGTGCCAGAAATGAATAATAGAAGAGGGACGGGGGAGGGAAAAAAGGCTTTGGGCAGTAAAAGGCTGTACTAAGAAAAGTTGGGAGGGGGAGGAACACTGTACTTGAGTGTATTCTTCCCTAAGGCCTAGAGCTTCTTAACATAGTCCGTCAAAGCACAGGCAATCTTCAGGAAAACCATCATGGTGCCAAGTTTGTCCTTGGGATAGCCTAGGCTGGTCCTTTGGGACCTATGCTCCGGGAACTGTGCAGGCCAGCTTGCTTGGAGAGCTGGAAGCCACATGGGACCTGCGTGCTTATTACACGTGAAGCTTTGGACCCTGCTCACAATGATAGTCTTTGAGGAGTGGAGCTGGGTTGCTGTAGCCAGCAGTGCAGAATGGAGCTACAGATGGGTAGCAGGAGACCACTGGGCGCCTCTTCAGTGGACCTGCTCTTTCCTTCCCTTCTCTGCTTGCTCCCACAGTCTCTGATATATGGAAGCCTCCTTTTACTTCACTTTCAAGCCATTGTCTGAGATCACAGGCCACCTGTCTTTTCTTAGGGCCTAGTCTATCCTGGTTGTTACATAAGGATCTACCTGTGTGTATGTGTTCAGTTGGACATGTTCTAGTCCCCTTTCTTTAATGTTTTTAAAAGTTTCTATAGAACTGGTGTCAGCACTTCTGAATTTTTTATGAAATATCCCAGTGAAGCCATCTTGCCATTGACTTTTCTTTTTATATATATTTTTGGTCTTTTTTGAAGGGGTGGAGCAGGGGGTTAATCACATTCTGAATTGCTTATTTCATAATTACTCTGCTTAAACCTATTTCTATTCATATTAGTTTAGGTATGTCGTATATTTTCAGGAATTTGTCCCATTCATCTGCACTTTCAAATCTGTTGCAGTTCTTTTTCATAGTGTTATGATTCTTTATTCAATGAATATGTTGTGTTGTCTCCAGATTCATTTCTTTTGATTATTTGCCCTCCCCCCCCCCCCCCAGTATATCCAGTAGTTTGTTTCAGTGATTCTTTTCAAAGAACCAACTTCTGGTTTGATTGATTTTTTTCTGTTGTTTAACTGTATTCTATTTCATTTCTTTCTCACTGGTATTTATTATTCATTTCAGCTAGTATCTTTGGCCTCTTGCTCTTCCTTTCCTTTTTGTTCAAGTTTTCATTTAAACAATTGATTTTCATCCATCTTTTTAAATATGGGCATGTATTGCTATGAATTTCCCTCTGAGAATGGTTTGCGCTGTGTCACAAAGGATTTGGTATGTTGTGCTTTCCTTTATATTTGATACCAAGTATATTTTTATTTCACTTTTAATTTCTTACATAGAGAAATTGTTTTCTAGTCGTACAATATTTAATTTTGGTATAATAATAATTATTCATTTTTATTCTTCCTGTGATTGATTTCTTACTTCATACCATTATGGTCAGAAAGTATGCTTTGTATGATTTTAATGTTTTAAAACTTGAGATTTGTGGCATAATCTGTAGTTGGTTCTGGAAAAATTATCCTGTGAAAATGTCTGCTGATGATGGATGGAGTGTTCTAAGTTAAATTGGCTTATGATTTTCTTTATGTTCTTAATGTCCTTATTGATTCACTTTTTAAATGTTCTGTCGAGAACTGAAATTGAAGGTTTCAAAACTACAAATATTAATAGCGGCACTGTAATTTTTTTCTTTGATATTAGTGTTTGTGTCATGTTTTTGGACAGGTTAGGTGAATATATGCTAATAATTGTTGTATCTTCTTGAAGTATTAGCCCTTTTATTATGTAATAGCCTTTATCAGTATGACCACACTCCTTTTTTTGGGTGCTGGTTGCACGGAACATTTTTTCCATCCTTTATTTTCAGTCAGTTTGTGTCCTAATGTGAATGTGTGTTTTGTGTAGGTAACAAAAGATGAATCATGTTTTTTATCCAGTCTATCACTCTGCCTTTTGTGTAAATATTTTGGCTATTTACATTTTCTTCATTCTTTTAGCTAATTGGGTTTTGAGTTTCTTTTATCTGGTTTCTCTTTTTATCAATTTTCCTGTTATTTTTTGTATTTAGCATCTTTTGTTATGAGCTTTAATTCCTCTTTACATATTCTCTTAGTGGTTACTACAAATATTATACTATACAACATGCAATTACAGTAACATTTAGCATGCAATCAACAATGAATGTGAAATATTAAGTATTCCTGGTTTACTGTTCCCTCTCCTTTTTCTGTTGGTGAACCTCCAGTGACAGTAATGTACACCCTACATCCAGTAGTCGTAATATGTACTTATTTTCTGAGATCTCTGTCTGACTCCTTCCTCCCCCTTTGTGTACATTTGAGTGTTTGATTAATGTTCTTTCCTTTCCATTTAGAAAACTTCCTTAAGTACATGTAGGGCTGGTCTGGTATTGCCAAATTCCCAAGGCTTCTGGTTATTTGGGACTCTTCTTCCCTGTTTCAAAGAAATGCCTTGACTTAGTGCTTTTCTGTTGTTTCCTTTTTAATTAAAGTAGGGCGATGCCATCTATCGGTTGGCGTGTGTCACATATTGGTATAAGGAGCCCTGGTGGTGCAGATTGGTGTGATACTGCTAACCACAAGTCAGCAATTCACATCCATCTTTCTCTGTAGGGGAAAGATCAAGCTATTGCTCCCATAAACATGTACGCTCTCAGAACTCTAGGGTAAAAAAAGAAACCAAGAAACCATGGGGAGCAGTTTTACTCTTCCCATAGGGACACGAACAGTCAGAATCAACTTGAAGGCAGTGGGTTTTTACCTGTTGTTATGGAATTAAAGAATTTCCGATTTATTACCAAAGGTTTATAATTCATTACTGTGCTTAGATTTCTGGTGTTCAAATTGTGCCAGACAGGTCAACCTATCTGCTAAGTTTTTGCACTGCACCATCATTGTTTTGGTTGTTTTATTACGTGGTTCCTGAGATACTCCAGATTTACCTTGTACATTGCTGCCATTTACCCCAGAATCAGCCATTTCTCCAATGACTGCCGGTTCATTTGACAAGAGAATGATTCTTGAGGTCGATTAGGTTACCAGATGGGCTCATTGCTACAGGGATATCCTTGCTTGTTGGCTGAACTCAGTGTCTTACACTCATTCTACAGAAGGAGAAATAGCATGACCTTTCCCCCTGCGTAGCGCCCATTCTTTTCCAAATTTTAGCGTAAAGTTTCACTGTAATTTACAATGCATATTGCAAAGCACAACAACCATGCTTCTTCCCTTTGTCGCTGAATTTTCCTCCAATTTAGCTATCATTTTAACTTTCTTTCTCTTTCTCTCAGCTGGTAATCTTTGTTTTCTCGATGAGGCTGCCCTTGGCAAATATAAGATTTTAGTCAGATCGCTTTCAGTGGCAGTTTTTACTGCTATTGTGGACACTACAATGGATTTATCAAATGTTCTTTCTCTTTAAGCATCATTTCAGCTTTTTCTTTTTTTTCCCAACTGTCCATCTTGATTTTCCTGGTGAGGCTGCCTTTGATAAAAGGAAATATAAGATGGTAACCCGCTATCTTTGGTTTGATACTTTTTTCTGCTGTGTATTTTGCTGGACACCATAATGGCTTTCTGTGGCCTCTGTAAGAAACCCAGAGTCCTTTGTTCTTAATGCTGTGATAGACCTGAGTGGACTTGCTACTTCACAAGACTTTCCCCAGATTCCTTATCACCTTCAACATCCACAGCCACCCACTTAAGCAAGTGATAACTTAAAAACAGTAGTCTGACTTCCATCCTTCCAGAGAGCCACCAAGTAGACGTGCTAAGGCCCTGCTGCTCCAGCTCAGGCTCCACACATCTCTACCAGTTGTAATGGACTATGCTCCTAGGTTTTGTGTTACTAAATCTCAAGACAGAGAGACTTCGACTCGTTGTATATCAGGCATCAGCTTTCTCACACTGCTGAGTGGTAGGGATGTGTCTAAAGGAGTCCTAGTGGTACTTAGTGGCTATGTTTGGGTGCTGTTAAAATCTAGGTCAGTCGTTCAAACCCATCAGCCAGTCTGTGGGAGCGAGATGAAGCCGTCTGTTCCTGTAAAGATTTTCCACCTCAAAAACCGAAAGAAGTAGTTCTCTGCCCTATATGGTCGTTGTGAGTCAGAATCAACTTATTATCAGCAGTGGACATTTTCAGAATACCTATTTGGAATATAAGAAGAACCACACAAGAAGCAGGCCACCAGATAAATATGACTGTGGATGCTGCTTCCAAGATCCGTGCTGCCCAGTGGAAAGGGAAATGAGCTGCAAGTGCACACAGTTGACGCATCCCACTGCCGACTGCGAGGCTGGCAGTTTGAGTCCACCCACATTGAAAGGGATATTGAAAGAAAGACCTGGTGATCTACTTCTGAAAAATCACCATCGAAAACCCTGTGAAGCACAGTTCTACCCTGACACCCATGGGATTGGCAGTACTACTCAACCGGGTGCCTAGCAAGACACCATTCTTTGTGGGATTTTTCCTATTTTAATTACCATCCATTGCTTTTTATTTTTTTAATCATTTTACTGAGGGCTCGTACAACATTTATCACAATCCATACGTACATCCATTGTGTCAAGCACATTTGTACATTTCTTGCCATCATCATTCTCAAAATATTTCTTTCTGCTTGAGCCCTTGGTATCAGCTCCTCATTTTTCCCCTCCCTCCTAACCCTTCTCCCTCATGAATCCTTGATAAATTTATAAATTATTATTATTTTGCCATGTCTTACACTGTCCAGCATCTTCCTTCACCCACATTTCTGTTGTCTGTCCCCCAGGGGGTGGTTATATGTAGATCCTTGTGATCAGTTCCTGCTTTCTACCCCTCCGTCCCTCCACCCTCCCTGTTTCGCCGCTCTCACCACTGGTCCTGAGAGGGTCATCTGTCCTGGATTGCCTCTGTTTCCAGTTCCTGTGTGTACCAGTATACATCCTTTGGTCTAGCTGGATTTGTAAGGTAGAATTGGGATGATGATAGTGGGGAGGAGGAAGCATTGAAACTAGAGTAAAGTTGTATGTTTCATCATTGCTACACAGCACCTTGACTTGCTCATCTCCTCCCTGCGACCCTTCTGTGAGGGGATCTCCACTTGCCTACAGATGGGCTTTGGATCCCCACTCTGCACTGCCCCTCATTCACAGTGATAATAATATTTTTGTTCTTTGATGCCTGATACCTGAACCCATCAACATCTCATGATCACACAGGGTAGTGTGCTTCTTCCATGTGGGATTTATTGCTTCTCAGCTAAATGGCCTCTTTATTTTTAAGCCATTAAGACCCTAGGTGCTATATCTTTTGATAGCCAGGCACTACCAGCTTTCTTCACCACATTTGCTTACGCACCTGTGTTGTCTTCAGCGATCGTGTTGGGAAGGTGAGCCTTATGGAATGCCAGTTTAATAGAACAAGTGTTCTTGCATTGAGGGAGTACTTGAGTAGAGGCCCAATGTCCATCTGCTACGTTAATACTATAAATATATGCACATAGATCGATTATTTCCCCATTGTCATATATAAATATGTTTGCATATGTACATGCCTATATTTAGACCTCTATAAATGTCCTTTGCCTTCTAGTTCTTTCCTCTATTTCCTTTTACTTTTATCTTGTCCCACTATCATGCTCAGCCTTCATTTGGGTTTCAGTAATTCCTCTCAGTTACATTACCCTTGAACAAGCCCTACCAGGCCTTTTACACCCTCCTCATCACTGATTTTGGATCACTTGTTATTCCATTGTCCCTGGGATTTATTAACACCACTTCCTTTCCCCCACCTCTCCCTCTACTATGTCCCCTGGAACCTTCGGTCCTGTTGTTTTCTCCTCCAGATTGTTTATCCAGACAGACCTGCAGAGATAATACTATGCACAAACCAAGACAGAGCAAAACAAAGCAACAAAAAAGAAAATAGCTCAAGGTCTATTGACATTTAGGAGTGTTTTCTGGTGGAGTCTGATGGAGTGCCACACCATGGCCCCAAAGTCTATTTTTGGTATTCCCTCGAGACGTCCTTGCTCTGCTCCCCTTGCTGTTCTGTTGCACGCCTTTAGTGTTTTGCCTCGGTGTGGTGGGGTCTGATCAGGCATAATTCCCTCACTGTGTATCCAGTGTTGTCCCCTATAGGGCTATGGGCCAGTGAGGGATGTCATGTCTCATAGTGGGGTTGACCATATGGCCCTCTCTAGCTATTGGCTGCTCTGAGCAGGGATATCATCTTCAAGTCTTGGTGGGCCAGGATGTGCTCCACTCTCTCTTCCTCCCCCCTCATTTGCTCCTGTGTGCTCTGATCAGACATGTCCCTCTCCCTGAGCTGTAGCTTCAGTGCTGCCCCTAAGGTAAATTCTTCAGGGGGCAGGGGTGGTTGTCCACATAGTTGGGATTGGGGCCTGTCTCTCAGACCCCTCTACTGGTTCCCTGCTTCATGCCAGTATGTTGCATTCACATCTTAGAGCACCGCTTTGTAGTCTGGTCCCTCTTTCCCTGAGAAGATATGAATAATACACTCCCCTTGGGGGAGTTAGTGCCCTGTTCCCCAACTACTCATTTGTTTTTGTTTTTTCTCTCTTTCCCCTTCCTTTTTAGTTGTCTACCATATGTATTCCTGGATTTGGTCTGGTCCCTGCCATACTCCCTGAACCTGAACCCAGGAATGTTTATATACAATAGTTTTTTCCCTAAGCCCGTTTTGCACTTTTTTTTTTTTAAGCTTTCCTCATCAGACTCATATAGTACTTCTCATTTTCTGCTTGGCTTACTTCGCTTAGTATAATTTCCTCCAATTCTTTCCAATGTGCTTCATGCATTCATCACTACTTTTTTTCTTATTTTTTTAATCATTTTATTGGGGGCTCATAGAATTCTTATCACAATATGTTCTTGATCCATTGTGTCAAGAACATATGTACATTTGTTGCCATCATCATCCTCAAAACATTTGCCTTCTATTTGAGCCCTTAATATCTGCTGCTTATTTTCCCCCTCCCTCCCCACTGTCCCCTACCTCATGAACCCTTCATCATTAATAAATTATGATTATTTTGTCATATACTACACTGTCCGATGTCTCCCACCGCCTTCTTCTCAACTGTCCCTCCCCCAGGGAGGAGACTATATGTAGATTCTTGTAATCAGTTCCCCTTATCCACCCCACATTCTCTCCACCCTCCAGGCATCGCCACTCTCACCACTGGTCCTGAATGAGTCATCTGTCCTGGATTCCCTGTGTTTCCAGTTGCTATCTGTACCAATGTACATCCTCTGGTCTAGCCAGATTTGTAAGGTAGAATTGGGATCATGATAGTGGAGGAGAGGAAGTATTTAAGAACTAGAGGAAAGTTATATGTTTCATCGCTGCTACCCTGCACTCTGACTGGTTCATCTCTTCCCCACAACCCTTCACTAAGGGGTGTCCGATTGGCTACCAATGGGCTTTGAGTCTCCACTCTGCACTCACCCACATTTTCAATGATATGATCTTTTGTTCCTTGATGCTTGAAACCTGATCCCTTCGACAGCTCGTGGTCACACAGGCTGGTGTGTTTCTTCCATGTGGGCTTTATTGCCTTTGAGCTAGATGACCACTTGTTTATCTTAGAACCTTTAAGAACACAGACGCTATATCTTTTGATAGCTGGGCACCATCACTTTTCTTCACTACATTTGCTTACACACACGTTTGTCTTCATTGATCGTATCAGGGAGGTGGGCACCCATTGATATGATTTTTAGTTCTTTCATGTCTGATAACCAGTCCCTTCTGCACCTTGTGGTCAGACAGGCTGTGTGCTTCTTCCATGTTGGCTTTGATGCTTCTCAGCTAGATGGCCGCTTGTTTATCTTCTACGCTTTAAGATCCCAGACGCTTTGATAGCCACGTACCATCAGCCTTCTTCACCACATTTGCTTATGCACACATTTTTCTTCAGCAATCATGTCGGGAATGTATGCATCCTGGAATGCCAATTTAATAGAACAAAGTGTTCTTGCATTGAGTAAGTGGAGGCCTAATTGTTTTATTAGGAGTTCACACAACTCTTATCACAATTCATACATACATCAGTTGTGTAGAGCACATTTGTACATTCATTGCCCTCATCATTCTCAAAACATTTCCTCTCCACTTAAGCCCTTGGCATCAGGTCCTCATTTTGTCCCCTCCATCCCCGCTTCCCCCTCCCTCATGAACCCTGGATAATTTATAAATTATTATTTTGTCATATCTTGCCTTGTCCGACATCTGCCTTCACCCACTTTTCTGTTGTCCACCCCCTAGTAACAAGGTCAAATGCAGATCCTTGAAATCGATTCCTCCTTTCCAACCTACTCTCCCTCTACGCTTCTAGTAGTGCCACTCTCACCACTGGACCTGAAGAGATCATCCACCCTGGATTCCCTATGTTTCTGGTTCCTATCTGCACCAGTGTACATCCTCTGGTCTAGCCAGACTTGCAAGGTAGAAATCAGATCATGATAGTGCAGGAGGATGGAGCATTTAGGAACTAGAGGAAAGTTGTATTTTTCATTGTTGCTACATCACACCTTGACTGGCTCGCCTCCTCCCCTACACCCCTCTGCAAGGGGATTCCGGTGACTGACAAATGGGCTTTGGATCTCCAATCTGCACCCCGCCCCCCTACCTCATTCACTATGGTAAGATTTTTTGTTCTGATGATGCCTGATACCTGATCCCTTCAACACCTTGTGATCGCACAGGATGGTGTGGTTCTTCCATGTAGGCTTTGTTGCTTCTGAGCTAAGTGGCTGCTTGTTTGCCTTTAAGACACCAGACGCTATACCTTTTGATATCCGGGCACCATCAGCTTTCTTTGCCACATTTGCTTATGCACCCATTTGTCTTCAGCGATCATATCATGGAGGCAAGCACAAAATGTTATGATTTTTTGTTCTTTGATGCCTGATAACTGATCCCTTTGGCACCTTGTGATCACACAAGCTGGTGTGCGTCTTCCATGTGGGCTTTGTTGCTTCAGAGCTAGATGACCACTTGTTTATCTTCAATCCTTTAAGACCCCAGACGTTATATCTTTTGATAACCGGGCACCATCAGCTTTATTCACCACATTTGCTTATGCACCCGCTTTGTCTTCAGCAGTTGCGTTGAAAAGGTCAGCATCACAGAATGTCAATTTAATAGAAGAAAGTATTCTTGCATTAAGGGAGTACTTGAGTGGAGGCCCAATGTCCTTCTGCTACCTTAATACTAAACATATAAATATATGCACATAGATCTATTTACCCATCCTCATATATAAATATATTTGCATATATACATGTCTTTATCTAAACCTCTATAAATGCCCTTTGTCTCCTAGCTCTTTCCTCTATTTCCCTTGACTTTCCTTCTGTCCCACTATCATGCTCAGTCCCGACCAGGGTTTCAGCAAATCCTCTTTGTTACATTACCCTTCATCATGCCCTACCAGGCCTCCCAGGCCCTCCTCACCACTGATTTAGATCATTTGTTCCCTTGTCCCTGGGTTTGTTAACACCACTACCTTTTCCCCCACCTCTCCTATGTCCCTCCTGAACTGTCGGTCCTGTTGTTTTATCCTCCAGATTGTTCATCCAGCCTATCTTATTTAGAAAGACCAGCGGAGATAATAACATGCACAAAAACAAGACATAAAAATACCAAGGAACAATATACAACCAACCAACAACAATAAATCAATGACAAAAAAAAACACAAGAAAGAAAAGTTTGTAGTTAGTTCAAGGATTGTGTGTTGGCCTTTAGGAGTGTTTTCCAGTTCAATCAATTGGGGTACCACACCCTAGCCCCAAAGTCCACCTTCATCATTCCCTGAGGACCTCACCGTTCCATTCCCTTGCTATTCTGTTGCACCCCCTTAGTGTTTTGCCTCGGTGTGGCGGGATCAGATCAGGCGTAGTTCCCACACTGTGTCTCCAGTGTTGTCCCCGGTAGAGCTATGGGTCAGTGAGGGGCGTCATGTCTCATAGTGGGGCTGGCCATGTGGTCCTCTCTGTGGACTGGCTGCTCTAATCGGGATAATCGTCCTCAAGACCTGATGGGCCAGGATGTGCTCCACTTTCTCCTCCTCCTCCTTCATCATCACCCATGTGCTCCCATCAGATATGTCCCTCTCCTGGAGCTGCAGATTCAATGCCGTCTTTTGAAATAAGTTCTTCTGGTGGGAGGGCCAGGTGTCCTCTTAATATTTGTCATCACTGCTTTTTAGTGATGTGTAGTACTCCATTGTATGTATATACCACTGTTTTTTAATCCAATCATTTGTTGGTGGAAATTTGGGTTGTTTCCAACTCCTTGCATTCGGATTTGTACCCTTGTGGAACTGCTGTTCAGGTCCTTTGCCCACCTCCTCGGTGGGCAATTAGTTTTTTTTTTCTCTTTGGAAACTAGCAGAGTATTGTAGATTTTAGTAATAAGGCCTTTGTCTGATGTGTCAGGCTAAAGATGTTTTCCCAGTCCGTGGGCTCTCTTATTACTCTCTTGGTGAATTATTTTGATGTACACAGATGTTTTATCTTCAGTGTATCCCACATGTCAATTTGTGACTCATGTGCATTTGTGTCCTTCCCTGTTTCTGCTATCCCATGTATTCCCAGTACCAAAATTCTCAGATTGGTCCCAGTTCCCTTATTGATGGACCTAATAGTTTGGAGTTTTACCTCAAGGTCTGTGATTTACCTTGAGTTTATTCTTGTGCATGGAGTCAGATAAGGGTCATGCTTCATTTTTCTGCAGGTAGATATCCATTTTTTCCAACACCGCTTGTTAAAGAGGGTACCTGCTTTTGATATTTTGGGGGCTTTATCAAAAGTGAGTTGTCTGTATCCTGATGATTTTATTTCTGGGTTTTCAGTTCTTTTCCAGTAGTCTAAGTATCTGTCATTATACCAATACCTCCCAGTTTTGACCATGATGGCATTATAATATGTGCTAAAGTCAGGTAAAGCAAGCCCTCCCACTGTGTCCTTCTTAGGGAGTCTCTGCTTATTCTGGGCTTCTTCCCTCTCCATATGAATTTGGTAATCAGTTTTTCCATTTCTTTCAAGAAAGATGAGGGTAATTCTCTCAGGATTGCATTAAAGTTATATAGTGCCTAGGAGAGAACTGACATCTTTACTATATTGAGTCTTCTGATCGACAAAAATGGGATATTCTCCCATTTGTTGAATCACTCTTGGTTTCTTGCAATAGTGTTCCATAGTTTTCCTCATATAAATCTTTTGTTCTTTTAGTCTGCTATTTCCCTAGATATTTTAATTTGTGCTTGGCTATTGTGATGGGTACCACCTTTTTGACCTCCTCTTCTGTTATTTTAGCTGATATGTATAGCAGTCCAGTGGACTTCTGTTTGTTGATCTTGTATCCTGCCACTCTGCCCCTTTTGGATCTTTTGGGATTTTCCATTTATAAAATCATGTCATCTACATATAACGATAGTTTTACCTCTTCCTTCCCCAGACGAATACCTTTGATGTCTCTCCTTTGCCTTATGCTGCGAGCTAAAACCTCCAGTACGATGTTAAATAAGAGTGGGGACAAGGGGCATCCTTGTCTGGACCCTTTTTCTGTGGAATTGTGTTCTTCTTTTCTGCATTGACTACCATGTTGGCTGTTGGTTCTTCATATATAGCTTGTATTGTCTTGAGGAATTGTCCTTCCATTCCTATCTCCTGACGTGTCTTAAAAAGGAATTGGTGTTGGATGTTGTCGAATGCTTTTTCCACATCTATCAATATTATCATGTGGTTCTTAGAGTTTTTCATGTCAATGTGGCACATGATACTAATGGTCTTTCGTATGTTGAACTATCCCTGGTATGAATCTTGCTTGGTCATGGTGAATTACCATATATACTCGTGTATAAGCTGAATTTTTCAGCACAAAAAATGTGCTGAAAAACTGGGGTTTAACTTATACGAGGTGTAATATCTCACAGGTGATTGTCATTCCTCCGCTGTTCATTCAAAGCCCCACTGATACTGCAGGGCTTTGAATGTTTGTTACTCACATCTAACCAATCAGAGCCATCCTATGACGTGGAAGGCTCCAATTTGCAGAAGCACCCATAGTGATTCACTTACGCTGGCAGCTGAACTGGTCAGGATGTGTCCGTGGCTGCGCTCCGTCTCTCCCCTCTGGTCTCTGTGTTAATTCACATCCTGCATTTCCCACCATAGGCTTATACTCAAGTCATCAGTTTTTCTAGTTTCCCAGGTAATAACTAGGTACCTAGGCTTATACTCACGTCGGCTTATATTCAAGTATATATGGTATTCGTTTTATATACATTTGTATTCTATTGGCAAGTATTTTGTTAACAATTTTTGCATCTGTGTTCATTAAGAATATTGGTCTGTAGTTCTCAATTCTGGTAGGATTCCTGCCCTGTTTGGGTATCATATTTATACTTGCTTCAAGAGGTTGCCGTCTTTTCTATGTTCTGGAAGATTTTGTGTAGGATTGGTGTCATTTCTTCCCTAAATGCTTGGTAGAATTGTCCTGTGAAGCCATCTGGTCCAGGGAATTTGGGGTTGGTAATCCCTTGATATCCTTGTCTATTTCTTCTATTGCTATGGGTCTATTGACATTCTTGATGTTCCTCTGGGAAATTCGAGGGAGGGATTGTTTTTCAAAATTTGACCATGTCTTCCAAGTTGTTGAATTCATTGGAGTACAGTCCTTCGTAATACTCTTTAATTATCATTTTGAATTCATTAGAGTCTGTTGTAATGTCCCCTCTTTCATCCCTCATTCTTGCTATTGAAATTTGTTCCCGTCTTTCTTTGGTTAGGTTTACCCACGATATGTTGATTCTGTTTATCTTTTCAAAGAACCAACTTTTAGCAGCATTAATTTTTTCCATAGTTTTCTTATTTTCCCTCTCCTAAATCTCAGCCCTGATTTTTATTATTTCTTTTCTTTTGCTATTAGCACGATTGTGCTGTTGACTCAGCCCTAGTTGCTGTAAATTTTGTGCCAGCATATCAATCATATGGCTTTCTTCCTTTCTCAGGTGTGCATGTATTGCTATGAAACTTCCTCTGATAACTGCCTTTGCTGTGTCCCATAAGTTTTGGTACGTCTTATTCTCATTCTCATTGGTTTCTAGAAATTTCCTAATTTCATCTATGATCTGAGCCAGTACACACTCCTTTTTCAGTAGAGAGTTATTCATCCTCCAATTGTTTGCCTTGTTTTATTCATCTTCATTTTGCTGATTTCCAGCCTTATGGCACAGTGGTCAGTGAGAGAAGTCTATATGATATCAATGTGCTTAAATTTATGCAGATTTGACTTATGCCCCAGCATGTGGTCTATCTTCGAATATGTGCTATGTGGGCTTGAAAAGAATGTGAAATATTTTGTATTTTCATGAAAAGCTCTGTAAATATATATCAGGTCAAATTGACTAATTGTAGTGTTTAGATCTCTGGCCTCCTTGTTGAGTTTCTTTCCCTGTGATATTTCTTTCTCAGAGAGTGGTGTATTGAAGTCACCTACTATAATTGTTGAGGCTGTGACTTCCTTTTTCATATTTTGAAGCATTTGTTTGACGTATTCAGCAGGTCTGTCATTTGGGGAATATGTTTACAATGCTTAGTGGTTCTTTGCCTACTGCTCCCTTGAGCATTATATAGTGTTCCTCATCTCTTTTTATGGTTTGCACTTTGAGGTCAGTTTTATCCAAGATTACGATTGCAACCCTTGTTTTTTTTTTAATTGCTGTTTCTTTGGTATGTTTTTCTCCAGCATTTGATTCTCAGCCTAGTTTTGTTTGTAGTCTTGACATGTGTCTCCTGTTGGCAGCAGATTGATTAGTTGTATTTCTAAACTAGTCTAAACTAGTCTGCTAGCCTCAGTCTTTTAATGCCTGAGTTTAGTTCATAGATATTCAGGGGTATTATTTCCTTCCGTGGACTCTGTGATGTCATCTTACACCTTTTGTGTTGGGTGTTTTCCCACCTCCCTTTCTTTTTAATGTAGTGTGTGTGTGTGTGTGTGTGTGTTTCATTCTTGACTTCTTTTCACCCTTAATCCAATGCTATCTTGGGGGCTGTTTTCTCTTTGTTTCCCTCTGGGTGAGGTTGTTCTCTGTGGCAGTCTCTTACTTATGCTAGGTGAGTGCTGTTCTTCTGCCTATACTGGATCGACAAGGATCCAGGCTGGGTTTCTTCTAATGTATTCTTTGAGTTTTTCCTTCTCTAACAAGACAATTACTTCTTCATCTATCTTGATCAGTAATTTGGCTGTGTAGAGTATTCTTGGGTTTGCATTATTTTCCTTCAATTTTTGCAATGTTACTCAACAACTCTCTCCTCTTCTTCATAGTGTTCTCTGATACCCTGTTTCCCCGAAAATAAGACAGTGTCTTATATTAATTTTTGCTCCCAAAGATGCACTAGGTCTTATTTTCAGGGGATATCTTATTTTTCCATGGAGAAGCATGTGGTACACGTTTATTGTTTATTGTTTTATTAAAAGAGACCTCGTACTACCTGTCTGCTCTGACTGCTCTGCAGCCAATAGTGAGCTGCGTGGTGGTGCCCACCACTATGATCCAGAGTCCAGAGTTACGGTAGCTTCGGGGATGCTGATTTTTGGGGAGGTCTTATTTTTGGGAGATGCCTTATATTTCAGCCCGAGGCAAAACTGTAAGTAGGTCTTATTTTGGGGGGATGTCTGACTTTTGGGGAAACATGATAGGTCTGAGCATATTCTTATTTGGGAAACTATGTGATTGCTTGTTTTTCCCTAGCTCTTCTCATGATTTTCTCCTTTTCCTCAAAGTTGGATAGTAAGTATGATGTGCCTTGATTTCTTCTTGGGTTTCAATCTGACTGGTGTTCTTTCAGCTTCCTGAATGGTTGCCAGGTTTTCATTCATTAAGCTCGGGAAGTTTTCCTCCAAGAATTTCCTCTCTGTTGCAGTTGACTTCTTTGTGGTGTCTTCCTCTGGTAATCCAATAATTCTAATGTTGTTCCACTTCATAGCATCAGACCTAGCTTTTAGGTTCTCTTCATCTTCACTAATGATCTTATTAGATTTTTGTTCGCATTTAAAGTCTCCTTGGCTGTCCTCTAGGTCACTGGTGCAATTATCTGCCTCCTCCAGTCGATTCTCGTGGTCTGCGTGTCTGCTACTAGTTTTTGTTATCTCTTCCCTGATCTCTTGTATTTCCCTTTGGTGTATGGACTTAATCTCCTCTTTCATTTCATCTTTTTTCTGTATTGTTTTTCTCATATCCTGTATTACAGCAAGAAGTATTCTGAAAAATTCTTTATGTGGCAGATAAATATCTGCTTCTTCTATGCATGTCGTTCGGTTCAGGACATCTCTGCCATTGAAGTTTGTTTCTCATGTTTTTTTGTTGAGGTCATTGGGCCTGATTGCTGTTTGTTTTAGAGGAGCCAGGTGCCATTTTTCAGGGAGTCAAAGAGCACTGGCTCTCTCTGGGAGACTCGTAGGAAAGCTTCTTCGAACTGCTACAGCTAATTTCACTATGGAATTAGCCAACCACTTTATCCTCCTGTGGCTTCACTCTTTCCCTAGTCAACAAGTTGGATGGGCCTCTCCGGAGATGCTGGTTGGGTTGTTGTGGATCCACGAGGATGGTGATTTACTGGGTGATCTCACAAGAATCCATGATGGTGTGGCCCATGACGGCTTGGGTTGCCACAGGTGGCATGCAAAGGTGCCCGCTGCAACAGGAGTGTCACAGAAATCTGGTTGGTTGCCTGCTTTGGTATAGAGCACCGTGAATGTTGGGCGGAATTTCCCTGATCAGGTAGATCACTGCATAGGTTAGGCAGAGGTTCCCACTGCTCCGTGGAAAGCTGGTGAGTGTTTGATAAGCTTTCTTAGTCTGTGAGGCACTACAGCAGGCGGGAGGAAGCTCCCTCAGTAACGTGGGACCACAGAGGATGGATAGGAGCTCCCCAAGGCACACAGGCAGGATTTCCCCCAAAGAAGGGGTGCCGAATTTCTCCAGCCATGTCTTAAGCACTACAGAGGACCGGCAGGTGGGCTTTTCCAGGGAAGAAGTTGGGCAGGATATCCCCTGTTGGAGTGTGGGTGGGCTTTCCCAGCTTCCGGTTATGCTGCAGAGGGAGGAGCTCGCCCAGCAGGGTTGAGTGCAGGCATTAATGCCCTAGGCTAAGGGTAGTGGTCAGGATGTTGGCAGTGCTGTGTGAGAGAAAGGGGAAGAGAAAAAGAGAAGGAAAAAAACAGCCCACTGAGACAGGGGGATAGGGGGGAATAGAGAGAAGAGAGGGAAACTGAAGCATCAATATAAATGAACCTGATCCTTGACCATGGGGCTGCAGGGGTTTAATCCCTGCCCTGAGATGGTGTCAAACTGTGGCTGTGTTGAGATAAAGCCCCTGTGTTGGCTACAAATGATCCTGGCTCCAGCCAAGACAGTGGCCGGGCCAAGGTAAGGTGACCAGATTTTAACATTGGTATAGCGGGACACCATTGATAAAACTCATATCCTGGTGAAATTGCCACATGGCAGCCGAAAACCGTACATACCCTCACTTGTTGTCCATTCTTTCAAAAAATTGGGACTTTTTAAAAACACCATAGACACGAGAAAAAATGTTTAAAAAGCGGTACGTCTGGTCACCTTAGGCTAAGGTCAAACCCTAGCTGGCCTCCATTGTGGTAAGCCAAAAGACCCAGCTCCTTAAAACCTATTGGATCTCTGCCTACTTATCTTTCTGATGCTCCTTCTGCGACCTGGCGGTGTGGAATTTCCCTCTTAGTGGCTCTCCTGCACAGATTTCTGTGGAGTTCCTCTGCTATGTGTTACTCAGTCGCCATCTTCCTGGAAGTCTCTACCATCCATTTCTTAACAGATTTTTGTGAGAACTTTTTTTCTCTCCCACTTAAAATTAATATACTTTTCCCCTCAAGAGACTGTAATTTACCTTTGTAAATTACAAGAAAAGGGCTTCAAAAATTCATGGAAAATTCCTTTACCTTTTAATCCTATTTCCATGAGTTATTTGTGGCTCACTCATACATGTTATTCCAGTTACTATGGCTCCATAAGAAATTATCGCCAACACTTAATGGCCTAAAATAGCAATTAAATATGCTCATAGATTTTATATTTTGTGGGAAGGAACTCAGACATAGCATAACAAACATGTTTCTTCTCTGCCCTATGATGCCGGGGCCTCAGCTACACACCTTACTGGCTAGACCAGAAATGTCTGAAAGCTCGCTTACCATGTGGCTGCCTGATGGGCCAGTTTGGGCTTCTTCACAGTTCAATATCTAGTGTCCCTCCAGAGTACGTTTCCTAAAGGAGAAACCAGGTAGAATCATACTCCTATAGTCCCTGGGAGCACTGCTGCCGTATTCATTAGGTCTGAAGAGTCCCAAGTCCCCCATCCCCAGGTGCACAAAAGGAAAAGTGACCACACACCTCACATTCCTTCACGAAGGGATCTAGGGTCCCTGAGTAAACCGCATGGAGTGCATAGCTGACCTCTGGCTACATCAAGGAGAAGAATCCTACGTAGCTCCATCAATCAAGGCTGATTGCCACAAAATAGAGATCAGGCATGCCTCCACCCTCCATCATTCTTTACCCTTTTCTGATAGTAACTGTTTCTTCCACAGCATTCTACTTTTGTGCTGTGTTCTATAATCCATTGCACTGGTCGCACAGAGCTCACAGGCAATACTCACAATTAAGGGAGCTTTTTAGAGAACTTAATGGGTTACTACAAGCCAAGATCAGAAAACACTAAGGATACACTCATTGGTCCACAGTATCATCTCGCCTCAATCAAGTCTTTCTCTAGTCCTTAGTCTCTGTGTTGCTCTTCAATTCTGTCTCGTGTCTCCTTGCCTCAGCCTCTGACTTTGTCTTGTTCTTTCAGTCTGTCCAGTAATTTCTGTTTCACAGCCTCTGGTTCCTCTTGTCTTTAGACAGAGATCTCATTTGTTCTCCACTGGTAGTTCTTTATCCCTTAAGTTCATGGGATTCCTCTCTGTTCCTGTTCTAAGATAACACATCCCTATGGCCAGGGAAGTGGCAACGAAAATGAACCAGTCCACTCTGTTTTGTGTTAGACATGCCTTTTTGCAAAGTCCCACCTAATCATCAATGGGAATCACAAAGACCTAGACAGAAGAGCCATGCCAAGAGACTTCACACCACGATAGTCCCACAGACAGGCGCTTCTTGCCTTCTTACCCTTAAATCTACAAGTGAGAGCTGTGTCTTGGGAGATTCGCCTCTAAACCCTGGCAACCAAGTGTGCTTTTTACAGTGCATTTCCTCAACTCCTGTGCAGACAGACCACTGCAGCCAGGTGCAGATTCAGGGCAGCCTCCCAGCATTGCCTGTCTGTCCTGCAGCCCCCACTCTATGTGCCTCATTGGGCCTCAGCCATCCATGTGGCCCTTCTGCTCTGCTGGGTGGCATTTTGTTTTAAGATGATGGCAACGCCTTGACAGTCAAAGCTGCAGAACCCTCTGGAGAAAGGACACCAGTGAGTTGCTTTTCTTGCCCACACCCCATCACTGTGGTGGACTTGCACACATTCCTGTTGAGTCAGATGTTGGTGATCTGCATTTCTCCTCCACATTCACTTCACTTTAAAAAAAAATTTAGCCCCTGCTATGATTCTAGTGATAGAAGGCGATGTAGGATTTAAGAAAGCTGAATTATCCCTGTCATGTTTAACTCACTGCATAGTTGGAAACTTATAGTTTGAATGTTACATGTTTGCTGTCAGGAATTGAATTTCCTTTCCACTGGGCATCCTGCAGACCCTGCGGTGCTGCATTGCTCCTTGGGCCTTGCTGTGTAGCATGGGGATTGCAGGGCCATCTCTACTCTGCTTATAGGACCTGCAGGACCGCAATGATGAGTTGCAGGCTGCGCTGGAAGGCCTACAGACATGGATGCACAAGACACAGAGTAGCCCATCTAGTTTCCGGCCAGATGGATGCCTGCCCCCAGCAGATTGCTCCGAAGGTAGAGGATCTTCTTGGGGAAAGGGTGGAGTCCTTGTTCCAGCAAACTGGGCTATCTCTCAGACCTACCCGTAGTTTGTGTCATGGGCCACTTCCAAGCATCATAGGGTATATTGAGGCACAAACACCTGCCCCAGACACACTGGCACCACCCGGCTGAGTTCCTTGTAGCTGGGAATTTATGGAAGGGGATGGGGGCTTTATCAACTGTAATGAAATGGCAGCAGTTATGTGATCTCACAATGACCTCATGAGAGGCATGTCCATCACTCGTAGATGTTCCAAAGCCACCTCCAGAGTTGTGATTAAGATGAAGGGACTTGGTGGTGAGGTTTCAGCATAGGCTAGAGACAGAGAGAGTGAGGGTATGTGACAGTAAATAAAGGAGCTATATTTCCTTTGCCCAGGTCACAGACCAGTCTCTATACAGATTGTCCTCTGAGCTGTAAGCTGGTTGATGTGAAAACTCTTTTAATAAAAGAGATAAATTATATCTAAAACATATTAATGACTCCCTGATGTTCAGAGAGAGCTTGAGATTTGTCCCCTTGAGTGTCAGAATTCGTCAGAATAGACCTGTGCCAGCGGCGCCTGCGCAGGACACAGGTCAAGCACTGGAAGCAGTTGGGACCTGTGTGCATAGGCGTGCATATCTGCTTAAAAGTAGATATCTCTGGCTTCAGGATCCTCTTAGTGCTGAGGTTTATGACAAATTCCACCTACAGTGTAGACTGTGTTTGATTAATCTCAGCTCCTTCAAAAGACAAGAACAAGGAGGTAACACAGCTGCCCTAGAGTTTTGTCATAGTCCTGTATAGCCAGGGGTTGGTTCTTGGATCAGTGCCCCCAACTGTGCATCAGCAGACACCGTGGCAAGTCTCTCAGCCCTGCTGCCAAAGCTCTGATACACAGTGGTTTTGTGTGCTAAGTTTTGGCCACTCCCTCACCCCAGGGAGATGTGTGGACGCTGACAGGCCACTCCCTCACCCCAGGGAGATCTGTGGACACTGACAGGCCACTCCCTCACCCCAGGGAGATCTGTGGACACTGACCTGTGGATCTTTGGCAGTCGAGCATTTTGCATCCTCCTCCCTCCCAGTTTTGTAGTGCTCTAAAGCTATTTGTTTAATAAAATGTAAATGAATTATAGCTAAAAGAGCCAACCTGGGAACCTTAAGTTTTCTCTGAATGTGGGTACAGCGTCTTTGGACCCCAACATAACCTGCTCACCTGCAAATGGCAGATTGGTGTCTTGAAATCCTGTGAGTCAACAGCCAAAGGCCATTAGACTCATTTGGGAAATGTGGGATGGAGCCTGACACAGCCAGTTGCACCACATCCAGAGATGGCAAGGGTGCTGTGACATCCATTTAAGGCATCCTACGTATTCTTCCACACAACAGACAGGTCAGCCATCCCCAGGGAAATGGATACTGTGTCCCCTCAACTACACAGAATTTATGGCCCTCAGCACGAACCACTGACCCAAAACCTGGGAGACAAGGCCCTGAAGTCTTGGGTCTGCTCGAGACTGGGGACTGTGGCACCAGATCACAGACCTAGGCTTCATGCCATCGCTATTGAAACCTAGCAGTTTCACAATGTGGCCTTTTTATGTACTGTCCTCCCATCCCTCTGATGGAAACCATTTTAGAAGCAGCACCAAGGCTCAGTTGACCCTTCCGATGTTTGTCTGCTGCTGAGAGAATAGTAAGAAGCTGGGTTGCAGTAAGCCTAGTGATGTGGACTGTCCAGCCTCACGGACCTCCTGTCAGCCCAGGTGACTGCGCAAGTTGACAGTTCTCAGTTTCCAAGGCAAAGTAATTCTTTCCAGAGGTTCTCATTCAGGTTTTTGTCTTGTCCCTTATGTCAAAGTTTGTCACCATTTTCAGGGTGACAATGAGAGTAGAGGATGACTTTGCCACGTCCCATCCTTGACACTGCAAAATGAAGACTGAGTCATGGCATAAATGCAATTCTGAGTCTCAGACCAGCTCTCTTCCAAGCCCTAGCAACACACGTAGTTCAAAGATGTGCCTTGTGTGCCTGGTGTGCGGAGTGGTGATTCAGGTCGGAAAGCGAGTCCTTGCAGTGCTCTCAAGCACCATTCCTCATTCCACACGTATGGAATGTGCCTGACTGCTTTATTTATTATTATTATTATTATTGTATTTTAAAATCATTTTGTTGGGAGATCTTACAAGTATAACATTCCATAGTTAAATCACATCAAACAGTGTTGTACAGTTGCTACCACAATCCGTTTCAAAACATTTTCTTTTTCTTGAACTCCTTGATATCTGCTCCCCATTTATTCCCTCCTTTGCCCACCATACCCCGCCCCAGGAAACCTTACTTTATTTTTTTCCATATCTTGCACATCCAATATATCCACTCACATACAATTCTGTTGTTCGATCCCATTGAGTGGGGTTATTCAGTCATCAGTGCTCTCAGTTCCCTGTTATCTCCTCCCCCCTTCCCGTACCCTCAGGGAACCGTTACTCCATTTATTGTTTCTGAAGGGTTATCTATCTTAGCTTTCATGTATCAAATGATATTAAATATACGATGAACCTACATCAAATCTGATATGATTAAAGAGGCAAAACAAATAAAAACCATAATCATAAGGGGAGGGAATATTAAGGAACTAGAGGATAATTATGTAGTTCATCAGTGCTATACCACACCCTGGATTTATCATCCCTTCCTGTGTCCCTTCTGAGCGTGACTGTCCAATTACCAGAGGGGCTGTGATTTCTGGGTCTCTACTACATCCATGCCCCTTCACATCAATTTGGTTGCTTATCTTTTGAACTTCTGATACCATTTCTCCTCAACACCTCATGATCACACAGGCTGGTGTGCTTCCTTGTGGGCTGTTTCTTACCTGCTAGTTGGGCACTTATTTAACTGCAAAGCATCTAAGACCCCATATGCTATTAATAACCAGGCACCATCAGCTTTTTTCAACCACATTTGCTTATGCACCCATTTTGGCTTCAGCAATCATCTGACCAGTTTATCGAGCAACACACAGACTTACTGCCATCAAGTTGATGCCAACTCATAATGACCCTATAGGACATGGGAGACCTGCCCCTGTGGGTTTCTGAGACTGTAACTCTTGATGGTGGTTTCAAACTGCTGACATTTCAGATCACAGTCCAATGCATAAACACCATGCCACCAGAGCTCCTACATATCCTGAAACCCAGCATTATTTGTGTGATATAATAATGTGGAGGAGGAGGAGGCCAATTTGAAGTCTTTAGCTAATAAACAGGCCATGAGGTGTGTCTGGCCACCTTCACACACAGTGAGGCTCATTCCCAGGCATCACACTGCCCAGAGGCATGTGTCACCAGGTCACCCCACTTCTTCCATCTCCCCACCTCCTCTATGATCCTGGCATCACCAGGGAATAAACTTGAAGTGAAGTACAAGGGGGCCTTACATTCATGGACAATTCCATTATCTTTTTCTTCCGTGTTCTGGAGGTTTTTTGAAGTCCCTTCACACGATATCACTGCCACTTTGTAGGAACTTGAAGGGTGTGATGGGCTGCAGGAGCCTCCTGAGCAATCTGTTCTGGTGAAAGTGTGAAATGGTTCTAAATGAGTGTTTCCTAACGTGGGCAATGCTGCCCCCTGGGGGGCACTGGAATAATCCGTGGGAGCTGCCAAAGCAAATAACCTACACCCTATCCTGGATTAGGGATGGGCTATTGTATAAAAGTTAATTGCCAGAGGGTTGCTGGGTAACTATTTTTCTGAAAATTGGACAGCTGACCAAATAAGTTTGAGATCCTTTATTCTACATGGATACAACATAGCAGATCACCAGTGATGCGTGCTGTTGTACGCCAGTGCGGCAGGACTCCACCATCACTGCCTTTCCCTTGAAAAAGCACATGTAGAATCTGTGCTTTGTTGTCCCTTGGGAATAGGAAAGCTGTAAGAAACCTGTAATGTCCTCACTGAGCTAAGCTGAGATTTCCTCTTCTTCGCAGGCTTTTTCACATGCGTTACAGCTCCTACTCCAGTGAGCCTCGAAACGGAACTCATGATGGAGCAGGTGAAAGAACGTTACCAAGACGTCAAGAGCCAGCTGGAGACGAAGGTAGGTGTGAGGGGTGCCCGAGGGGGAGCCTGGGGCTTCCTTTTGTGCACAGAGAGCCGTGCTTAGTGCTGACCCTTTTCCAGGCAGCTGCCTTGGATTTCTCTGGTTGGTGAGCAGGCACTAAGAAGACAGTTTGAGGGAAATACAAGCAGAAATGACTGTCAGTGCCTGGCCCAAAGTCGCTGGGGGCTGGCATGCTGAGTGCAGCCCTGCCAACTGCTGTGCGGGAATTCACACCACCTACCTCATTCTTAGCATAACTTATCCTTGGCTTTGCCTCTCTTGGGATGCTGCATAGTTTCTCAGCCAGGATTACCCTGGCTCACAAGGTCTTCTCAGATGAAGTTAGCTCCTGCCTCTCCTTAGATGGTGACTAAGAGAATGTCCGCACACAGTTGCCATGTGCCGCGTTCATTATACTTTCAGGACTCAGAGAGCCAGCCACCCTGTTTCCACCGGGACCTCTGAGCTCCTGGGTGCAAGTTACTTACCTAAACGGAGCTTGCCAGCCAACGGCCAGACAATATCTTCTCCCACGGGAGGCTATCCAACTGGTCCAGACAAGGCTGTGCCTACATCTTGAGCACTGAGTCTTGGGGATGTCACCGCTGCCTTTTCATCCCTGACTTCTGCAGGCCTCAGCTCCTTGGCATGCCCGACAACCTTGCTGTTTCCATGTCATATTGTCAGGGGCTAATGTTTCTCTTTCCAGGTAAACTACAAGCAGGAAATTGAACTAATGAAGAAAAACTTTGAGAAGGAGAAAAGGGAAATGGAGCTTATGTTCAAAAGTGAAGTCAGCATGCTAGAGAGCCAGAGAGCAGACCTGGAGGCGCTCCATGCACAGTCTCAGGATGCCCTTTGCAGCCTGCAGGGGCAGCTGTGGGAGATAAGGAGTGGGGGCCCACATTGCCCCAAGGAGTTGGCCACCTTAGCTCAGTGGCCAGACGAGAAGCTACGCCTGAGACACCAGCACGGACTACCACAAATCAGGTCTGCTGCCCTGTTTTCTTCTGGGTCCTCCTTCAGTCTGAAGTTCTTCCCAAAAACCCACATTAGATATTTAATTCAGGAAATGACTCAACTGCAGTGCATGCTAAGTGGGTAGTTTTTCTCTGGCCACAGAGAGGAAGGTAGGAAAAAATAGGGCTTTGTATGAGTTGTTTTAACTTAAATTAGAAATATATATATTAAAACTTAAGTTATGAAGTAATTTAGTTTGTAGACTACTTTTAACACATTCATATTTATTTTCTGCCTCAGACTTCTCTGTAGCAAAGGAACAAAGTAGCAAAGCATCTTCCTTATTTAATGTCATGTTCTAATTTTCCAGTGCACGCGGTAGCATGTGGGCAAATGGAGAAAAAGGCTAAAAGCTCCTTTGCAATAGGGAGGCCAGTTATCTGCCAGTTATCTAAGCGAAAGGAGCCCTGCTGGGGCTTTGGGTTAGCATCAGGCTGCTAACTACAAGATTGGTGATTCCAACCTCCCAACTGCTTTGAGAGAAAAACAGACTTGCTCCTCCAAGAAGAGGGACCATCTGAGAGCCTCGGCAGCAGTTTGCTCCATCCTGCAGAGCATAGGAGTTAGAATCGGTTTCGTGGCAGCGAGTTGCTGTGTCATCACAAAGAAAAGCAATGAAAGATTTCTTTGGAAAACTGAGCGTATCAAGTAGGTTTCACTTAGTGGAATGATAACTGGTTGCTGCCAGCCCATGCCTATTTATCATGACCTCACTCTCCCACAGAGAATCTTGGCCCTCGCCAACTTGGACACCAAGCGGGCTAGAGCCCTGCTGACCAGACCTGCAAAGCCTCCTTGGGAAGCATTCTTAGCTGGGAACATGGCTCGGGTTAGAAGTGGCACTACGATGACAACAGTGGACCAAGCCATCTCCCGTGTCCTGTGACCTGGGGAGGTTGATGATCCCAGAGCCAGTCTGCCTTTCTGTCATGGTGCAAGGAAATTGAGGCAGCTTGAGTATGGGCGGTAAAGAAAATCCTGGACTACTGAATTGTACCCTCTTCTGTACCCTGCCTTTCTGTTCCCCAAAAGATGACCACACAGTGGCCTCAGACCTGGGCGTTGCAATAACACATACTGCCCGCTAGGATGATCCAGAGCTTCCTCCTGAGAATTTTGCTTCATAGTATCTGAACCTGTGAACTGTCTGGTAAAGGGCGGGCTACTGTCCAGAACACCTTATAGACCATTGCCACTATTCCCAAGCCCTCTCAGGCTCTAAGAAGCAGCAAAGGGACATGTCTGGTCCCAGGAGTTTCCTTAACTGGCTGGAAGGCTGCTCCCACCCCCATTCCCACCCCATGTCATGATTGTGAGTCGAGCCATATTGCATGACTCTGATGAGCTGAGTTACTCTTGTTCTCCCAGGCTGACTGCTCTCAGCTGGGCCTCACTCCACCTCAGTGTTATTTTCCTGGGGCTTTTAAAGGCCTCTTTCCTAGATGTTTCAAATACTTTTTAGAGTAATTTCGACTAAAGGTACTTTTTTTTTTTTCACTAAACTTTAGGCCAGTACTGCCCAATACAGCTTTCTGTAGTGATAGACATATCTTGTGTTTGCCTGCCCATTACAGGAGCCACTGGCCACATGGGGTCACTGAAAGTGACTGATGTGACCAAGAATCTGAGCTTTGATTTTATTCCATTTTAATCCGTCTAAATGTAAATTTAGTCCCATTTGACAAGTCGTGTCTGCTGCATTATCAACTAGGTCCTGTGCATGCACTCTCTGAGCACAGCTGGCACGAGTAGCGAGGAGTTGTGCACTTAGAACGTGCGCTTGGGCAGGCCTTTCTAACCCTGTGATACATGTGACATTCGTGTTTCTGAGCCAGGTCCATGTGAAAGTTTCTGTAGAAAGGGGGCAAAGGCTGAACTGAGCCAGAAACTCCTGTGGATGGAAGCAGCGCACTTGTTACAGCAATGGGACTGTAAAAAGAAAAAGATGCTTCAGAGGCAACTGCAGCTAGTGACAGACATGGGAGCCCAGCTGGACTTGGACAAGGGATAGAGAAGAGAGGCAGAAGGAGATGCTAGCCCAGTGCAAGAAGCAGCAACGCAAGTTGGGTGGGGGGTGGAGGGTGGAGGGTGGCAGGGAGGGCTGATGAGTAAAGAGCAAGCTAAAATTTGCAAAGTGTTTGCACTTGACAAGTTAGAAACCACATATAGGAAGCAATTAAAAGGGCTTTCCCTGGAGGCAGAGGGGCTGAAAGCCTTCTTGAAGGAGGGAAAGGCAACTGCCTCCAGGCCTGCTGAGGTCCACAGAAGTCAGAAAGGAGACGGGACCAGCAGGGTCAGAACGTGGAGAGGCTGAGTTCCTGCGTATGCCAGGGAGGCATCTCACTGCAGATCCTGTCCAGAGCCCGGTCCCGAGAGCAGCCCCACAGCCCAGAGGACCCTCTGCATAGCTCACTATCAGGGCCATCCCATCTTGGTGAATGATATAGAGGTGGCTCCTGCTCCTTTAGAGACATGGGTGATCTATGCTATCCCCTAGAGGGGCAAGGCCCATGTTCCTGGAGAAACCCGTACCTTTGGCTAGCAGCCTTGCTGGTCAGAAGCAAAGATCATCTGAGCAGCAGGAGTCCAAAGCCACAGAGCAGCCCTTACTGGACATGGCTGGACACAAGCTGCCCCTCTAGGAGCCTCTGTGTCTTGGAAGGTGAGCATGGGGTAGGGACCACTAGGACAGGACAGCAGAAATTAGAAGCTGCTGTACCGATAACAGAAGGTAGAAACTGTGCTGGAGAGAGAAAAGAATGACATGAAAACCAGGCTCCTACAGCTGGAAGATAAGCTTCTGGCTAGGGAGAAAGAAGCAGACTCGAGAGAGAATAACAGGTTTGCCCTCTATCCATTCTTAAACAAGTGGAACTGAGTCATCTCAGTCCCTGATGACTTGATTGCATAACCCCCTTTCCTCCTAGCAGGCTGGTAGACTCGGCACCAGGAGAATACCACGTAGCCCAGGTGTGCCCAAGCTTACAAGCCCAGTCTGGCCTGTACTCGGGCCGTGGTGTTGCTAGGTGCTGTGTGAGTGCGAAAAGAGAAATTTTCCATACAGAAACCCCCAGAACTTCACCAAGAGGACTGCTGTGGCTTAGACTCAGGTTTTCACTATCTCTGTCGGCAGGAAATCTGTGCTTGTCTCACGGGGCCCACGAAAGACTGCCCTGAACCCCATTTCATTCCTTTGGGGTCTCTGAAGGTCTCTGCCTGCCAGCTCCAAGCACCTTCCTTTAGTCCCACTGTGTGTATTTATTGAAAGTGTCCTTGGCGCAGATCTACTGCTTCGTGAATTCTGTGAGAGCCCCAAGAACTGACTGGGACACTCGGATGTTGGCCGCAGAAGCCAATGCCTTCTAGAGAAAGCTGAGCTGAGAGGGAGTTCTTAATTCCACCAGCTGGGCAGGCTGCTTGAAAGGCCACAGGTGGAACTGGCCTTCTCGCTTGAGGACTTTGGCTGGCAAATGCTCTATCTCAAAAGCCTGGGATATAGGAAGGCCTTTCCCAATATTTTCCATAGATGGACCCATGTCCCTGAGTGGCTTAAAACAACACAGATTTAATATCTTACAGTTCTAGACGCTACAGGTCAGAAATAGGTTAAAATTTAGCTAATTTCTTGACAGCTTAGTTGCATGTTAGCTAGAACTGAGTGCTAAATTGTACTCTAATCGAGGAGTCATCAGGGTTGTGCCCCTTCCAAGGGGTTCTAAGGAGAACCCATGTACTTACTTTTTCCACCTTCTAGAAGCCACTCACATTTCTTGACTCGTGGCCTCTTCCACTTTTCAAAGCGTCCAATGGCTGGCTGAATCTAAGGCTGTGCCTCTTCTGCCTCTTTCATTTAAAAGGACCCTAGTCTGTACAATAGGCCCACTAGAATAGTCCAGAATAATCTCATTATCTCACAGTCAGCTGATCAGCAGACTTAATTTCATCTTCAACTGTAATTCCCCTTAGCCATGTAACATAATATTCACAATCGGGAATTAGAACATGAATAATGTTTTACCAACTGCCATCGAGTTAATTCTGACTCATATCCACCCCAAAGGGCAGAGTAAAACTGATCCCTAGGGTTTGTGAGGCTATAAATCTTGATAGAAGCAGAAAGCCCCATCGTTCTCCTTTAGAGCAGTGAGTGGGTGGGTCTTTTAGCTGCTGGCTTTCCAGTTAGCAACCTAGAGTGAAATGCAGATGAATACAATACCAACTGCACCACCATGGCTTCCCAGAACAGTCTTTAGGAGGTCATTAATCTGCCAACCACAGCAGTGATCTGGATGTTTTTTATCTCTGATACATTCATGATCACATATCTTTGGTGTATTTAGGTGTGTATTTTTTAAAATATTCTAATGTTATATGCAATAAAAAAGTGTACTGCTATGATTTTATAAGAAATTGATCAGATCGTTTTACCAGCACCCAAAACAAGAAATAGAACCCTCCTGGATTCCCCACACATAGCCAGTATCCTGACTTCTAACTCCTTAATTTTGCCTGTTTTTGCACTTTATATAAAAGAAGCATACCATCCGTCCTTTCTTACCATATGTTGTTTGTGAGATTCTTCCATATTGTTGCTTAGAGCTATAGTTATTTCATTTGCACTTTATTTTTCATTCTCTTGCCTGCATTTTTCTACTGCTATGAAAGTTCTGGGTCAATGCAATATGTTTGTATGGAATGGAATTTTTTAGATTTTAAGATATAATAATGTTTACCTTTTTATTGACATAAGAAACAATGTGTCTTGTGCAAAACTCAACTACAACTCTTTTTTTAATGAAGTTTTTATTGTGAATTAAGGTTTACAGAGCAGATCATACTTTAACACTCTGCAATTCATACATATTTTGATGCCATTCATTCATTCCAGTCCCCTTAATGTGCCCTCCCTTAGTCCACGACTTCCCTGTTTTCTATGTCCTTTTCTCCTCCTTTCCTAGCCTTCTGTCTTTGGGTGAATGATCCCCATCTCATTTTAACGGTTGACTTTTCTAACACAGTAGTGAGTTGAAGTCCAGACCCAAGGGAGCACGGTCTTAGGGGCCCTACCAGACGCTGTCTGACCAGTAAGCCTGGTTTCTTTTAGGATTTTGATTGACAGGTTCTTCTTCTCTTTCCAGGACTCTCTAGTGTGATTTTATGCAGAGCTGGTGGTGGTGGTGCCAGGTATCACCCCGTTCTTCTGGGCCCAGGATTGTGGAGACCGGTGTTCTCACTGTCCCTTCGACTAAGTGTTTTCCCTGTGTCTGTTTAACTGCCACCCCGCTGCACTGCTCTGGACAGGGAGAGATCAGTCCTTGCACCCTAGACGGCTGCTCAGAGACCTTTAAGACCGCTGCTACTTACCAGATTAGAATGTAGAGCACTGTCTTTGTGAACTATGATATGCTAATGGATCATTTTGTCCCCTGCAACTATTGTGATACCACTCCCCCAAAGCCCAGTACCTTATTCCTTCAGAGTATCTGCTTATATTTAAGAAGTTGTCATAATTTTGTCCTCTGTTCGCCCCACCACATTCATGGATATATTTGCAGTAAAAGTAAATATACAAATACTCTCTTTTAAACACACACACACACACACACACACACACACACACACACACACATATATATATATATATATATATATATATATATATATATATATGTTTGTAAAAGTCTCCTATCTGTTCAGCCTGTGTGTATGTCCAAGTACTCACTTGTAGATTCCCCAATCCCCCACTGTTGTAGGACTTTGAATCTAACAGTGTTTGCGTCTGTAGTTTCTCACTCTTGCAAACTACCGGTGTACTCGCCTGCCTGCCTCCATCGTTTCTCCTGTGTGTTGCATTCCCCTCCGCCCAGGCTATCACTTGCCTGTGTTCTAGCCGCACCTCCCCCCCCCTCCTTTCCATCCTCTGCAACCATCAAAGAATGTTTTTATTTTCATAAGAAAACTTACTGTTGATTTTTATAGTGGTGGTCTCATACGATATCTGTCCTTTTTGTTTTTGACTAATTCCACTCGGCGTACTGTCCTCCGTGTCCATCCCTCTGTGAGGGCTTTGCAGGTGCATCGTTATTCTTCGACGTTGCATAGCATTTCATTGTGTGTTTATTGCACCCAAGTTTGTTCATCCATTCTTCCACTGCAGGGCATTTAGATTGTTCCTGTTTTTTGCTATTGTGAATAATGTTATGATGAACATGGGTCTGTATCTATTTATTTGTGTCATAGTTTTTATTTCTCGAAGACACATACCAAGTAGAGGGATTGATGTGTCATGGTATTTCTCTTCCCAACTTTCTCAGGGTGCACCATACTGCCTGCCACAGTGGCTGCACCATTTCCCAGTTCCTCCGGCAGTGTATGAAAGTGCCAGTCTTTCCACACCCTCACCATCATTTGTTGTTATCTGTTGTTGTTTTTTTAACCTTCCAGTTAATTTGGGGGGTGAGGTCGTATCTCATTTTGATGTGTATTTCTCTAAAGGCTAATGATTAAGAGCATTTCTTCATATATTTTTGCCCCCCTGAATGTCTTCTTTGGTGAAGGATCTGTTCACATCCTTTGACCATTTTTTAAATTAGATTGCCTATCTCTTTCTGTTGAGATACTCAATTTTCTGTAAATTTTAGAGATGAGTCTCTTGTCCAGTATGTCATTGTCCAATATGAAATTCCACAGCCTTTGGCTGCTCTTTTGACTCTTGGTGGAATCTCTTGACACACACAATTGTCTACGTTTTCGGAGCCCCTAGTCATCCATTGTCTTCTGCTCTGAGTGTGTTCTCCATTACTTCTGTGAGGGCAGTTACATACTTGGCTTCACATAGTCTCTTAATTGTTCAGCAGATAGGATGAGCAATCTTCAGTGTATCTGCGCTCCAAGCAGCCAAAAGTAGAATTCCACCTCCACCTAACACAGTGTACACACCTAGAATCAGTCTGTTTCCCATACTAGAGCCAGAGTGACCATTTCAAATTTCATGTCCCATTTATTTGACAGCCCTACTCTAAACCCTTTGCTGCTTTTAAAGTTCCCATGACTTCTTTTTCTCTATTTTTCCCTTAGTGCCCCATGAGATCAAATGAAGTCAGATGAGACATACTTGTGCTTGATACTAGAACATAATGCATAAGATAAGCATGGCAAAGTTATATAGTACCTTGATTACTTAGATAGGGAAAATTAGAATCTAACAAGATGCCAGACAAAGACGTAGTTGGGGGGATAAATATCGACATGTGTTCAGGACAGAAAGTATGGGTTCAAAGCTCATTAGGGATTTTTTTGTTGGTAAAAATACTTGCCTGTCATAAATCACTTGTGTTGTCTTGGCAGAGATTCTTTAAGAATTGTTTGTCAGGAAATAATGTGGCCCAGGGTAGCCTTGGTCATGGAGTAGATAGTGACACCTGCCTTTCTCTGCTGAGGTATTCACTGTGCATCAGGCCGCTCCATAAATCAATATGTGTTTCTTCCTCAGTTTTTCCTTCCAGTGATGACCTTGGAGTATAGCAGGTGACAGTCTCACTAAAGAGGAAAATGTGTGCATATATTTTAAGCTCTGGTCATTCTTGTTTCTTAGATCCCTGCCGGGATTCACTAGCAGGGAATAGCTTTTGGAATGCCCCAAGGTCTCACATTCAGTATTACGCATTGATACCAACCATGGGCACATGGTTCCCAACTTACTTCTGATTGTCAATTGTGCTTGCAGAGCCGAGCTACAGAGGCTTTCTGAAGAAAACACATCGTTGACAAATGAATTGGGAAGGATTCAGCAAGAACTTAAAGTTGCAGAAAGAACAAATGATGTACAGAGGTAAAGGCTTGTCCAGGTTCAACTTAGGACCTTTGAGCTTGTGACCCAGTTTTCACATAGCAGAATGAGTGGTTTCCTCTCAGTAAAGTGAGTGTAGAAGTTACTGAGATAGAAAGTGGGGCGTATTCTCAAATCAACCTCACTTTCCAGAAAGCCAAGAGTGGATGAACCTAATTGGTCTCTGACCATGACATGACACATATGTAAAGGGCCCTGGCCTACCTCCACATGCAGGCAGCCCCTCTCATACCTGAATGCCTGGTCTCAGACGTAAAAGGTAGAACACGTATGTATGTGGCAGCATTGCCCACCCCACAGTGAGCAGCTGCTACACCCATCCTTCTTACCTCTGCCATCGTGGCATACCACCTTATTCCCTGTATGAAAGTACTCCGCATCACACCTGATGGTGAGGACAGGTGGACATAGTTTAGTACAGTGAAATGATCCTAGGGCCTTCCTAGACAAATACAATATCTATGTTCATGACTCAGTAATAATTTCAGGTGGACTTTTCACCACGGTTTATATTTGTATGTAGATATCGGCATTAGGGGTAGGTCTGGGCCCTAGGACACTGAGGCAGGAACAAGGGACAGGGAGTGGAGTGCTAACACTGGTCAGTGAGTTTTCACTGCTGTAGCCATATCCAAGGGCAGTCTGCCTTTTGATTTTTCTTCCAAATAAGAAGTTCAAGATAAAGTCAACTCTGACCTGCTGCGAGCATGGAGCATAGTTGATGGAGTAGCCATGACGGTCAGAATATGGATGGCAGGGGAAGGGACCAGCGGGGATTTGCATCATTACAGTTCTGAAATCCAGGAGGTCTTCCCTTGAAACCATTTTCTCCTAAGTTTACTACCAGACTCCATTCCCAGCAGATCGCAGTGAGGGTAAGATGGTTTGTGTTTGTGTTGCTGGGTGGCTAGTTCCATACTTTGCTAAATCCGTAGTAATTTGCTTGACTAAGGATTGCCACGGAGAATGGTCCTTTTGTACAATCTGGCAAAATCTTGCAAGCGAAAACTAAACCCACTCTCATTGAGTCTGTAGAGGGTTTCTAAGACTGAATCGTTAAGGGGTGTGGGAGGCTATACCATTGACCTTGGCAGTTACCAGCACAAACCAAGGTGACACCTGGCTTTGGTTTCACCCTCCCTGCTGAAAATTTTCATTTCCGCCTCAAAAAGAGTCACCTGACGAATCCCATCTGACCCTAGACCAAGGATGGGACCAGCCTTGTTCTCATGTAAAATGCATTGGAAAGGGGATTATTGGAGATGCAGTTAGTTTAAAATTTGGCACCTTGTCTTTTGATCTCTCTTAAGTTCCATTTTTAATTTGTTCCAGTTTTTAATACTTTCTGCTTTCTTTTCTAAAGGTTCTTGTCTGTTTTACTTTGTTATTGTTAATTGTTTCTGTTGTTTTCAAAGTATGTTTTCCTTTAGATGAAGTCCAGAATAGGTGCATCTATACAGACCCTAACTGGATTAATGGTTCTTTGGGAGTTTCACACAGTTGGTTAGAAGGAAATGGGAAGCTAATAACGACGAGTACAAGAATGAAGAAAATGTTCCAAAACTGATTGTGGTGATGATTATACAATCTTGATATGATTGAACTATTGAATTGTATATATGTGAATTATGTATCAATAGAACTTTTTTAAAAATTAAAGAATCGCCTGAGAACTTTGCTAAAATATTGATTGTGATTCAGTATATTTAGGTCAAAAATTCAAATTATCAACAGGGGTTGGAACTGGAATGAATCGGTTTGAAGTCCTAAGGGTAAACTTTCCTAAATTCTTCTGGCTTTAGGAGCTTGGGATCAAGATTGAACCATCACCACTATTATCAATCATAGCAGTAGCAGTAGTGTAGAGGGATCTGGGCCGTAGAATATGAGGGGAGGTAGGGGTGGGCCTTTTTGTCCAAGCCATGGTGGACTGTTACTAGAAGAAGAAAACTCATTAATTGGCAATGATATTGTTAATTTTGCTTTTTCAACAGGAAAGAAATTGATATTTTAAAGAAAGAGAAATATCAGGCCTGCCTTGAAATGGAAATGATCAACAGTCAGGTTTAGTATTACCACCTGATGTGAAGCTAATGAACTTTTCTTTCTCTCTTTCTTTCTTTCTTTAAAAACTATTTTCGAATATTATAGAGGACTTTGTTCCTCAACGATTTCAGAATGCAGTAACTACCTCCCTTGTCAAAAATCAGAAAGTTCGTGTGGATACATTACTGCCGTCAGGGACACCCCATTTTGGTGCTGCCAGCCATCCTGATAATTCTTAGAATCACATGTGGCATTTATATCATGTCTTCTTGTCTCTTTCTCTCGGTCTATTCTTTATTTTGGAGACCATGACACTTTTGAATATTACATGCAATTGTTTTGTTCCGTGTCTTGAAGTTTGGGTTTGTCTAGTCATTGATAATAATTAGATTGAGATGAGGCTTCTTTGGCAGAAGTACAAGAGTAAGAGTTGTGCAGTCATCAGCACCATCAATGTCAGAACTCTTCCTTCTTCCACTCATTGTTAGCTTCCCACTTCCCGCATCCTCCCTGCCATGCCCCTAGCCAACTATCACTCCAGTTACTGTCTCTAGAGATTTACATAGCCTGGATTTCATACACAGAAAATCACACAAAGCACAAACAATGACAAAGCAAAACAGAGAAAAACCTCAGCCAAAAGAAAATATAAAATGTTAGAAACTGCCACCAGTTAGAACCTCCTTGGGAATTCAGCCAGTCTCAGCCAGAATCTTAACAGTGAGACACACTTTCACATAAACTAACAAGTACTAGCAGACCCCTTAAAATCCCCTTTTTTAATTTATCAGAAAACCACTATAACCAGAACACCACTTATGATTATTTCTGTCACCTAAATCCTACTCATGTATTCCTATCTCCTATTCCTTCTACCCAGTCAGCTCTATCATTTCTTCCTCATCTCAACAGAATACAATTTCCAGCCCCTATCTGAACTTTCTCCACTAACCCAAAGAGCAAGTCCTGTCCCTCCCTCCTCCACCTACTCACACACAATCCAGAACCTTACATACCATCTACAGTTGGATCACTATGCCATGCAAACAACAGTCAGCAGTAGTAACCACAAAAAATCAAGATAAACAAAAGTCAACAACTGAAGATTACGCAACTTCATTGGAATACACAGAAAGTGAAGACCTTAAATTACCAGAAAGAGAATACAGGTGAATGATGTTTGTGACCATACAAGAGATTTGGGGATCAATTCTGAAAAAAGGAAGAAAGTGTGATACTAAAAACCTCACACACCAAAGAAACCGAGAAACAAAACAATGAGATAACAGAATTAAAAAACATTGTATGAGAACTGAGCAATACCGGTGTTCATCGCAGCACAGTTTACAATTGCAAGGAGTTGGAAACAACCCAAATTTCCATCAACAGATGAATGGATTAAAAACCTATGGTACAGATGTGCTTTACATAATTGATGTATGTATGGATTGTGCTAAGAGTTGTATGAGCCTCTAATAAAATGATTTAAATAAAAACTATGGTACATACATACACTGGAGTACTACACATCACTAAAAAGCAGTGATGAATGCATGAAGCACCTTGCCACATGGGAAAAACTGGAGAAAATGATGCTAAACAAAGTAAGCCAAGCACAAAACACAAATACAACATGAGTCCGCTGAGGTAAACTTAAAAAAAAAATGCAAAAGAGACATAAGGAAAAAGCTACTGTATACAAACATTCCTGGGGTGAGGTCCAGGTAGTATGGCAGGGGCCAGACCAAATCCAGGGATACATATGGTAGACAATTAAAAAGGTTGGGGGGCGGGAAGAAAATGAAATAAATGGGTAGCTGGGGAACAGGGAACTAACCCATCCAAGGGGAGGGTCTTGTTCATATCGTCGCCGGGAAAGAAGGACCAGACTTCTACCCCATGCTCCAAGATGTGAATGCAACATACTGGCATGAAGCAAGGAACCAGTAGAGAGGTCTGAGGGGTTGGCCCCAATCCCAACTACATGGACAGCAGCCCTTGCCCCCAGAAGAAAGTACTTCAGAGGATAGCATTGAAGCTACAGCTCCGAGAGAGGGACATGTCTGATCAGAGCAAATCGAAGCAAATGAAGGGGGAGGAAGAGAGACTGGAGCACATCCTGGCCCACCAAGCCTTAAGGACAATATCCCCACTAAGAACAGCCAATGCACAGAGAGGACCATATGGCTGGTCCCACTATGAGACAGGACATCCCCCACTGACCCATAGCCCTATAGGGGACAACACTGGAGACACAGTGTGGGAATTAGACCGATCTGACCCCACCACACTGAGGCAAAACATGAAGGGCATGCAACAGAACAGCAAGGGGAGCAGAGCAAGGAAGTCCCGAGGCATTATCAAAAATAGACTTTGGGTTCAGAGCATGGCACCCCATCAGGCTCAATCAGCAAACACTCGCAAATGTCAACAAACAGACCTTGAACTATTGACAGGCTTTTCTTTTTTGTGTCATTTGTTTTTTGGTGGTGTTGTTTTGTTTTCTTTTGTTGCTTTGTTTTGTTCTGTCTTGTTTTTGTGTATATTATTATCTCTGCAGGTCTATCTAGATAAAATAGGTGGGATAAACAATCTGGAGGAGAAAACAATGGGACTGACAGTTCCGGGGGGACATGAGAGAGGGGAAGGTTGGGGGAAAAGAAGTGGTTAACAAACCAAGGGACAAGAGAACAACAAGTGATCCAAAATCAGTGGTGAGGAGCGTGTAAGAGGCCTGGTAGGGCTTGATCATGGGTAATGTAACCGAGAGGAATTACTGAAACCCTAAGGAAGGCTGAACATGAACAAGAGCAAAGTAAAAGGAAATAGAGGAAAGAACTGCAAGGCACATAGCATTTATAGAGCTCTAAATATAGGCATGTACATATGTAAATATATTTATATATGATGATGGAGAAATAGAACTATGCATATATTTATAGGTTTAGTATTAAAGTAGCAGATGGACATTTGGCCCCTACTCAAGTACTCTCTCAATGTAAGAACACTTGTTCTATTAAACTGGCATTCCATGATGCTCACCTTCCAGACACAATCACTGAAGGCAAATGTGGTGAAGAAAGTCAATGGTGTCGGCTATCAAAAGATATAGCATCTAGAGTCTTAAAGGTTTGAAGGTAAACAAGTGGCCTTCTAGGCCAACCAAAGCCCACATGGAAGAAGCACACCAGCCTGTGTGATCATGAAGTGTCAAAGGGATCAGGTATCAGGCATCAAAGAACAAAAAATAATATCATTGTGAATGAGGGGAGTGCAGATTGGGGACCCAAAGCCCATCTGTAGGCAACTGGACACCCGCTTACAGAAGGGTCACGGGGAGGAGATGGGCCAGTCAGGGTGCAGTGTAGCAATGATGAACATACAACTTTCCTCTATTTCTTAAATGTTTCCTCCCCACCACTATCATGATCCCAATTCTATCTTACAAATCTGGCTAGACCGGAGGATGTACACTGGTACAGATAGGAACTGAAAACACAGGGAATCCAGGATAGATGAACCCTTCAGGACCAGTGGTGGGAGTGGCAATACTGGGAGGGTGGAGGGAAGGTGGGGGTAGAAAGAGAGAACCAATTACAATGAGCTACATATAACCCCCTCCCTGGGGGATGTACAACTGAAAAGTGGGTGAAGAGAGACGTTGAACAGTGTAAGACATGACTAATAATAATTTATAAATTATTAAGTGTTCATGAGAAAGGGGGGCAGGGAGGGAGGGTAAAAAATGAGCTCATACCAAGGACTCAAGTAGAAAGCAATGTTTTGAGAATGATGAGGGCAACAAATGTACAAATGTGCTGACACAATGGATGTATGAATGGATTGTGATAAAAGTAGTATGAGCCCCCAATAAAATAATTACCCCCAAAAAAGAACTGAACAATAGAATGGAAGAAAATGAAAATTGAATCTATGAACTTGAAGACAACCATGCAGACTTCAGCAAATGAGAGAAACAAACAAAAAAGTAAAATAATCTGAAGTAAACCTGAGGATGATGTGAGAAACCATGAACAGAAGTAATGAATGTCTTGTTTGGAATACTGGAACGGGAAGAAACAAACAAATCTACATATAAATTAGTAAGAGAATTTGTGGAGGAAATTTTCCCCAGTACTATAAAGGAGGAGATAATATCCATTCAGGAGACAGAGAGAACTCCAAGGAGGTTAGACCCGGGGGGTGGGGGTAGGGGACATGTATAGGAGGGCATCAGGACATATGATAGTCAAAATATTCAACTTCAAGGAAAAGGAGAGAATCTTGAGAGCAGCTAGAGAGGGAAAAAGTCACCTTCAGAGGTAATCAGATTGGAATAAGCTCAGAGCTCTCAGCAGAAAATATGCAGGAAATAAGAAAATGGAGCAACATAGATCAAACTTTCAAAGTAAAAACCTGCCAACCAAAATCCTGTATCCAGCAAAGCGATATATCACATATAAAGAAGAAATAAAGGTATTCCCAAACAAGGGAATAGTTAGAGAATTCATAAAAACAAAACCAGCATTGCCGAAAACACTAACCATATCTCTATGGTCAGAAAATCAACAGCACAAAAACATTATGAGATCGCCACAGTCCGTGCTACTATCCAGAAGTCAACACACTAAAACAACACCCAAAACAGTAGATCTAGACGGGAAACAAGGACATGAATAGATTCCTCCCTCCCAAACACAGATAATACAATATGATAGTAACTCACCTGCATTTGGAATTAATACCAATGAAAATCAATGGGCTAAATACCCCAGTCAAAAGACAGAGTAGCAGACTGGATTAGGAAACAAGATCCATCAATCTGCTGCCTTCAAGAAACACACCTCAAACTCACAGACAAAAACAGACTGAGAGTCAAAAGATGGAGAAAAATTTACTAAACCAATGACAATGAAAGGAAGACCTCACACAAATAGAAAACTACAAGCCAATATCTCTCATGAACATAGATTCTCAACAAAATCCTGGCCAGTAGAATTCAACAACATATCAAAATAATAATAATACTTCATGCCCAAATGGGATTCATACCACCATATAAACAAAATATAGAAGAACCAGATGATCATATTGATGGATGTAGAAAAAGCATTTGACAATATCCAACACCCATTCCTAATAAAAACAATAATTAAATATAAGGAAATTCTTCAATATACTAAAGTCCATATCTTAATATCCAACAGCCAGTATCATACTGGATGGAGAAAAGCTGAAATCATTGCAATTGAAAATGGGAACCAGACAAAGATGCCCATTATCCCCACTTTTATTCAGCATTGTGCTAGATCCTAGCCAGAATCAAAAGGCAACAAGAGATTAAGGGAGTGCAATTGGGCAAAGAGAAATTAAGCTCTAGTTATTTGCAGATGGTATGATTTTATAGAGAGAGAAAAACCCAAGGTCTCCACAAAACCCTGTTGGAAATAATTGGAGCTTGTTTCAAATAAGCACCCATCTAAGTGAGATGTCAGTAAACTCACCTGGAAGAAGCACACGATCATCGATGATCCAAGGATTATCAATTATATAAACCAGATCTGAAGAAGGGAGTGCTGTCAGAGCTGAAATTTGTGACATTCTGGTGTTCACAAAGCTATGGCTGACAGTGGGAGCCCAAAATACATGTTCAGGTTCTCCACAGGGAATAAGCCTCCAGTGGCCCCCCTCTGACTATCACTGAGAGATAGGAATAACCTGGTTATCAGGCAGCTGGTATTGGAAAGACGATTATAGTAAATTAAAATGATAAATAGGGCTTGAATGGTTAAAATCTTGTTATTTGAGCTCCCTTTAGATACACTTTGACTTTTATCTAGTTTTTAATATTTTCTGGGTTTTGCTGTTGTTTTCTAGATTAGGTCTTATCTCTGCTGTATTTTGTTATTTTGGTACCTTTCTTGATTCTCTGTTATGTATCTTTCTGTGTTTGGGGGTTTATCAAACCCAGATTGGGTGAATCTGTAGAGGTAATAACTGGAGTAAGAGTTCTTGGGGTGTATTGATGGGGAGGAAAGAGGTAATGGGGAGCTGATATCACGTAGTATGAAAAGGAAGAAATTGATTATATGTAGTAATTGCACAACGCTGCTTGATCTGATAGAGCTATTGGTATGATGTCTGGATTATGCCCTAATAAAATGATCTGGGAAAAACATAAATTTTAAAAAATCAATTTTCATTTACATCAGGGCTATCACATTTTTAACAAAACTCAAGTGAATATTCCCAAATTAATTAAGTTTTCCCACAAGTTTACAGGAATGCTGCTGCTCCACATAACACAATACTTTTTAGCGTTTTAATGAAGGTCGGGAAGACCTCAAAGATGAATTCAAGGCAAGTCACCTCAGAAGGCTTTGGAGACTCTCTTTCTGGGTTTCAAAGGAATCCTCTGTATATTTTCTCAAGGATGATCACAGAGACTTCTCAGGAAGACATCTGAAGAGAATGGAAAGCTGCGCTGGGGAGGAGGAAGAAGGACAGGAAAATGTACCACGGCGTGTATTCTGTTACGGCGCCATACCTGCTCCTCCTGGAGGGTAGCAAGGACTGTCTGACGAGCTCCTCATTGGGAACGACCCATCCACCTGACGCAGCCTTATCTGCCTTCCACACTGCTCTGTGTTCCCAAGCTCAGAGGACATTTAAAACGAACATGATTTGCATCCCTTGAACATGACAAAACTCCCATTTGACATGACATAAATTGAAGAGTGAGAATTCTTTGGGAAATGAATAGAAAGATGAAAACACTTCAAAAGCATATAGGCATAGATAAAGATATGACATGAAACAGTAGCTTCATATTTTGATAGTTTTGTTTAATTAAGGTTTCTTTTTTTAATCCTTTTATTGGGGGCTCATACAACTTATCACATTCCATACATACATTCATTGTGTCAAGCACATTCATACATATGTTTCCATAATCATTTTTAACAAGTTTCTATTATACAATGCTTTGATACTTACCCTTGTGTGTGCGTATTAAACCTACAAGATAAAAATGATATGATTCTGCTCATTGCTGAACCATAGGTATTCACACCAACGTGGGAATACCTTGGAACTGTGGTTGATCTCTCCCCTGAAAACTAATTGTTGTGAGAAAAAAAGAAAGGCAATCCAACAAAAATGTAATTTGATTCTTTTAAATTGTAATTTATTGAAAGATGCTCCTGACCAGTGGTTGACAGTAACTGAAATCTCTATGGTGAAAAACTGAGAAATTTTCTAGCAACTGTTGGAACACACGGCCATTTGTGTATACACCAAGAGGACATCTGTCAGACACTCTAATTTCCTGGCCCAGTGGTACTGAGAATATCAACAACTTACTGCCAGATAGATTTGGATATCAGGGACAGGTCAGAGGTCCTTTTGAAGAGATTCATATGCTTTAAGTTTCTTCCTCCCCCCCCCCCCTTAACACGATGTTTTAAATAACTTAGATAAAAGTGGGAGGCCTTCAGAACAGTGGTTTGAATGTTCTTAATGGTCTAGATGTATTCTCACTTCTTCTCAGGAATAAAGCAGAGTTCTCAACTTCAGCATCATTGCTGTGTGAGACTGGATAAGTCTGTATAGGGGCTGTCCTATACACTGTAGGATATTTAGTAGCATTTCTACATGTCAGTAGCCACCCCTACCTACCCCAATTATGACAATGAAAAATGCCTCCAGATGTTGCCACGTCCCACAGTGAGATCTGCTGGGGCTTCGTTTTTGTTTTCAATCATTGTTTTACCCTTTTTTGCTCTAGAGTCAGAAATACAAGGATCAGTTATCTCAGCTCAACCATAGGATCCTTCACCTGGGTGAGGAGGCCTTTGTCCACAAGGCTCAAAATGAGAAAAATCAAGTACCCGTTCAGTTGCTGACACTGAAGATGGATCGGGCTGGTCACCAGGTGAAAGAGCAGGTGAGTGGGCAGTGCAGAGTGGGAATATGAGAGCAACAACTTAAAGATATGGAGACATACACTGCCCCACACATAGCCAGGAAGCCTGGGGGAAAAGAACATGGAATATCATAGTTTTTTATAAATCTGCTTTATTTAGAAGAGTAGCATAAAGGAATTAAATCTTAAAAAGAGAGTAAATTCCTACAACCTTTCTGAAAAGACAAGTTGAAAATATAGATAGCAAGAGCCTCAAGAATCTCATTATAAGAAATGAAACTTCACTGTTTGCAAATAATATGATTTTATATATTGAGAATCCTAAAGGGTCCACAAGAGACTAGCTGGAAGTCATAGAGGAGTTTAGTAGAGTAGCAGTATACAAGAGTAACAATTGACTTCTTCTATACCAGGGATGGGGGTACAGAAAAAGATACCAAGGAATCAGTATCCTTTGCAAAATCTGAAATACCTGGGAATAAACTTAACCAAAAACCAAGACTTGTACGAAGAAAACTATAGAACATTACTATAAGAAGCCAACCGGGATCTACACAAATGGAAGCATATTCCGTGTTTGTGGATCAGAAGACTCAGTATTGTGAGAATGTTGATACTATCTAAAACAATCTACAAATAAAATGCATTGCCGATCCAAATTCTAACATCATTCTTCAAAGAAATGGAAACACTGATTATTAACTCCATATAAAAAGGGAAGAAACCCAGGATAAGCAAAGAACTCCCCAAGAAAAAGAACAAAGCAGGTGATCTCACATTACTTGACCCCAAAACCTACTTATACAGCCACAGTTGTCAAAACAGTCTGATACTGGTATACTGATACATGCTCCCTGTCACTAGCCACCCAGGAAATGCGAGTCAAAATGACCATAAGATCCCACCTAATGCCCATAACTAGCCCAATTAAAAAAAACCAGAATGTGAAAGGGAGGATAGGGCGGAGGTAGGGGGAGGAATGAGGAGCTGATGCCAAGGGCTCAAGTAGAAAGAAAATATTTTGAAAATGATGATGGCAACAAATGAACAAATGTGCTTGACACAATGGAAGGATTACAATAAGTTGTACAAGTCCCCAATAAAATGATTTTTCAAAAGAAACAGAACAACAAATGTTGGAGAGTGTGTGGTGAGATAGGAACTCTTATCCCCTGCTGGTGGACTGGTAAATATGTACAGGCACTCTGGAAGGCAGTATGGCGATACCTAAAACAGATGGCAACTGAACTACCATATGATCCAGCAATACCATTGCTGGTATGTACCCCAAAGAAATAAGAAGCAGATCACGGACAGATGTTTCCCTCCCCTATGGTCATCACAGCAGAGTTCATAGTAGCAAAAAGCTGGTGGGTGGGCAGGAAGAAGCTGGAAACAGCCTACATTACCATCAGTACAAGAGTGGATAAAAACTCTGGTACATACATACAATGGAATACATCCCTAAAAACAGCAATGAAACACCTCAAGTTGTAGAGGCATCTGGAAGATATTATGCTGAGTGAAGCTAGTCAAGCACAGAAGGATAAACACTGTGTGAGTCCACGATAATGCAACAGAACGGGCACAAGTTCAAGTGTGCAGGCCATCCAGTCGTCTGGCTGGGGACCAGGCAGGCCGCTAAAGAGCCACACATCATCTGCTCAAAGTAAGTATCATGTAGGTCACTTGGCCAAAGGTCACCTCATGAGAGCTGGAATCAGATGGATGGGGTGGGGTTGATGCTGGTCCCTGAGAGGTAGCCATGTGGATTTGGGGTGAGGTCTCCCAGAGAGGGAATCAGCCCTGTCAGAGGAATGGGGCTTACTGATGCGAGGGGCAGCACAGGAAAGAAGAAAGGCAATGGTCAAATTTGGGGGAACATAGGTGCATGCCTGTTGAGGGGAGAAGAGGGAGGGCTGACATTGTGGGGGAGGGGTGTCCAGTGAGGTTGCTCTTGGGAGGACCTGATGCAGAGGGGTTAAGTGGAGAGCAAATGCTTTGAGAGTGATTAGGGCAAAGAATGTATGGATGTGCTTTATACAATTGATGTATGTATATGTATGGATTGTGATAAGAGTTGTATGAGCCCCTAATAAATTGTTTAAAAAATAATAATAAATTTTTTTAAAGTTGTATGAGCCCCTAATAAAATGATTTTTTAAAATACTGTAAAAAAAGAAACCAAACTTGACCAACAGTTACCATGGGTGAAGGGGAAAGATCTGTTGCTTTGGGAGCATTGAGTTTCTGTCACTGTGGTCGATAGTTTGAAAAAGGATAACAATGATAGTTGTACAACATGAAGAATATTATTGAGCCTCTTCTCGCTCTGAATTATACAACTAGAAGTTGTGCAATTGGAAAATATTTCTGTATATTTGTGCCACAGTTAGAAAAAATAAGTACATGAATTACAATGAGTACAAGGAAGAAGAAAAAGGTTTTGAATTAAATATTGTAACAATTGGACAACTTTTCTTGATCTGATTGAATTGTATGACGTGGGTGAAGTGCTAATACAACTGTTTTAAAAGATGTGATGCAAAACAATAATATGGATTATTCGGGAGAACATGATGCTGAGTGAAATTAGTCAATCACAAGAGACAGATATTGTATGAGACCACTACTGCAAACGGTTTTCATATTGAAAAATAAATAACGAGATAGAAAGAAACTCCATGTGGTTACAGATCAGATCAGGTTTTCTGGGATGTTAGAATTACAGAGTCAGATCATGACCAAGAAAGCCCCATGGAGCACTTCGACTCTGACAAATACATGTGTTGCCGTGAGTTAGAACTAACTCCACAGCATCAGTTTTCGTTATTAACTGCTGTCTCTTGTTCCCATTCAGGATGACGCTTAGGGTTGCCCGTAGGCATGCCCTGTACCCAAGATTAAAGTTTCATGCAGAATAATTTCACTGCCCTTAAAATTCTCTGCTCCACCTGTTTGTTCCTCTATTGTTCCTTGAACTCCTGCTAGTCGCTGACCTTGTTTCTGTCTCTTTAATTTTGCTTTATAATTGGAATCATGCATTATGCAGCTTTTTCAGACTGGTTTCTTGTACTTAATAAGTACTTAAGTTTCCTCCATATTTTTTTCATGGCTTGATGGCTCATTTATTTTTTTTGCTAGATAATATTTCCATGATACAGATATGCTCGTTTGTTTAGCCATTGACCTGTTGAAGGACCTCTTGATTACTTCCAGTTTGGGGCAATAATGAATAAAATTACGATAAATATTTGTATGCAGGCTTTTATGTGGATACAGATTTTCAACTCATTTGAGTAAATACCTAGGAACACAACTGCTAAAACATATGACAGGCCTTTGGAATAGTGGTTACATTACCAGATAAGTATTGGACTGCTGACAGTGAGATTGACAGTTCAAATCCACCAGATGATCCGAGGGAAAAAGATAAGCCTATCTATTCCCATAAAGAAATCCTGTCAGAAACTCTATAGAGGGACGCTGTGAGTCAAATTGGCTTGATGGCATTGTTTTTGTTTTTTTGTAAGCCTATGTAAGAAACTGCCACTGTCGGATTCCTATGCAAAACACTACGCCCTGCGCCACACCTATACTCCTGACAGAGCTTGTTAGCATCCCATGTTCAGACAGAGGCTCGTAGCTAGTAACTTGTAGATGTGTACATTTCGCCCAAATACCATTTTAAATGTCTTGAAGTTAGTTCTTTTAAAACATAATTTTTTGATTGGTAACCTCCTTTTGTCAGGAAATACATGAAAAACAACTTAATACCACAGAAAAGCAAGTGGATAAAGTGGAAATGATCTTAAAGAATATGGAAATGCTTCTACAAGAAAAAGTAGATGAGCAGAAGGACCAGGTGAGTGATAAGTTCTTGTCATTTCCTCACAAACATCTTATATCTGCACACTTCTACCTCCTGGGTATTCACACAGCTGGTGTAGTAAGAGACTGTCTGGTCACAGACTCCGAGAGGCCATGTTCATTAGTTACCCCTCAGACTGAGCCTCTGTCAACACCTTATACTTGAACATAAAGTAATTTTCCACAGGATTCATAATTAATAGCAGTCAATAAAAGATTCTATTATATATATATAACTAGCTTGTTTATTGTACTTATTTTCTTTTGGGTATCATTTTAAGGTTTCTTTTTTGAGATGGCCACATAACCTCAGGAAGGTTATGGATTTATTCATGCATCCTTCATTCAGCACATTGCCTACTGAGCACCTACTGTGTAGGAAAGCATTTTTCTAGGTAGACCTGAGATAAATAAGCCCTCATGGAACTTAAATTCTAGAGCTGATGAGAGCTAATAATAAGATTGTAGTTGGCCAAGGGCTTTGAAGAAAACACATTTTCCTGGACTGTAGAGTCAGGGTGTTAGGGGAGACTATACTGCACAGATAAGGTATCTGAGCAGCCCCTTAATCATGACCTAACATATATGAGTGAGTAAAAAAGAAAAACAGGAAAACTCCACTCTGTGGAGCTTTCATAGGATGCATTGTTCCTACTAGCTGAGCATCGAGCAACTTGTTCTGAGTTAGTGCACCCAGCGGCGTCGCCTGGGAAGGTTCTCTGGTCACAGTGAATTTTTTCATAAAAGCAGTTTTGCTCACACCTTGTTTTTTTGTGATGGCTCATTTAAGAGAACTGCGTGTGGCTGTGAAAGTTTGCTTTCTGCTCCAGAAAAATGTCACAGAAACTGTTGTGATGTTGAATACAACTTACAAGGATAGCACTCTGAAAAAAACTCAAGTGTACCAGTAGTTTTCTTATTTCCAAAAAGGTAAAATGTCGATCGATAACAAACCTTATTCTGGATGTCCATCAACTTTCCAAACAGACAAAAATGTCCAAAAAATTCATCCACTTTTGCTTGAAGACCAATGATGGACCATTAAAAAGATGGGGAAGTTATCTGGACTATCTTGGAGCTTAGTTCAGTGAAGTTTAACAGAAGATTTGTGACAGGCCACCAAGAAGGAGTGTCAACTGGAAACAAGTCATTCTTGGAAAGAACAACTCTGAAGTGATCCAGACTTTTCTCAAGGTCATTACTGGTGACAAGCAAACTTCAGTCAAGCCAGGGGAAGACACCATCATCACCTTGCCCAAGAAAAACTCGTCAAGTGAAATTAAAGATCAAGATTATGCTCATTTGATTTTTTTGATGTCCATAATATAGTGCATTTAGAGTTCCTTCCACTAGGTCAGACTGTTAATCAAACTTTCTATTTAGAGGTTTTGAAAATATTGTGTAACAATGTGCAACAAAAAAAGACCTGATTTGTGGCAGATGGGGGACTGGTTTTACCATCATGACAATGCAACTGCTCACATGCCATCTCAGTGTGCCAATTTTTGACAAGAAACAGCATGCCTCTCTTGTCCCATGCACCTTACCTGACTTCACTCCATGCAACTTCTTTGTGTTTCCACCAATGCAGAGGAACATGAAAGGACAGCTAGTTGATGATATAGAAGAGATGAAGCAAAAAAATGAGAGAGGTGCTGTCAGCCGTCCAAACAGCTGAATTTGAAAAAAAACAATGTTTCCAAGAATGGAAGCGCAGAATTGACAAATGTATTAGGTGTAATGGAGAGTACTTTGAAGGTGATAAGGTTGTTTTGTAAAAAAATTTAAATACAAAGCTTTGAAACAAAATTCCAGGTTTTGGGGGTACCCCATCGTATACCTCAAGTAGAAAACAGATTAGCATTGGGGGAAGCATGTTGCTCACTGGTGGAATATCACATGTGTTGTACTTGAGAATCCTTCCTGACAGGTGCTAAATACCGGTAACATTTCCTGATCACCAGACAGCCATAAATAGGCACCCACACACTTACACTTCCCTGTTCGTGGTTGTGGGAAAATAGTCTCGGCCCTGTAAAAGGTTTTGCTCTACCGAGTGCCAGGCACCATGCCTGTCACTGTTCTACTGTTCCTTTACTTCCTCCTGTCCCTCCCCTACTCCTCTTAAGTCCCCTTTCTCCTCTTCTTTCCATCCTGCCTTGCTCTTTTTTATTCCCCCACTCACTGGGAGCCCTCCTTGCCATAAGTATGTAAGCCCATTGTAAAGAAGCCTGGCCCTCTGGCCTAGCCCTCAGCCCTCCTCTCTGCTCTTTAAATGCCCTTCAAAGACTCTGTGCTCACAACCCTGCTTCTCTCCCTTCCATGCTCCTCTCATGGCTCAGCCACTGTTCGTCCCCCCTGCCTGGGTCTACACCTAATTCGCAGCTCAGCTTTCAGAATGGATATAGACTCCAAGCACTCGTACCCCACTGATCTCACTCTGGTCCACACCCCCTCACTTTATGCCCTCTCTCTGGCCTTCCTGGTTCTGCCTTGCATACCGGCCTTGATTTCTTCTTAGCACAGGCGCTGAAATACCTCTGAGATCTCAGCTCGCCGCGCCTCACACCTTCCCATCTTCTTCAAAGTAAAAGTCAACCTTGTCACGGTGTCCTTTAAGGCTCTCTTAGATTTAGTGTCCACTCCTGCCCTGACTTCCTGTCTATGTTTCCTCAGGAGCACACACCTTCAGCTATGGTGGCTGCCTGCTGCTACCTAGTCACCCGAGGCCCTGACCAGCTGCAAGGTCTTTGTAATCTCTCTTCTTGCTACCTGGTGTTCACATAGCCCCTAGATTCCTAAACTTACTTGGCCTACCACCCCTTTTTACAGGAAAAAAAAATCACACATTGTCCACCTGACCATTAAAATCTTTTGTACTATTGCCCCTAATTCAGGATACGGTTTGGGTGTCTGCTTGTGTAGCGCCCCTGGATGCTTTGAGGCCCAGACATCGTCACTGGACTGTTTCACTGCTACCCAACGGGCAGTACCGCCCCCTTTGGGAAATACTGGGATAGTCTCTGGACTCTCATTTTACTCAGAACTCCGTTCACATGTCATCTTACAGGAACAGCCTCGGGGTTTCTGTAGACAAGCAAAACCAGTAAAACATGTATGTAAATATATTGAGAAAATTGTACTTCGTGACTCACACACATGGGGGGGTTAGCACGTCCCATATCCGTGGGTCCAGTGGCAACTTGGAGACCTCTGCTGGTTCATGGGGTAGCAGAGGAACAGATGTCTGCAGGTTTATGAACTAGAACTGCAGGCCAGGCGTTAAGCAAAAACATAACAAAGAATCGAGACGGCTAACCACGATGACAAAATACAACAGAAATAAACCCCCATAGTTTTAACTGTTCGAGATTTTAGCTATTCAAGTCAGAGTTATCATTTTAATTTCCTATAGTCATCTTCAGTACTCTCATCTGGTAACCAGGTTCTTCCCATTCCTCAGTTTCATCGGAAAATCACTGGAGACTTATTCGCTGAGTAGCTCCTGCAAATGTATTTTGGCCTTCCGCTCTCATCCATTCCCTTCTGAAAACCAGAATCTCGCCTGCTAAGCTTTGATACTATTCCCTTCTTCCGATTTGGATTATATAATTTACAATCCATGGATAACAGATGTTGGTGTGCTTCTTCCATGTGGATTAGTTGACATCTCACTTAGATGGCTGCTTGTTTGGAAACAAGCCTTTAAGATCCCAGATGCTGTTCTGTCTGATTAGTGGGGCACCATCTAATTTCTTCACCAATGCTACCCTTAAGGGACCTGATCTCATTCAAGAACTTTTTGAAGCCCCCTTGTATTCTTGACCTTGATAGCTAAAGGTACACTGCTTCTGACAGGTATCAAGAAAAAGACATTGATTAAAGCAATAGCTATGTGCTGTCTTCCAGGAAATGTACTAATGTGCTCAAGCAGTGAAACCACATCTGGATTAGCAGTTACAATCAGAGCCACCACTGGTTAAGTTTATATCAATTCACTGTCACTCTCTTAAGATCCTTTTTTTTTTTTTTTTTTTGCACAAGACAGATAGGTAAGTTGAATGAGATTGTGGTGGAAATCATCCCCCTCCATTCTTCAAGTCTTTATGGTGACATTAATCTCTGCAGGTTCTCCAGCAATGTAATACTGCTTTTGGTCTAATATTTCTTTGAGGAAAGTTCTAATGGCTTCCACTTGGCCTTTCTTACTGTAATAACCCTTTCTCCATGTGTCAGGGATCCAAAATTCTGCCAATTGCATATTCTGGACCTGGAGAGATTATTACAGGATTATTTCAGAGACCACTGTACCCACTGTTGGATAGGCATGAGCTGACATTTGGGCCTCCTAGAATGAGTGTCAGTTTAGTGCCATAGGGATCCTTTGAGAAATATTAACTATCTATATTCTGACAGTGTAGTGGATTTCTACCTCAGAGGATTCATAGGAGTTGTGGGCCTATACACTTGCTCATCTTGGAATTGATAGAGCCCTCTAAGCATCCCCTGCATGTGTGGGTATGTCCATCTTGATAAATCTACTCTAACATTCCAATTTACTTCAGCTTTTAGATCCCTTTTCCAGTATATAAAAGCAATTCAACTTCATTCAGTATAGGCCACTTCATAGTCCTCATTGTCGTCCCGCAACAATGTAACTACTAGGTACTTTTCTGACGCCGTGAGCTGAAACATCGAATGAAGACTTGCCACTTGGCAGGCTCATAGCACTACACTCAGACTGACACAGTTCCCACACCTAATCCCGAGGCCTTTGTTTCTCCTTGTGTTCAGTAGGAAAAGCAAGCAGTCTCTGTCTGGAGTATGCCATACCTCCTCCTGGGCCACACTTTATGCCTCAAAGAAGTCGTGTCACGGGACAGTGGACTTCACACTAATTATTGTTCTAAAAGCAAAAAGTGCATCTTGCAAAGCATTTGCCTCATACAAAGATTCCTGGGACACAGCTGTGGGACTATGGTCAGATGAGGATAAGAGGGCTGATTTTACTCTCGAAGGTGATTCAGGCAAAGAAGGTGGGTTAATCCCTTCAGATGGGGGCAGGAGGCTGGTCCTTCTGAAAATAAAAAAAGGTAATTCAACAATAAGGGCTCCATGTCCCTAGCTTGATCCTTTTATTGTCCACATTTTCCCATCTCAATTTTCAGGATCTCACATCTTCCCCGTCAAACCTTTCAACATAAGGGATTCAGTTGATGGTGTAATTAGCTATTCTTCAGCTAGGACTCAGGAATGATGGTGGTGTGTGGGTTACAAACTGGACTGTTAGCTAAAGGTCAGCGATTTTAAAAGCACCAGCCACGCCCCAGGTAAAAGATGAAGTTTGTGCTCCGATAAATATTTATAGCCCCCAGAGCCCTCGAGGACATTCGATTTTGGCTTATGCAGTCACTGTGCATTGCAGCCAACTCAGTGGTAGTGAGGATAAGACTCTGGATGGGTTTTCAGCAATCTCAACACTGCTACAAGAAATAAGACTTTATTTCAAGACCCAAATAGCAACTTTCAGGTCCTTTATGTACTGCTTGAGCCAGGACTTTGAAGCTCTGGACTCATCATTTTCTCTTTCCGCGTTGTGTATCTGAAAGCTGAACCAGCCAGCTTCACTATGCTTGTGGGTGTAACAAAAATGTTGAAAGATAATAATGAAATAGTAGTCACTCACAGCATTGTCTCTCACAGATGTTTGATCTAATGGTGGGGATATTATGCTTGTCTTTATTGCCACCTCATGCCATGGATTACTATGCCTCTTTACTATTGGAAGTCGAGCAATTAGTACTGTTAAATCCAGCCAGACTTGAGAATAAGTTCAGAAAGCATGCTGTAGTGGAGTTAACAAACCCAGGGACAAGAGAACAACAAGTGCTCCAAAATCAGTGACGAGGATGGTGTAAGAGGCCTAGTAGGGCTTGATCAAGGACAATGTAACTGAGAGGAATTACTGAAACTCAAATGAAGGCTGAGCATGATAGTGGGACAAGAGAAAAGTAAATGGAAATAGAGGAAAGAACTACAAGGCAAAGGGCATTTATAGAGGTCTAAGTACAGGTGTGTACATATGTAAATATATTTATATATGATGATGGGGAAATAGATCTATGTGCATATAGTTATAGATTTAGTATTAAGGTAGCAGATGGACATTGGGCCTCCACTCAAGTACTCCCTCAATGTCAGAACACTTTGTTCTATTAAGCTGGTATTCCATGAAGCTCACCTTCCTGACATGATCGCTGAAGACAAATGGGTACATAAGCAAATGTGGTGAAGAAAGCTGATGGTGCCCAGCTATCAAAAGATATAGCATCTGGGGTCTTAAAGGCTTGAAGGTAAACAATTGGCCATCTAGCTCAGAAGCAACAAAACCCACATAGAGAAAGCACAACAACCTGTGTGATCATGAGGTGTCGAAGGGATCAGATATCAGGCATCAAAGAACAAAAAATCCTATCATGGTGAATGAGGGGAAGTGCAGAGTAGGGACACAAAGCCCATCTTTAGGCAACTGGAGATCCCCTCACAGAAGGATCATGGGGAGGAGACAAGCCAGTCAGGGTGCAGTGTAGCAATGATGAAACATACAACTTTCCTCTAGTTCTTAAATGCTTCCTCTCCCTCCCCCGCCATCATGATCCCAATGCTACCTTACAAATCTGGCCAGAGGATGTAGACTGATACAGATAGGAAATGGAAACACAGGGAATCCAGGATGGATGAACTCCTCAGGACCAGTGGTGATACCGGGAGTGTCAAGGGAATGTAGAATAGAAAGGGGGAACCAGTCACAAGGATTTACATAAAACCCCCTCCCTGGGGGACAGACAACAGAAAAGTGGGTGAAGGAAGATGTCGGACAGTGTAAGACATGACAAAATAACAATTTATAAATTATCAAAGGTTCATAAGAGAGGGGGACTGGGGAGAGGGGGGAAACAAGGAACTGATGCCAAGGGCTCAAGTAGAAAGCAAATGTTTGAGAATGATGATGGCAACAGATGTACAAATGTGCTTGACACAATGGATGATTGTGTGGATTGTGATAAGAGATGTAAGAGTTCCCAAGGAAAGTATATAACTAAAAAAGAAAGAAAGCATTCTGTGTTGGGCCGGGTTGACTAGAGAAACAAATCCAGAGATACTCATATATGTATAAGAAAAAGTTTTATCTCAAGAAGTAATTATGGATCAATAAAACATTCCATCCCAGTCCAGCTCTTCAGTCTATAAGTCGCTCTTCAGACTCATTAAGTCACATGCAATGATGCAGAATGCAGGACAATCACAGGCCAGTGGGTGTAGTTATGTGGATCCAACTGACCGTATCGTAGTGCTTGCAGCAGCCAGGAAAGTGAAGGCACAGAGAGTGGGGGAGGTGCCCAGGACCCTGCTTATGAGAAAGTCTCGCCCACAGAGAGTCACCATCAGGGTGTGACCTGATTGACAGACTAAACTCTACCCTTACACTTTCATATATCTTCAAGTTGACATGAAATGATGTAACTACCACTTATTCTCTGAGTTTTGTTCTTCTAGAATCACTCTTGGTGCCAAATAGCTAAGTCTGAGTTCTCGAGACGGGTGCATCAGTGAGATGCACACATACATACATATAAAGAGATTTGCTGCATGGTAGGGGTTTATGCAGTTGTAGAGGTTGGCAAGTCCCAAACCTACCGTTTGTGTCCAGTGGAAGCTAAGGATTTCTGATGACTTGTGGGGTTGTAGGACTGGTGAATCCACGACCTGCTGGTTAGGATGGAGACTTCTTCAGGTTTATAACACAGGAACTGCAGATCAGGCAACTAGAGTGCAGGTCAAGAAAGAGAGCAAACTTTGCCACAACTTCCACTTCGATAAAGGAAGCTGGCCACACTCCCGAGGCAATTTCCCTTTCAACTGATTGACTGTTCATATCAGATCACAAAAATGAAAGTTGATTCCATTATGAAAAAGCACCTGTCAGACTGATGAGAATCACAGTCTAGTCAAATTGAGGTTTACATTAGTCGTTACAGTTCCCTCAACCAACTAGCTGCCCCCCTCTTGCTCCTTGCTTGGTTTTCTCAGCACTTCCCCCATATGGCATACTAAGTTTGGTTCTCATTAGCATATGTGGTGCACAGCCCAGAGACTACGTTCACCACTGCTTCGCTAGTGCTAGAGCAAGACCTGGCATGTGGGCGCTTACTGACTATGTTCTACAAGTGAAATTTGGTGTTGACTGAACCCCATGCTGGGATTCTTGTGCCCTTGTATTTTGAATGAGGTCATTGCTAGTGTTTCCTGTCATTCACATCTGTGAAACCGTATGGGTTTGGCAGAAAGCTCAGACCCAGGAAACAGCAGTGGGGGTCAGGGCCACAGTGATTCCTAGGGCAAGGGGCAGTAAAGAACCAAAAATTGTTGTCATTCTTTGCAATTCATTATTGTATCGTACAATAGCCTTTCTGAGAACTGTTGATTTGTGACTCTTGGGTCTTCCGGTAAAACTGATTCCCACAATTTCCCTTAAATTTTCTCCAGTACATAATTCATCACACCCTCAGTTGGAGGTCTCACTTCAGGGTAACAAGAAGTGTCATACACGCAATATTTTTGTTATATCCTTAAGAACCTAAAGTTATCATTTCAACGACTGTGGAATGAACAGGGTCGGGAGCATGTACCCCTTCCCTGCACTCACAGTAATGGGTGGCTCTATTCCCTCTCTAGTTTGAAAACAGCGTGAAGTCCAATTTGCTGCTCAAGGAGCTTTATGTGGAGAACGCACACCTGCTAAAAGCCCTCCAGGTTACTGAAGAGAAACAAAGAGGAGCTGAGAAAAACAGCCTCATCTTGGAAGAAAAATTCAGAGCTCTCAACAAATTAATCAGTAAGATTTCTCCGGCATCCCTCTGTGTGTAAAGACTGCTTGCTTTCTTGGAATTCATTCTGAAAAGAAAATCTTAAAACCTGAGCCACTGTGATGCCTTAATCACTTGCAGCTTATTGGCCATGGTCCTCAGAAACAGGGCGACTGTGGTGTCTGGCTCGTTCCAGCAGCATCTGCTCTGTGCCAGATCCTGGGAACATACACGTGTTGGACAAGAGCACATTTTTATAAAACTCCCAATTTTACCACTGGGAAAACATGATGGAAACACTTGGTCAGGCCTGACAGAGAAAGTGGGTTAAGATAATGCAGTTCCAATACTGCATTTTCGACTTAAGCTCTCATTGCCATCGAGTCAATTACAATTCGTAATGACTTTGGCTTCAAAGATTAAAATGTAAAGTAGGGCTCTAGACAGCTTTATCATATTTTTCCTTTTAAATTTCATTTATGTTTTCTTAAGCAGACACACAACAAAACATACATCACTTCAGCAGTTTTTAATGTATACAGTTTGCTGATACGGATTATATTCCTCTGGTCTGTAGCCATTTTCAGCTTTTTTGAGTTGTTGCTCATCTGTTAGCATAAATTCACTCCCCTTAGAGTTCCAGGGGAGTCCAGGTGGCATGGTGATGACAGCGCTGGGCTGCTAGCCACAAAAGCAGCACTTTAAATCCAACAGACTTGGGAGAAAGACATGGCTGTCTGCTCCCATGAAGAGTTGCGGTCTCAGAAACGCACAGGGGCAGGTCTACTCGGTCCTGTAAGGTCATTGTGAATCAGAATTGATTTCATGGCAGTGTGGTTGGCTTTGTTTTTTGTTTAAAGTCCCAGGCAAATACTTCAAGTTGCTTTCCATTTTATTCCACATACATAGTTGTTAAAAGATCATCAAGCTCAAAGCAGACTTTTTTTTTTACTAGTTAAGCCAAACTATTACTTGGTTTCAAGAAGACATTATGGTACATTTCTGGTTTAAGGCAATAGTTTTAGGAGTTCAGCCACCCTCCATGGCTCCAGAAAGTTGGGAATTATGAGAATTTTCTATTCTTGTCTGTATTTTTGCCCCATTTTGTTCAGGATCCTTCTCTGAACTCTTTGATCAAAATGCTCAGCAGTGGTAGCCAGGCACCATGCAGTTAATTTGGACTCGTGACAAAGGAGGGCATTGTTTATGGAGGCAGCTAATTAGCCATGCATTCCAGAATCCTACTCTATTCGATTCTGTTGTTCCACATGAATCGACACCAACTGTGCCTGACAACTGAAGGAGGAGGTAGAACAGAAGCACCAAACATGTTAATAAGCCAAATAATGGTATGTCCCATGAAACCATTACCCTGAACCTAAGAGCTTTACTGTCTGGTTATTCAGCTCTGTCCTCTGTTACACTTCCCAATGGCTGCTGAGTGCAGACTTTCCAGAAGGGCTTCCCTCTGTAAGCAGAGTGTCCTCTAGACAATAAAGGGGAGGATTCTTGTTCGTTTGGAACCACTTTACCACATGTAAATATTGGTACTGTGGTTACATCTGTAGGCTTGTATTTATTGTACATTAATCTTTTTTTCATTGGAGTGTTTTTGCACTGGGAATTGAACTATATGTTAAAAAAGATAAAAATATAGTTTTATACCAAAATTGATGGTCATTTGTTTATCTGAATGTACTACTGTAATGTGAAATGAGTCACTGTATTTGCAGTTTTTCAATTAAAAAACTTCAATTTTGTCCTTTGTTCTTCAATTATAAAATATCTCAAATAATTAGAAAATACAGTTTTAGGAGAAAACCCATATACCCATCAACTAGATACATTTAATATAATATTTTGAAATTTTTCTTTTTAAAAGATATAAAATATTTTAGATAGAGGTGAAGGTCGTATTCTATTGATTGCAACCTTTTACTCGTCCTAAAGGCACGCACTATCCCAAAGATGGTAAGTAAGTCTCCTGGTCTCTTTGTACATTTATTATATATGCATTATATAGTCTTGATTAGTGTCCACTCTTTTACTTTTGCATGTATCCATTGCAACGGCTACACAGAAACTCACAGACAAAATGCGTGATGAAAGAATTTAATAACTCAATAAGTTATAGTGCCAAGAGAAATGCTCAGGGTAGGTGTTTAACAGGACACATTACAGAGTTTCAGGTATGCTAATAAACACCCGAAGTGGCATACAACTCTGCTATGAGCCTCAACCCAAAGACATTCAGCTCAGGCTCTGGTCAAACCCAGGTCAGCAAACCCAGGTCTCCGAATTAAGTGCCCAGACTGAAGGACCAGGAAAACGTCAGTCTTCACAACCTAGAAATTGAAAACATTGTTCGGCACCCAGCTACCATGACCAAGTGTTATGAAAAGGATCACAACAGAAGGTTCTGTCTAGAGTGGGGGAGAAGTTAAGAACATAACCCTAAAGGATGCCAGGTTTACTGATCGAACAGAGATAGGCAGGACCTCCAAGATTTGCACACTTCCCCTGCAGATCGGGAACTGAACTCAAATGGTACATTGACGGTATTGCTGCAATTATTGGGTTGAATCAGAATGCATATGAATTGTGGTAAATGATGTAAAAATATCACCTGATCTTTTGAGGGCAGGCCAGGTATGAGTGATAGGCTTTTTCACTGGGGTCAAGGAGGGGAGCCAAGCCCTTCTTTCAAAAGATATTTTTAATTAAAAGTTTCTTTTTTCATATAACACTGTTTAGGAATGAATAAAATGTAGCACAAAACCTGTCTCTTTCAGCCCTGCCATGTTCCCAAACATGCTCCGCAGTGTTCCCCTTGCTCATATGATAAATATGATTATATCTATCCATACTTGTTTTATGAAAAATGCTCACACTGTACAAGTTGTAAAGCGGTCCTTCAAAAATTAAGGACTGTAAAAATTGTCCTTCAAAAAAAAGTTAAGTATTCCAAGATAAAAGCTGAGCGTTCATAGCTATTAGACTCCCATACAAGAAAACTTAAAGCCAGTCCTCCAACGTGAGAAATGTGAAGGAATGATACTAGAAAGTCACTCAAAGTTGAACACAAAAGGGAAAATGATGAGAACAAATGTACAAATGTGCTTGAAAATTGATATATTTATGGATTGTGATAAGAGTTATACAAGCCCCCAATAAAACTATTTTTTAAGTTGTACGAGCCCCCCAAAACCTGATTTAATAAAAAAGAAAGAGCTAGATCTGGAAATGGTGGAATGTCACCTGGCTTATATTCTTTTCTTATTTTTTGTACAATGACTATATTCCTTTCTCTCTTTTTTAATCATTTTACCACAATCCATATCTACACCCATTGTGTCAAGCACATGTGTACATTTATTTCCATCATCATTCTCAAAATACTTTCTTTCTACTTGAGGCCTTGGTATCAGCTCCTCATTTTTCCCCTCCCTCCCCACCACCTTCCCTCATGAACCCTTGACAATTTATAAATTACTATTATTTTGTTATGTCTTACACTGTCCAACATCTCCTTTCACCCACTTTTCTGTTGCCTGTTCCTCAGGGAGGGGCTTATATTGTAGATCCTTGTAATCGGTTCCTCCATTCTATCCCACCTTTCCTCCACCCTTGAATTATCGCCACTCTCACCACTAGTCCTGAGGGGTTCATCTGTCCTGGATCCCCTGTGTTTCTTTCTGTACCCGTGTACATCCTCTGGTCTAGCCAGATTTTAAGATAGAATTGGGATCATGATATTGGTGGGGAGGAAATATTTAAGAACTAGAGGAAAGTTGACTCATCCTTCCCTGTGGTCCCTCTGTGGGGAGATTGTTCCACTATCTACAGATGAGCTTTGGATCTCTGCTCCAGCCCTCTCGTTTTTATTTGTTATGTGTCTGCTGATGCCCAGTTCCTATGACTCCTCATGATCGCACCAGCGATGTGCTTCTTCCATGTGGACTTGTTGCTTCACTGCTGAATGGCAGCTTGTGTGACATCAAGCCTTTTAGACCCCAGACACTATATCTTTTAATAACCGGGCACCATTTGCCCTCTTCACCACATTTGTTTATGCACCTATTTTGTCTTCAGCGATTGTGTCAGGAGGGTAAACATCTCATGCTGCTGACTGGTTAGAACAAAACTTTCTCTTTTTTAAAAAATTTATGTATTGGGGCTCATGCAATTCTTATCACAATCCACACATACATCAATTGTGTAAAGCACACTTATACATTCATTGCCCTCATCATTCTCAAACTTCGCATTCCGCTTTGGTTCCTGGAATAAGCTCCTCATTTTCCTTTTTTCTCTCCCTCTCCCTCCCCGCTCCCCTCTCCCTCATGAACCCTTGATAATTTATAAATTATTATTTTATCTTATCTTACACTGCCAGGCGTCTCCCTTCACCCACTTTCCTGTTGCCCATTCCCCAGAGAGGAGGTTATATATAGATCCCCGTGATTGGTTTCCCCTTTCTACCCCTCCTTCCCTCCCGGTATCACCACTCTCACTGTTGGTCCTGAGGGGGTTCATCTGTCCTAGATTCCCTGTTTCCAAATCCCAACTGTACCGCTGTGCATCCTCTGGTCTAACCAGGTTTGCAAGGTAGAAGTGGGATCATGATAGTTGGGGGGAGGAAGTGTTTAAGAACTAGAGGAAAGTTGTGAGTTTTGTTATTGCTACACTGAAGCCTGAGTGACTCATCTCCCCACTACCGCTCTGCAATGGATGTCCAGTTGTCTACAGATGGGCATTGGGTCCCCATAGAACAAAGTGTTCTTGAATGGAAGGAGGATATGAGTGGATGCCCAAAGTCCATCCCCTACCTCAGGGTATTGCCATATAAATATATGTACATGGGCCAATACCTCTATTTTTGTAGATTAATGTATTTACATATGCACACCACTATGTTTATACCTCTATCCATTGCTTTGCTTCCTTGGTCCTTCCTCTGTTGCCTTTTACCTTCCTCATGTCCCACTGCCACTTTCCCCTTATTTCTGCCTCTTGGTAACCCCCTTAGCTAGTCTGCTGTTGCTCCAACATTACCACCACCCCCACCTTGGATCCCTATATCCTCATTACTGGCTCTGACACCCCAGTTGTTCCCCTGTCCATGGCGCAGCCTGCTCAGCACCCCCTTCCTCCACCACTCTGACCTCCCAGGTCTCCCTGGAACCGTTGGTCCCAATGCTCTCACCTCAAGCATGCCTCCCATACCTATCCTATATAGGTAGGTACACCGACTATGACATAGCCCAAAATGATTTTTTAAAATAAAAATAGTAAATCAATAAGAAAAATTTTTTAAAAAGAGAAAAGAACTATACAAAAATCCTGGGTCTCTTCGCTAGCCTTCAAGACTGTCCAGGAGCTGCCTCTCCCAGCCTGGAGTGCATGTAGACCCTACTATGAAGCACCAAACCATGAGGACAGCATGGTCACATGGAAGGATGCATGAAGAGAGAGAGCTACAGGCTAGGGAGAGGAGCCAGCATGCCACACCCACACAGAGGCAGGCCAGGAGAGAGGAAGAGAAAGAGAGCGGGACTAGACCCCACGCTGGCACGCCAGGCTCGGAGGATGACGTCCCTGGGGGAAGCTAATGGGACACAGAGGGAACTGGACAACTGACAACAGCTGGTGGCATGCTGTCCCCTTGCTGGAGCAGACTGCGACAAAGTATATTTCTTGATCACAATTGAATGTAAACAGAATTTGGTAACACAATGAAACTGAAATACACAATTATATGGAAATTAAACCATTATACAAACAACCAGTGAATATTTAGAGTCAAATGAAAATGAAGATACAACACACGAAAACATTTGAGACTCTGAAACTGTTAGGGTGGGGGAAGGGAAGTATACTTATTGCCAATTAAGTGAAGGTTTACAGAGAAGTTCATCAGTTTTACATCGAAAAATTCATACACATTGATTTTGCACATCCACTCCAATACCTTCCATGTGCCATCCTACTTCCCCACTGGGCTTTCTCTTACCATCACTCCTTCTTTAGTAACCCTCTGGACTTTGTCATTGGGTAAATGCTGCCCTTTGGGTTTTAAGCTGTTGATGGTTTTAAAAAAGGTCATTTCAGTTCCACGCCTAGAGGACATTGGCTATATTCTTGGGGTATGCTACTAGACTCCATTCAACCAGTAAACCCAGTCTGTTTTATGATCATGAGTTCTGTTCCACATTTTACCCCCATTCCATTGAGGACCTTCTAATGTGATTGTGTTCAGAGTAATAGGTAGCGGTAGTCAGGCACCATTTAGGTTTTCCAAGCTCAAGATTATAGAGACTAATGTTTGGGTTGTTCATCATTCTATTGTAATAATTGTATTCAACATGTCTTTTGACTTCACTCTTGTTTCCTCCGAGTGCAGAGAGACCAATAGTTACTACTGGCTGCTCATGCACAGTTTTTCTTATTTAAGTCACTTTTTTAAAAAACAAAAATTTCAAAAGAGGACCTGATGCAAGGGGCTTAAGTGGAGAGCAAATGCCTTGAGAATGATTGGGGCAGGGAATGTATGGATGTGCTTTATACAATTGATGTATGTATATGTATGGATTGTGGTAAGAGTTGTTTGAGTCCCTAATAAAATGTAAAAGAAGAAAAGAGAAAAAAATGATTAGGGCAAAGACTGTACAGATGTGCTTTATACAATTGATGTATGTATATGTATGAACTGTGAAAAGAATTGTATCAGCCCCAATAAATTGTTAAAAAAATAAATTTAAAAAAATTCCTTTTATTTTTTTTGTACTGTCCGACGTCTCCCTTCACCAACTTTTCTGTTCTGTTTTAATGTAATTTTTATCATTAAACTGTGAGTCTAATGGCAACAAAATAGAACGTGTGTGTGTCTGTGTTAAAATAGTCATTAAAGAATAGAATTCAGAGACAGAGAATTTTTTTAAGTTTTTAAAAATATTTTCTATTGTTACTTAGGTGAAGGTTTATAGAGCAGACATCAGTTTTACATTAAATAACTCGTTAAATCTACCATTGTCTTTTCATTTCCAATATTTTTTGCCAATCTCTTGTTTTATATTGTCTTCCCTTCACAAAAATAACACCTGTCTACCCTCTAGCTTCCACAGACAGAGAACTTATTGTTGACAAAGGCCTAAAAAACATTAAATGGGAAGCAGACACCTCTTCAATAAATGCTATTGGAAATACTGGCTATCCACTTGCAGAAGAACAAAAAAAAAGATGACTGCCTCACCCATGCACAGAAACAAACTCAAGATGGATCAAATTCCTAAATGTAAAACCCAAAGCTCTCAGGATCAGAAAACTGGGACAAAACTAGGAACCCTAGTGCAGTAGATGGGCTATCAGAAATAACAAAGCTGACACAATCCATAGAAAACAAAATAGTGGGACATATTAAAAAATAAAAAACTTGCATACATTAAAAGACTTCATTGAAAGAGTAAAAAGACCCATAGACTGGGAAAAGATATTTAGTAATGACATAACAAAGGACTAATTACTAAAATCTACGGAATTTACAAGGTGGCAAGAAAAACAAACTAGTAGCCCTATGAAAAAGTGGGCAAAGGACCGGAGCAGATGATTCACAAAGGATGATACGCGAATAACTAATAAACATATGAGTAAGTTCTCTCAGTCATTAGCTATCCAGGAAATGCAAGTGAAAGCAACCATGAGATACCACCTAACACCCATAACTGTAGCCCAGTTAAAGTAAAAAAGCTGAGAACAGCAAATGTTGGAGAGTGTGTGGTGAGATAGGAACTCTTATCCTCTGCTGGTGGACTTGTAAATATGTACAGACACTCAGGAAGGCAGTATGGCGATACCTAGAACAGATGGCAACTGAACTACCATATGATCCAGCAATACCATTACTGAACATATACCACAAAGAAATAAAAAACATCATAAGCAGACATTTGCTCCCCCATGTTCATCACAGCACAGCTCACAATTGCTAGAAGCGGCCTCCATTCCCAACAATGGATAAAAAACCTCTGGTACATAAACATGATGAGTACTGCACATGCCTGAAGAACAGCAATGAGACCCCTCACGTCGTGGAGGGCTCTGGAAGACATGCTGAGGGAAGCGAGTGAAGCACGAAAGGACAAGCACTGTGTGAGTCCAGAGCAGCAGGAACAAGCAGCAGAAGGGGCGCAAGCTCAAGTGTGCAGGCCATGCAGTCGTCTGGCTGGGGTCAGACAGGCCGCTAACGAGCTGGACCAGTGCCAATGACCTACACATCATCTGCTCCTGGTGAGTATAGTGTAGGTCACTTGGCCGGAGGTCACCTCACGACAGCTGGGATCAAATGGAGGGTGCAAGGGGGTAGTGGCTGTTCGCTGAATAGTAGCCATTTAGATCTGTGGTGAGGTCTCCCAGAGATGGAGGTAGCCCCGTCGGAGGAATGGGGTTTACTGATGAGAGGTGCCGCACAGGAGATGAAAGGGAATGGTCAAATTTGGGGGTACATAGGTGCATGCCTGTTGAAGGGAGGGGAGGGAGAGCTAACCTCCAGGTTGGGGACAAAAGACTGAGGATGCTCTTGGCAACAATAAATGGGAGGTGTCTTCAGTGGCATGCAATGGGTGGGCAGAACTTGTGTAGGGCATCTGGGGGGGGGGGTATCCCAGGAAAGCAGACCAGGTGCCATAAAATGCTGGGACACCAAATCCTGGATCTTTGGGGTGCATGCATGCTCCAGAGGCTACATCAGTGAGCCCCATATGGGAATCCCACTGGGTGAACTAGACTCTACCTCAGACACACTTGTAACATGAAGACTTAAGCGGGAAATACATGGTGCCTGAGGAAGCAGAAAACAGCTGTACCAAGAGTGGTGTACTGATGGTTGGTGGACAAATAAGGTCATGTTACATCAACCCCCTTTATGCTGGGTTAAGATATCTATTATTCTGGAAATCTTGTGACAGCCCCTCTACTGTGTGTTGCATGTGCTTGGGTATATTAAGGTGTGTCTCAGGGGTGCAGCACCATGGGGGTCACTTTCTTGAAGCTGTTATTTGTTTCTGCTCTTTAGTAAATGAGACCCAGAGACTTTGAGAAAGAAAATATAACAATAGTTTGGGGGGGCGAGGATAAAGAGGGTCGGGGGAAGTAAGAGGGAGATGATGTCAAGTAGTCTAGGAGGGAAATGTATGTGTGGAGACTGATTGTGGCAGCAATTTTACAATTCTGTTTGATGTGATTGAACTATGGAATAATATGACATTTGTATTAACTCCTAAGTTAGCAAATTTTTTAAAAAGCATAGATTCAGGAATGGTTTGGGGGCTCACACTTAAAAAGAATTATCATGGCCCTGCTCAGTACTCACCTTCATGAAATGATCACTGAAGATAAAGGTACTACAGCGAAGTGTCGCAAAAAAGTAGATAGTAGCACTCCCTCAATGTATGAATACTTTCTTTTATTAAATTGGCACTCTGTGATGCTCACCCTCCCGACACAACTGCTGAAGCCAAAGCGGGTGAACAAGTAAATGTGAAGAAAGCTGATGGTGCCCGGCTATCAAAAGAGATAGTGTCTGGGGTCTTAAAGGCTTGAAGATATACAAGCGGCCATCTAGCTCAGAAGCAACAAAGCCCACATGGAAGAACACACCAGCCTGTGTGATTGCATGGTCCCGAAGGGAACAGATATCAAAGAACAAAAACTCAATTCATTGGCTGCACACCTCCATGATACAATCACCGAAGACAAACAGGTGCATAAGCAAATGAGGCGAAGAAAGCTGATGGTGCCCGACTATCGAAAGAGATAGTGTCTGGGGTCTTAAAGGCTTGAAGGTGAACAAGCGGCCATCTAGCTCAGAAGCAATAAAGGCCACATGGAAGAAGCACACCAGCCTGTGCAATCACGAGGTGCCAAAGGGACCAGGTATAAGGCATCATGCAATATATATATATATATATATATATATATATATATATATATATATATATATATATATATATATATATATATACACACACACACACACACCATAGTGAATGAAGGGGGAAGTGCAGAGTGGAGACCCAAAGCCCATTTGTCGGCCACTGGAGATCCCCTCATAGAGGGGTTTAGGAGAGGAGATGGGTCAGTCAGGGTGCGATGTAGTACCGATGAAGAACACAGCTTTCCCCCAGATCCTGGATGCTTCCTCCCGCCACCTACCATGATCCGAATTCTACCTTGCAGGACTGGATAGGGCAGAGGTTGTACACTGGTGCATATGGGAGCTGGAGGCACAGGGAATCCAGGGTGGATGATACCTTCAGGACTAGGGGTGTGAGGGCCGATGCTGGGAGAGTGGAGGGTGAGTGGGTTGGAAAGGGGGAACTGATTACAAGGATCCACATGTGACCTCCTCCCTGGGAGATGGACGGCAGAGAAGGGGGCGGGGTGGTAGACTCTGGATAGGGCAAGATATGACAAAATAACAATCTATAAATTATCAAGGGCTCATGAGGGAGGGAGGAGCGGGGATGGAGGGGGAAAAAAAAGAGGACCTGATGCAGAGGGCTTAAGTGGAGAGCAAATGCTTTGAAAATGATTAGGGCAAATAATGTATAGATGTGCTTTATACAATTGATGTATGTATATGTATGGGTTGTGATAAGAGTTGTATGAACCCCTAATAAAATGTTTTTTTAAAAAGTACTAAATCTAAAAAAAAAAAAAGAGTGGCTGAATTACAACACTAACTGAACCCTCTACTTAGAATGATTTCTGATGTTAATAGGAGAGCATGGATTGGGACTAAATGGGAACCTGAAAGTTACGGTGGAGAGGACTGTGCTACGCTGAGTTTTCTAGAGAAATAAATCAAACTACACTCAAATAACTTTATAGCAAAAATAAATTTACATCAGGAAGCCCAGCCCAGTTCAACTCAAGTCCATGGGTCAGATGCTAGATGAAGTCCCCTTTAGACTCACCCAGCTTCCAGCCAATGAAGCAAAGGCAAAGCAGGAATCGGGAAAATCACAGGCCAGTAGGGGCAAGAGCATCTGGATGTAAGGTCAGCAGGAAGAGGGCAGGGCACTGCAGCTCCTATGATCAGCAGGCCGGCTCGGCCATGAATCCTAGAGATGCAGAATCAAGGTAAGCAGGATGGAGGGAGAGGGAAGGAAAGTTGTCCATGGCATCTCTCTAAATTGGGCACCTCCTCCAAGGAGAGGGCCTTATTGAGATTGAACTCTACCCATACTTTCACAGAGATGCATCAAACTGATATAAAATCGAACCATCATAGGGACACACGGAAAGATTATTCTCAGAAATATCAGAACATGGATCCTTGACATGCCATTGAGTTACTTCAGCCAACAACACTACCACTCACATCTGAAGAGTTTAATCCATCATTAGTAAAGCCATTGTCCCCTCCACCTGCACTTGAGCTTAGCCCAACTTTCCCTGCTGATAGGGAACCTCGAGTTGTATCTGGAGCATTCCCTGCAGCAGATGCCTTGCAAGATAATGCTGACACTTGCTGGGAAACACCTTCGACACTCATGCCTGCTTCGACACTGCCTCTAAACTTGTCTCAGTAATCCCAAAGGTGACCTCCAAATATTGATCCAGAAAGAGCTGTGCTATCCTCTTAAAGGACTGCTAGCATTTTCTAGTATGTACAGGCAGAGACCCGAGGAATGTGTGCGGGAGTGAGATGATGATGCAAGGAGCGAACGGTTGCATCAGTCTGAATGTGTTGACGTGGACCAACTAAGCACTGATCCTTCAGTCAGTGTTTCAGCACCAGACGTTAGGACAGAATCTAATAGTTTATCTGTTTGGTTTACTGAAGCAAAGCTTCTGCAGTGGCTTAGAGCAAGTTAAGTTGAAGTACCAGACCTAGCTTGGTATACTTTAGAGGATTAAGGGAATGGGCGTGTTTCAGGGCAGACCCATAGACTCACAAATGGAATGCACTGAGGACACACCTTTTCTCTCAGTGGGAAACAAATTTCTGAAGGGATCATAAGTATCTCTAAAGACTGCTGTGATTGATATTTTATTTTGAGCCAGTTTTGACAGTGGAAAATACCCTAATTAAGACGTTTGCACATAACATGGCTGATTGGGTCCCATGGTAGTAGGCGGTAAGCAGTAGCATTTAACAGAGACAAGGTGGGTGTGGTTGCCAAATGGTTAGCAGAGTCAAAGTAGTAACAGAATAGCCTGATTTGTATGGCATTGGATACCTAAGCAGAGTGTCCCTAGGAGTGAAATAAATGAGAAACCTACCAAATCTATCATTGATCTGTACAAGTTGAAAAATTCTAGGCCAGTTGAATAGCAGTCTAATTGAAATAGCCAGATATAGAGTCGCAAATGCTCGATCAATTCCCAAAAATTGAGCCAGTTCACAAACCCTTCATTTACGGGGAAGCCAGGTCCCTTTGAGGAAGGCACCCACTACACTAATAAAAAAAATGCATAGTTAGCCTTTCTCCCAGGCCTGCCCAGTGGAAACTGCGCCTTTTATAAGTGACAATTCATTGGAGAAAGGAAATAATCAGACGTTGGGGATGGTTACTGGACATTGGCTCCAAACTGACATTAATCTAAGTGACCCTAAATTTTAAGGTCCCACAATCAGACTAGGAGCATATAAAGGTCAAGTTATAATGGAGTCTTAGCTCAGGTTGATCTCACAGGGGATCCAGTATGAGCCCAAACCTATCCTATAGTAATTTCCCTGTTCTAGAACACATAAATGGAATAGACAGACTCACTGACTGCCAGTACCCCATATGGCTACCTGACTCTAGAACATGGACTACTATGGCAGGGGCAGGAGTGGAAGCTAGTAAAGCTACCTCTACTTAGGAAAATGGTAAAGCCAACGCAATTATGTTTTCCTGGAGGGATTGCAAAGATCAGGGTGCAAAGATTGCACCATCAAGGAATTGAAGAATATAGGGCTGGAGACTATTACTTCCGAACTGAGCTGTTGTCTATGGGGGGACTAGCAAACTCTAGACCTATGTGGTTTGTAAGGGTCCAGGTATAAGCTGTGCTTACACACACACAAGCACCAGCAGCGGTTAAGCCAGTTTTTAGTGTGGGGTTTTTTAATCACTTTATTAGGGGCTCTTACATCTCTTTTATAACAATCCATACATCAGTGGAGTCAAGCATATTTGTACATATGTTGCCATCATCATTTTCAAAACATTTTCTTTCTACTTGAGCCCTTGATATCAGCTCCTTTTTTCCCTCCCTCACCCACCCTCCCACCCTCAAGACCCTTGATAAATTATTATCGTTTTCCTATCTTACACCATCTTCTGTCTCCCTTCACCCACATTGCTGTTGTTTGTCCCCCTCAGGGTGTGGGGGTTATGTCTACATCATCATTGTAATCAATTCTCTGTTTCTCCCCCTTCTCCCCCTACATTCCCCCTAAGTGGCCTACGCTGATAGTATTGCTACTCCCATTACTGTTCCTGATGTGTTTATCTGTCCTGGATCCCGTGTGACAAGAGCTCTTATCTGTACCATCTGGTCTAGCTAGATTTGTAAGCTAGAACTGGGATTTGTAAAGTAGAAGTGGGGTCATGATAGGTGGGTGGGGTAGGGTGCGGGAAGCACTAAAGAACTAAAGAAATGTGTGTCTCGTTGGTGCTGTACTGCACTCTGGATGACTTGTCCCTCCTGTGAGGGATGTCCAATTGTCTACAGATGGGCTTTGAGTCTCCATCCGACTCCCTTCATTCACATCATATGATGGTTTGGGGTCTCCTGATGTCTGATACTGTTAGATTCCTCAGGTGGAAATACCTGGGTCATTGGCTTCCCATGAGAATGAATTCACACCGAAGCCTGGTTTGTGATCCAAGTGAATTTTTATAAAGGATAGAAGTGTAAAGGTGAAACTGAGGTACAGGGAGGAAGACAGACATAACTGACAGGACAAGGAAAGCAGAAACAGAAATAGCTTTATTAGGTGGGGCAGTAGGGCGGCTCCTGGGGCTCCCTGCCGAGGTTTCGTGACCTAGGCGGACAGGTCAGGGAAGTCCCATTCAGCAGCTGGGGGTGAGGGTTTTTACAGGGGTAGTGAGGAATGTATGGCAATTAGCATATGTGGTCTGGAGACCTGGAGAATTGCTTGTCATCTCCTTGCAATTCTGACTTTTCAGGGCCCTCCACTGGGAGGCGTGGTTGACAGTACTGGTTGACTCCATTGACTCAATTAAGCTCACCTGGCCTAGATTGAGGTCCTCCCAAGAGTACTGACTTCCTCTCAACTGCCTGAATTTATTCATGCCATCCAGCCTGGAGCAGCTTCCCACAGTCTGTAAGGGTGGAGGGAGGCCTTGGCAGGTAGAGGTAGAGGTTTCTGCCTCTAGCTCCCTAACACTTTCTGATCCCATCTACACCTTGTGATCACACAGGCTGGGCAACAATTTTATTAGAGCATAGATAGAATCATTTCCAAAGAAAGTATGTGAGTCCTTCTGGCATGGTGAAAAGGATACCTTAAGCATAGATAAAATATGCTTTGCTCCCGGAATGTAGTGGGGGCCCCTTTCACAAATTAAGAAGGGTCATTCATTGTCTAGGGGAAGACTCCTAGTTTCTAAAAGACAGTTTTAAAGGGGAGGAGTTTGCCACTCCACAGATGTACAATTAGCTTTCTAATTAGTTATTTAGACCACCCTTGAGGCTCTTTAAATTACAATCTCAGCTTTTGTCTCTGGATCAGTGTGCTGTCAGATTTATCTCCAACAGCACTGCTGTGTGAGGACATTCATTAGGGCCTAGCTTCAAGGTTGACCTGCTTACTAACCTGTTCTCACAAGGTCTTCTGTTAATTCCCATATTGCAGGCAGAAAATGCCTCTTCTGTCCTTGTCAATTTGGTCAGTGCAAAAAACAGATGGATCTTTGAGAATGGCAGGGGGTGCCTGGAAACTTATCCAGGTGGTGACTCCAATTGAAGCTACTGTCCCAGAAATGGTTTTATTGCTTGAGTAGATTAATATCTCTTCTAGTATCTGATAGCAGCTACTAATTGGGCAAATGTGTTTTTCTCAATTCCAGTTTTAAAGGAGAAGCACAAGCAGTTTGCCTTTAGCTGTTGTGGCAGTTAGATGTTATGTCAACGTGACCCTGTGGGAAACTGTAGCACTAGTCCCACCTATCAAACAGGTTACAGCCTGATGACTCCTCCTAGGGGATATGAACTTTGAAATAAGAAAGACAATGAGAGCAGCAAGAGGAGATAAGCAGCACTTGAGAGGGGATTGAGGGGCAGCTGGGAGGAGGAGGATGACCAAGCAGCACACACTGCAGAGAACAGCGCAAAAGAGTTACTGAAAGGGATAGCACTTCCAGACCACAGGATTGTCACCATAAAGATAGGTAGACACAAATAGACTACAACGAGAGAGCAGAAACACCAGCCAATTAGAACCGCTTAGGGCATCTCCTCGGCCGCCTGAGGGGAGATTCCCGGGTCTTTGAATTGGGAAGCTAGCTGAGGGGGTGGGGGGTACGTGCCAGTGGGGTGTGATGGAGCAAAAGGATCATAATTCGAAGTGACCAGACTGGGACCAGGGAAAATAAAAATATAAATTTCTTTGGCTTCCTGCCAAGACCAGAAGACTGCCAGTGGAGATCCCCCATCTAGGACTCACTCCTAGTAGTGGGTACTTCACAGCTTACTGAGCCTCACAGGGCTGAGAACAGGGCAGCTGAAAGCAGGTGTTAAGTGATTAACACCAAGAGCTCCAGCCCCCTCCTGAGGTACCACTCAGCACAACCCCTGATCGGAAGACACCCCAAAGGCCTGGTACCTTAAATAATTGGGCCACTCTGAGGATTTATTTTCATATTACTTGTTACACATACCTGGATTGCATACACCTGACTCATTGACTAAGTATTTGCATCACAAAACAAGAAGCTGGAGCAGGTTTGGCAGGCAGAACAGGTTTTACAAGCCCAGGCAAGGAATTTATATAAGGGAGTTTATATATATCATTTGTATATATTTGTATGATATATTACTTTACGTTTTTTCCTTCCGATCTCATTGGTTTATTTCCTAGACCCCTAACACCCCATCTACCTACTAGTTCGCACCCACAACAGAGACTAAGCTCTGTGTGAAGCTTAGTGTCCCGGACAAACATACATTAACAGCTCTCCTGCATCTTATGCTAGTATGATTTTTCCTATTACTATTATTAAAACTTTCATCTCTTACCCCTTTTCTTTCATTTTCCTTTCTTCAGTCTAAATATCCAAAGTTTTACTTCATAACATCATTAACCTGTCTTTTAGTTTCACTGTACTGATCATCAAAATTTTTCTTACATTTTCAGACTCATAAAACCAAAGACTAATACTACTATCACAATATTTAAAATTGTTTTTGCTCTCAAATACTAGTACCCATTGATCCATCGTTGCAAATGAGGCATTTCAGGGCCAAATACCCCTTCCTTTAACCTACTATATAACACTACCTGATCCTCCACCCTCTTTTTTAACCTACTGCTTCCTTCACTCTCCCAACACTCATAACATTTCCTCCCCAAATTTCATATGACTCCCTTAACACATAAATTAGCAACCTCCCTCAGACACTTAATACAAACTATCCATTAGCCCTCTACTGCACCACCTAATAGAGTTAACCAGTTCCAAATAACATCGCCTACATAACACTCCCAATAGACTCCAAGATGACAAGGAAACAACAGAAGATATTAGTCACACACACACACACACACACACACACACACACACACACACACAAACAAGAGAAACATAAACAAATAACCAAATAGCAATCAGACTTAAATGTAATACCTGAAACTGTACAAGTTATGGATTTCCCAGAAAAAGAATGTAAAGAATGATGTTTGTGCTCATGCAACAGCTGAAAGAAATCTGAAAGGAAAAATAAAACAATAGAAAAGCTATAACCTCATTAGAGAAACAAACAGAAACACAAAAATCAAACACTACAATAAATAGCAGAATTACAAAGCAGGGGTGTCAAACTCAATTAAAAAGCGGGCCATTTGGTGCAACAGGCAAGATTCACATGGGCCACATCACATTTACAAATTTTGTTCAATTTCTATTTTGAAGTGAGGATTCAGGAATATGGATAGGATAATTAAAATACTATAATAGCTTTTATTTAAATATTTATTTTATTTAATGTATTTATAAAAGTTAAATTATTGTTTTACCCTTAACTTGACAGTGCTTTCCTTCTACTAGTTTTCACTACGTCTTATGTTGTGACCGGAAAATATAACAAGGTAACTAATAAAAAACACCAAGATTTGGGCAGCTGACAAACGTGATGCACAATTGTAATGGCTTCCCTCTAAAAATGTTCACTAGCACTGCTGCTAGGTATGATCATAACAGCACAACCCAGAGTGCTATTTTTCACCTTTTCACTATTGGGATCTCTTTACATTATGTGACACTGAGAGTGGCAGACAGATCGCTTCCAATCATCACTGGAACTAGGTCAGTGCATTTATACACATCCACAGGCCCCCCAGAAAGCACTGGGCCACATGTATACTCATCTTCAGATAAAGGGTTAATGAGGGAATTGTGTGTACGGTATTGCCTCGATCTCCCCTAAGTGCTATTTTCTTCATAACAATTTTTTCTATTTTCATTTTATTTCAGAGCATCGCAGGCCACAAAAAAAGCTCCTCAGGGGCTACATGCGGCCGACAGGGCCAGTTTGACACCCCTGCTATAAAGGAAAAGCGGGAGGCTGTAAAAAAAAATAGAGATAGAGAATTGAAGAGATAGAAACCCAAATTAGTGAACTGAAAGACAAATCTATAGATTCCAATCTAAAGGAAGGACAAATAACCAAAAAATGCAAAAGAGACTGAGAAAAGCTTGATAATAATGTGGGACACCATTAAGAGGAACAACCTGCATCTTGTAGGAATTCCCAAAGAGGAAGAAACAAACAAAGTTACATCCACACAGAGAATAGTCCATGAGCGCCAGCCAAAGAACTTTGCTCAATGTCTAAAAGAGAAAAAGACGATTGTTTAGGAAGCCAAAAGAACCCCAGCCAGGAGAGATTCTAAAAGGCAAACTCCACGGCATATTGTAGTCAAGATGTCGAACATCAGAACGGAAACAACAAACAATCTAAAAGCACCTAGAGAAAAAGATCAATTACACACAAAGGTTCAGCAACTAAATATGGTGGTATAATACAATTATTTCAAGACAAGAAAAGCCAAAAGCAAGACCACCATTACAAAAAATACTCAATGAAGTACTGTGGCCAAAAAAACCAACAGCAACAACACACAAACCTGAAACCAACATTCAAGACAATTCCTCACAAAAACCAGCACACACGGAACAACACCCAGAGCAAGGGAACGACACAGGAAGAACAAAGAAACTGAACATAATACACATCCAAACACACAACACACGCATATATAAACCAAAATGGTGGAAACAAATACACATACATGTCAATAATTTCACTGAATGTTAATGTACTAAATACACCAGTACAGAGACAGAGAGAAGCTGAATGGATAAGAAAGCAAGCCCCATCAATATGCTGCCTACAAGAAAAACACCTCACAAACAGAGACTTGAAGACATTAAAAATCAGAGGTGGAACAAAAGCATACCCAGCAAACAACAACAAAACTCAGCAGGGGTAACAATATTAATTTCCAAGAAGATAAACTTCAAGGTAAACAACATAACGAGAAAAGATTGAATACTACATAATGATAAAGGGAAAAATAGCTCAGAAAACCATAACTTTAATAGTCATCTATGCACTCAATGAAATACCTTTGAAATACATCAGATCCTCATAGAATTGAAAAAGGACCAAGACACATCGACAGTAAGAACAGAAGACTTCAATACACCACTCTCAAAGAAAAAAAATGTCAAGAAAAAAGGCAATGAAGACCAAAAAAAGTTTAATAACACAATCAATAAAAACTATCTTGGATGTATGAGCCCCTAATAAAATGTTTTTTAAAAAAACTATCTTGGAGGGAAGATGGTGACTGAGTAACACATACCAGAGGGACTCCACAGAAATCAACCCAGGAGAGCTACTAAGAGGGAAATTCAACACTGCTGGGTCCCAGGAGGCGCATCATAAAGATAAGTAGGCACAGATCCACAAGGTTTGAAGGGACTGGCGGGCCCTCAAAGTTTAGTATTAAGGTAGTAGATAGACATTGGGCCTCCATTCAAGTACTGCCTCAATGCAACACTGTGTTCTATTAAACTGGCATTCCATGATGCTCACCTTCCCAACACAATCGATGAAGACAAATGAGTGCATAAGCAAATGTGGTGAAGAAAACTGATGGTGGCAAAAGATATAGTGTCTAAGGTCTTAAAGACTCAAGGTAAACAAGCGAACATCTAGCTGAGGAGCAACAAAGCCCACATGGAAGAAGCACACCAGCCTGTGGGATTATGAGGTGTCAAAGGGATGAGGTAGGAGCCATCAAAGAACAAAAAATATTATCATTGTGAACGAGGGGGGTGCAGATTAGGGAACCAAGAGAGACTCATCTGTAGACAACTGGACATCCCCTTACAGAAGGGTTGGGGGGTGGGGCGAGACAGCCAATCAGGGTGCATTGTAGCAACAATGAAACTTACAACTTTCTTCTAGTTCTTTAATGCTTCCTTCCCCACCACTATCATGATCCCAATTCTAATTTACAAATCTGGCTAGATGAGAGGATGTACACTGGTACAGATAGGAACTGGAAAAACAGGGAATCCAGGACAGATGATCCCTTCAGGACTAGTGGTGAGAGTGGGGATACCAGGAGGGTGGAAGGAGGGGGGCGAGGGGAAACCAATTACAAGGATGTACATATAACCTCCTCCCTGGGGAATGGACAACAGAAAAGTTGGTGGAGGGCGATGTTGGACAGTGCAAGATATTACAAAATAATACATTGCCAAGGGTTAATGAGAGAGAGGGCAGCGACGGGTGGGGGGGGGGGGAATGAGGAGCTGATGCCAAGGGCTTAAGTGGAGAGCAAATGTTTTGAGAATGATGTGGGCAACGAATGTACAAATGTGCTTGACACAATTGATGTGCTATGGATTGTGATAAGAGTTGTATGAGCCCCCAATTAAATGATTTAAAAAAATAAAGATTTATTTGAACATAAAAAATAGATATAACTGATGGCATATATTCAATCTTGTTTTGTTAGGTGCCACCCAGTCAGTTCAGACTCGGTGACCCTATCAACAACATAAGGAAACAGTGCTTGTTTCTTGTGTCATCCTTACACACGTTTTCTCTTTGAGCCTATGATTTCAGTCATGTCAATCCATCTTTTTTGCTGTGCCTTTTCTGTAACAAGCATTCTTTCAGGGACTGGTCTCTCCTGAAAACCTGTCCAATGTCCAACATCTTGCCATCCTTGTATCTAAGGAGCATTCCGGCTGTACTTCTTCCAAGACAGATTTGTTGTTGTTTTTTGGCAGTCCAATTACTTCCAATATTTTTCACAAGCACCATAATTCAAATACATCGATTCTACATTGATCTTCCTTAATCAATGTCCAATTTTTACATGTGAATGAGATGATTAAAAATGCCATGGCCCCCAAAAGACTGGACTGGAAAACGCTCCGAAGGGCCAGCAAACGATCCCTGAACTAACTACAAGCTTTTCTCTTGTGAACTGTTTTGTTCTGTTCTTTGTCAGTGGTTTGTTTTTGTTGTTTTGTTGCCTGGTTGTATATTGTTGCTTTGTTTTCCTCTGTCTTGTTTTCGTGCATGTTAGTGTCTCCACAGGTCTGTCTGAATAGGACAGGCTGGATGAACTATCTGGAGGAAAAACAACGGGACCGACAGTTCCGGGGGGACTTGGGGTGGGGGGGGGGTAGAGGGGTATAAGGAAGTGGTGTTAACAAACCCAGGGACAAGGGAAAAACATGGGACCCAAAATGGTAGAGAAGGGGGAGTGGCAGGCCTGGTGGGAAATGATCAAGGGTAAGGTTGATTAGAGAAGAGGTATACTCTAGCCCAGGTGGCGATGAAGCATGGTAGATGGGCAGGAAGAAGGTCAAGGGAGATGGAGGAAAGAGCTAGGAGTCAAAGGGCATTCATGGAGGTCTAGACAAAGACAGGTACATGCAAATATATATAGGAGGATGGGGAAATATATCTATGTGTCTATATTTATAGGTCAAGTATTAAGGTGGCGGAAGGACCTTGGGCCTCTACTCAAACACTCCCTCAATGTATGAATACCTTCTTTTATTAAATTGGAACTCTATGATGCTCACTCTCCCAGCACAACGGCTGGAGCCAAAGTGGGTGAACAAGTAAATGTGGTGAAGAAAGCTGATGGTGACCGGCTATCAAAAGAGATAGTGTCTGGGGTCTTAAAGGCTTGAAGGTGAACAAGCGGCCATCTAGCTCTGAAGCAAATAAGCCCACATGGAAGAAGCACATCGGCCAGTGCGATCCCGAGGTGCCCAAGGGACCAGGTATAAGGCATCATGCAAAAAAAAAAAAAAAAGATATAAGTGTGTGTATGTATGTGTATATATGTGTATATGTATATATGTATGTATATATGTATATATATATATAATAATAAATGAAGGGGGAAGTGCAGAGTGGAGACCCAAGGCCCAAGTGTCGACCAATGGAGATCCCCTCATAGAGGGGTTTAGGAGAGGAGATGGGTTAATTAGGGTGTGAGGTAGTATCGATGAAGAACACAGCTTTCCCCCAGATCCTGGATGCTTCCTCCCCCCAACTACCATGATCCGAATTCTACCTTGCAGGGCTGGATAGGGCAGAGGCTGTACACGGGTACATATGAGGGTTGGAGGTACAGGGAATCCAGGGTGGATGATACCTTCAGGACCATGGGTGTGAGGGACGATGCTGGGAGAGTGGAGGGTGAGTGGGTTGGAAAGGGGGAACTGATTACAAGGATCCACATGTGACCTCTTCCCTGGGAGAGGAACAGCAGAGAAGGGGGGAAGGGAGACTCTGGATAGGGCAAGATATGACAAAATAACGAGGTATAAATTACCAAGGGCATACGAGGGAGGGGGGAATGGGGAGGGAGGGGGGTGGAAAAAAGAGGACCTGATGCAAGGGGCTTAAGTGGAGAGCAAATGCCTTGAGAATGATTGGGGCAGGGAATGTATGGATGTGCTTTATACAATTGATGTATGTATATGTATGGATTGTGGTAAGAGTTGCTTGAGTCCCTAATAAAATGTAAAAGAAGAAAAGAGAAAAAAATGATTAGGGCAAAGACTGTACAGATGTGCTTTATACAATTGATGTATGTATATGTATGAACTGTGAAAAGAATTGTATCAGCCCCAATAAATTGTTAAAATAAAAAAATTAAAAAAACAAACAAAAAAAAAGCTGTAAGTGTGTGTATGTATGTGTATATATGTGTATATATATGTGTATATATGTATATATATGCCATATTAAATGAAGGGGGAAGTGCAGAGTGGAGACCCAAGGCCCAAGTGTCGGCCAATGGAAATCCCCTCATAGAGGCGTTTAGGCGAGGAGATGGTTTAATTAGGGTGTGAGGTAGTACCGATGAAGAACACAGCTTTCCCCCAGATCCTGGATGCTTCCTCACCCCAACTACCATGATCCGAATTCTACCTTGCAGGCCTGGATAGGACAGAGGCTGTACACTGCTACATATGAGGGCTGGAGGCACAGGGAATCCAGGGTGGATGATACCTTCAGGACCAAAGGTGTGAGGGACGATGCTGGGAGAGTGGAGGGTGAGTGGGTTGGAAAGGGGGAACTGATTACAAGGATCCACATGTGACCTCTTCCCTGGGAGAGGGACAGCAGAGAAGGGGGGAAGGGAGACTCCTGATAGGGCAAGATATGACAAAATAACGATGTATAAATTACTAAGGGCACATGAGGGAGGGGAGAAAGGGGAGGGAGGGGGAAAAAAAATTAGGACCTGATGCAAGGGGCTTAAGTGGAGAGCAAATGCCTTGAGAATGATTGGGGCAGGGAATGTATGGATGTGCTTTATACAATTGATGTATGTATATGTATGGATGGTGATAAGAGTTGTATGAGTCCCTAATAAAATTTTAAAAAAGAAAAAAATATGCCACGGCATGGTCAGGTGCAACTTGGTACTCAAAATATTCAGTTACCCAAATACATGTCTTCTGATCTCTTTGACTGCTGCATCCATGAGCATTGATTGTGGATCCAATCAAGACAAAATCCTTGACAACTTCAAACTTTTCTCCATTTATCATGCTGTTACCTACTGGTCCAGTTGTATTTTGGTTTACCTTATAGAGTAGTAACCCATACTGAAGGCTGCAATCCTTGACCTTCATCAGCAAGTGCTTCCATTTCTCTTCATTTTCAGCAAGCAAGGTTGTGACATCCGCATATTGCAGTTTGTTAATATGCCTTCCTCCAATTCTGGTGTCACATTCTTCATATAATCGAGCTAATCATACAGATTGAGTAAGTATGGTAAGACAGTATAAACCTGACTAACACCTTTCATGATTTTAAACTATGCAGTATTCCCATGTTTGATAAATTACAGAATGGAGACATAGGTACATAGGTAGAAATTTTCAATTTCTGTATCACTAGCTTGAATGGTTGGTATGTAAATTTGAATAATCACAATTGTTTGGATTTCCTTATATGAGGATAGATTTTGCATCACAGACAGCATTATACTCTAGATCTTGAAATGTCCTTTTTGACAATGCATGAAACACTATTCCTCTTGAATCTATCATTCTCAGCAAGCTACATTTAGATTCAGAATGGCCAATGCTAGTCCATTTTGGTTCACTAACACCACGAATATCTATTTCTGTCTTCCATTTCATTTTTTACAACTCTCAATTTTCCTAAATCCCTACATTCTAAGTTCCATTACTGTATATACTCAAGTATATGACCTGAATATCTGCCGAAGCACCTAATTTTACCACAAAAATTACATTAAAATGTGCTGAAAAACGTGGCTTACCCACATGGAAGAAGCACACCGGCCAGTGCGATCACGAGGTGCCAAGGGACCAGGTATAAGGCATCATGCAAAAAAAAACAAACAACGATATAAGTGTGTGTATGTATGTGTATATATGTGTATATGTATATATATACCATATTAAATGAAGGGGGAAGTGCAGAGTGGAGACCCAAGGCCCAAGTGTCGGCCAATGGAGATCCCCTCATAGAGGCGTTTAGGAGAGGAGATGGGTTAATTAGGGTGCGAGGTAGTACCGATGAAGAACACAGCTTTCCCCCAGATCCTGGATGCTTCCCCCCCCCCCCAACTACCATGATCCAAATTCTAACTTGCAGGCCTGGATAGGACAGAGGCTGTACACTGCTACATATGAGGGCTGGAGGTACAGGGAATCCAGGGTGGATGATACCTTCAGGACCAAGGGTGTGAGGGACGATGCTGGGAGAGTGGAGGGTGAGTGGGTTGGAAAGGGGGAACTGATTATAAGGATCCACATGTGACCTCTTCCCTGGGAGAGGGACAGCAGAGAAAGGGGGAAGGGAGACTCCGGATAGGGCAAGATATGACAAAATAACGATGTATAAATTAGCAAGGTCACATGAGGGAGGGGAGAAAGGGGAGGGAGGGGGAAAAAAAAGAGGACCTGATGCAAGGGGCTTAAGTGGAGAGCAAATGCCTTGAAAATGATTGGGGCAGGGAATGTATGGATGTGCTTTATACAATTGATGTATGTATATGTATGGATGGTGATAAGAGTTGTATGAGTCCCTAATAAAATGTAAAAAAAGAAAAGAGGAGAAAAAATGATTAGGGCAAAGACTGTACAGATGTGCTTTATACAACTGATTTATGCATATGTATGAACTGTGATAAGAATTGTATGAGCCCCTAATAAATTGTTAAAATTAAAAAACAAAAAACGTGGCTTACACTCAAGCATGTATGGTAATTGGTGTTTTCAGCTATCTCTTCTCCTTTTGAGTCATGTCCCATCAGTAAATGAAGGTCCTGAAGGCTTTACTCATGTAGGGTGTATTCCACCCACATCACAATAGACTCTACTTTGTGAAGGCAGTTCTCCTGGAGTCATACTGAGTGTCTTCTGGACTGAAGGCTCATCTTCTGGCACCATCTCTGACAATGTTGTTTCTACTCTTAAGGTTTTCTGTATCTGATTCACTCTGTTTGTCTCCCTGTGAGACATTCCTGTTGACAAGCCACTGGGAGCTACACTGATGGAGCCAGGGCCCTGGAGATGGAGGAGTCATATGGAGACCCATGACATCGCTCAGATGCTTCCACCACCACTGGATCCGGATTTTTCACCCACTGGCCTGTGATTTTCCTCATTCAACCTCATTGCATGTGTTGCTTGAGTCTGAAGAGGAATTTATAGACTGGTATTGGACATATGGACTAATATCAGACTTATGGACTTGATCTGGACTGGGCAGGGATGTTTTCTCAATATACAGTTGCTCTTTTATATAAAGTTCTTTTTTATACACGAGTGTCTCCCTGGATCTCTCTACCTGGACTAACACACACAACCACCACAGTAAACCTGAGTCATGAATATCCCCGGGAGAAGCAGCTAGATTATGGGCCCCAAATGAACTCTAGCTCCAGCCCAAGAATAGTCAGTTCTGAAAACATGGCCCTGCTCAATACTCACTCACATGAAAAGATCACTGAAGAGTGTCCTACGCATTGTGGTGAGAAAGCAGATGGTGCCTGGCTCTCAAGTGGAATCGTGTTTGTGGTTTTAAGGTGTGTATTCAAATAAAAAGCCATCTAAGTAAGGAGTCCACTAAGCCAACATGGAAGAAAACCAGCTCGTATGAGTCAAAGATGACAATAAACTCAAATATGATGAAAGAAGTAATATCAGACCTAAAATTATGAACACCCAATTTGTGGAAGGCTATGGAGGACAGTGGGAGCCCAAAATCCATCTGCAGAATATCAAGACAAATTAAGCCACTGGCAGATCTCTAGTTACAGGCAAAGGTCTGAAATACTTACTACCAAACAAAAATCATTGTCATCCTGATTATGCTGGATCAAACTTGGGATTTGATCAGTTGACCTTCTAGATCCATCCTGAATTTGTTCTAGGTGTAAGGATCTCTTGCTTACTCCATGATAAAAACTTCTTCCCTGGCCTTTAAAATATTGATGGTGGTGGGTTAGGGAAAAAAAAAATGATGGTGGTGCTTTTTATTTGTCTTTATATATTATTGTCTTATCCATATCATTTTATTTTTTGTTATTATTTCTGTTGGATTTACCAGTTGAAGCACAGGAGTGGATAAATATAGTTAACTGATGAAAGGGTTTCTAGGAGATATAGGGGTGGGTGAGCAGGGATTGGGGAGGGTGAGGCTATTTCGGGAGTAAACAATGAAGGTGGGAGGGGGAGTGAGTACTAGGACTCAAGGTGATTACACAACTCAATTTAAAGATGATTTAACCATGGGAGTGGGGGGGTATAGAGAAAATATCCTGAAATTGTGGTAATGATTGTACAATTCTTCTTGATATGACTGAACTATTGAATTGTGTGAATGTGGATTAAAGAGAATTTCAAAACTTAAAGTACAATGCTTTCTGTAATATGAAAATATCTATATACCTACAAGGAAGCCCAATTAGTATGACTATTATTCTAATTTAAGAATAAAGAAATTGAATTCTACCTACTTCAGTCTGAACTGATCACAAATATAATCAAGATGCATTATTGATAATTGGAATGAGAGCTGGAACAAAGAGGGACAATAGTTTGAAACTATGGCTTCAGAGAAACAAAAGTTGCTGATTGCATGATAGAATTTTCTGAGATGGACTTAAATGCAATACCTTTTTCAACAACATAATGTGTACTTGGATAGACAGCATACAGAATGTATAGATAGGTCTCATACTGACTACCTCCATGGGAAGAGATGACAGAGAAGCTCAGTAATAGCAGCCAAAAGGCTGACTGTGAAACAGAACATCAATTGCTCACATAAAAGTTCAGGTTGATGTTGAAAATTAAAACATGCCCACAAAAGCCCCAATATGACCTTGCATATATCCCACCTCAATTTTATAGACACATCAAGAACAGCATTAAATATTAACAACACTGATGACAACTGATATGCTGTAGGATGAAATAAATGACAAGGTTATATAATAAGAAAGCAATATGCCAATAAAAAGAAAACAAAGCAGATATCAGAAGAGACCCTAAAACTTGCAGTTGATCATAGATCAACTGTAATAAATTTAAGAAATGAAGTTCACAGAAAATCACAAAGGGCAGATTAAAGAGACAAAGTATCAAATATGCAGACTTGAAGTTAGAAAACCAAAAAGGAAGAACACACTCAACATATCTCATGCTGAAGGACTGAAAAAAAAAAATCCAAGCCTTGAGTTAAACATTAAGGATTCCTATGGGCAAAATATTGAACAAAGCAGGAAGTACCCAAAGATGATGGGAAGAACACTCACTGTACTGAAAAGTACATTCAGCTATTTTAAGAGGTAACTTCTGATCACAAACCAACGGTATTGAAGGAAGAAGTCCAAGCCCTATCAAAGGCATTCGCAAAAAATAAAGTTCCTGCAATTGGTCAATGGAAATGTTTCTTCAGCGAAGGAATATACAGGCTCGTCTATGCCTAAGAAATTTGGCACAAGGTTACAAGGCCAACTGAAAATCTGTGCCTACGTCAAAGAAAGGTGACACAACAGACTGCAGAAGTTATCAAACTTCTTATATTAATATCTGTTAAATCAACTTTTGCTGAAAAAAATTCATCAATGGTTACAATCAACAGAGTGCTGCCAGAAATTCAAGTCAGATTCAGGAGAGGATGTGGAACAAAGGATTTATCATTGATTATATGAGATGGATCTTGGCTGAACAAAGATAACAACTGTTGCTACTTGCGTTGTAAAGGTAACAGGGTACATAGATCATAACTATTGATCACATTTGGAAAAATGGGAATTCCTCAACCCTTGATCATTCCTGTACAAACCAAGTGGTATTTGAGGCATTCATTGGAATAGAACAATATGGGGCTGTTTAAAAGCAGCTAATATTCATGTCAGAGCTGCTTTCTTTCGCCATATTTAATCAAAATATATGGTGAAATAATAATCTAAGAACATATGAAGACAGGCCCAGGATTGGAGAGAGTGTTTATTAACAACTTACAATATACAGATGACACCTCAACTGCTACAGGTGAGGACCTGAAACACTTGCTGATGAAGATCAAGGGTTGCAATCTTCAGTATGGAATACAACTCAATGCAAAGGAAACCAAAACCCTTATAATCAGTAGTCAACATTATGGTAAAGACTAATATTATCTAAAATGTCATTCTGCTTGGATTGACAAGCAATGCCCATGGAAGGAGCAGTCAAGAAAACAAACAGTATTGCACTGGACAAATCTGCTGCACAAGACATTTTAGTGTTGAAGAGCAAGGGAGTCACTTTGAGACTGAGACCTGTCTGACCCAAGAGAGTGTGGCATTTGGGCATTAAGACCAGAGAAGAATGGATACATTTGAATCATGGTATTGATGAAGAACAGTGAGAAGACCAGGGACAGGCAGAACAAGTATTCTAGAACAAATACAGCTAGAATGATCCTTAATGGTAAAGATGACAAGATTTCATTTCACATACTTTGAGCATATTGTCTCAAGATGTTGGACATCAGACTTGTTAAAATAGGGTAGTAAAAAAGATTCTCACAATGGACTGATAAAATGGTTACAAGTTCAAACCTAATTGTGAAGAGGCACAGGACGGTAGTATTTTGCTCTTTTGTACACTGGGTTGCTATGAGGAACCAACTAAATAGCACCTAAAAATGATCAGCTTAATGAGCTTGGTCTTCTCTTGATGAATGTTTCTTCTTGATTACATTTCATTGACTTACCTTCAATGCTACCTACTTCTGTAATCTTTTGGATTTTAATTTGCTGTGTTGGTATAATTTCTAATGTTTCATTTATTTTGTTATTGTAGTCGTCCCTGAATTTTCCCAAAGTTTTGTTTGCCTTGCAATATTCTCTATGTAAAATGCCCAATTATTAACTATTAGGAAGTTCCCATGACATTTCTTCCTTAGAAAGGGTTTCTAGATCTTTATTTTGGTGAATTGTTTCTTTGGGTGAAATGAAATTGAATTCTTCAGTGTACTGTAATGGTACTATTTGTACTTAATTGGTGATTATATGTTGTTAGGTGCTAAGCACCTGTCTCCTTATGGGTGTGACACAGAACGGGAATGACTATAATTCTCTGTTCACTGCGGAGTGCAGTTGAGAACAGATTTAGAAGATGTTGGCCACTATCATTAGTCAAAAAGTGGCCCCCACCTGTAGGTAGAACTCCTATGGTAAATGGGTGGGGGGAGGGGGAGGGCTGGGCACCTGGGCTGCCAGCTATTGATATGGGGCAGTTGTCAGCTCATTGTTCTGATCAAACCCTGTTCACAAAACTTCATAATGTTCAACAGCAATGGGTACAAGAAGAAAATCTTCCAATGTTGATTATAGTGATGATTTCACATTAAACACAAATTTCATAATGGATGTGCTGTAATGTCAGTTGAGAATTTACTAGTCTCGTGTCTTCATATTTAGATTTTATTCAGCTTCTTGTAGTCAGCATTCAAATAATCTCTCTATCCTCTCCTCTAAAACTGAGGGTCCCTGGATTTTCATTCGTGTTTTATTTGGTCTTTCACATATTTCTTGTACAGGATCTTGGTAGTGTGTCTGTTTGGGCCAGGTCCGGACCAGGCAGCCCCTTGCACCAGCCTCTCAAGAAGACAAATGACCTGCTGAACTTCAAAGCAGCTGCCTCCAGCATGTCACAAAGCTTACCCCCGGGCAGAACACAGACTCCCCCCCAGCGTGCCAGGAAGCAAGTTTGCTGAGAACAAGATGATTTATGGACAGGTCATCTCCTGCTCCGAAACTTGCAGCCGCAGTACAAAGAACCTCCCTTCCCCTTACCGGCCCATATGCCTTTAAGCTCATATAATATGTATATATCCTGCCACCCTAGCACCATGCGCGATTTCCTTAACCTATTCTTGTTGGGTTGTGGAATCCATCTGGGAGTTCTTTTCCCTCAATAAAATCTTTCTCTTTCACTCATTTTTGTCTGAACCCTGCCTCTGTTCTGTGACTCTGTCTCAATCTCTCGGTGTCTATTTAATCTTGGCAGAAGTCCTTCTTGATTATCTTTTAGTTCTATTTCCACATGACTTTTTGGAAAAGCTTTACTCACTTACTTAACATTTCATCATTTCATAATTTAAAATATAGTAGAGATGACCAAACCTACAGCCCCAACAAACACTTATGGGGTTGCTGAGTTGAAAATCTTAAACAGCACCCAACATGCACAGCAACAACAATCTAATACTAAGTTTTTATTTAATTAAAGAACACTTCATCATTGTACCTGTTTACAGAATTAGTTTCGCATTCAACAATTCTTAATTTGTTTCTTTTGTGACATTAGTTGTAATCCCTTAAACATCCTTTTTGGGTTCCCATTTCACCCTCTTCCTGCCTTCTGAACTTGGCTTTTAGCAACATTTCTTCTCATATGATTGTCAGTATACTTTGTTCTCATGAGTCCTCACAAGTGTTACTATTTTACAGGTCTGTCCAGTATGGCATAAAAATGATCTCTGGGAATAGGTTCATTTTCAGGTTTGACGGATGTTTAAGGGTTATAGTCTTAGGGGGAGAGGGGATTCTCTACCTGTCTTTATCAGACCATTGAAGCTGGTCTTTTCTCTCCTACTCTGTTCAGGATCTTCGATTTTTACTAGAGTGGTAGCCAGGAACCTTCCAGTTCTCCTCGTCTTAAGGTTAGAGAGGTTGTGGGATACAGAAAGGTTTTCCCCAGGTTGTCACAACCTTATTATGACACATGGTAAATGACTGTACACTTGGAGGTCAGCTGCTTAGAGGGTATCTTGTCACAGGTGTATCCCCAGTGTTTCCCCCTTCCTATTGTGTGTGCATTCCTAGCTCGTCCCCTTCCTGTCACGCATAAACCTATTGTACAGCCCCTTCCTGTTACGCATATGGTTACCTGTCACTAGGGGGCTTGAATGTCCTCAAAATGTATATACAGCATGATTAGAAATATGATACATTTTCTCTCTGTGTGTGGACCTGGCTGTTGAGATCATGGCCGTCCTGAAGGTGAGCAATTGTATACTTTATTTTGTCTGTTGTCTCTTTAATTTTACCCCTCAATTACACAAGTGGACCCGTTTGATTGTGGGAGTTGGTACCCCTCAGGAGGTAGGAGTTCATGTGGTCCAATAGTTCTTTAACCTAATTGTTTGGGTCTTTGATTTCAACTCTTTTCCAAATGGAAAGAGACTAACAGTTGGAACTTAACTGGTCACCACGCAAGCTTATAAGACTCCCTATAACTGCTACTCATCCAAATAAAATGCAAAACATTCGGTTTAAAGATGTTACACCAATTGCCCTAGACAGTCTCCAAACTATGGTCTTTACCCTTCCAGTCCAGTGCCTCAGAACTTGAAGGTGTTTTTGGATATGAATAAGTTTTCATAACTTTGTACCCTGTATGCTCTATCACATACGTGGACATATTGACATATTTACAGTACAAATAAGTATATCAAAATAGTCCCTGCCACACAGGTATACTCCCACAGACCACCGGTTCAACTCATATCTACCTATATATATACATACACTTATAAATTATTATTTGCTTTCACTGTTATTTCAAAATGGTGATTGGTATCTTTAAAAGGCATTTGAATCCAAAAACACAAGTAAATAGATAATGAATGATTGACTACAAGCTAAGCAACTCTAAGAATTGCTGGCAGTTCCCAAAAGCTGAGAAAAACGATCTACGGACCTCCCTTATTTCAGAGAGAGAACAAGGTGCTGTCAACACTTGCCTTCAGATTTCTGGCCTCCAGAACCGAGAATAAACTTCCCTTTGTTTTAAGCTACCTTGCTTATGGCATTTAGTTGTTGCTGATGCACAAGTTTATTGATAGTCATGTGCCAGGCTAGCCATTACTGTCTGCCTTCGCAAATCAGATGATAAACAATTGTGGTTACACATTAAATATAGCAAGAGGTCTTACACATCATCGTAACTTGCTTGTGTGAAACATTAATAAATATTCAAAAATCTTGGGCTTCTTGGCTTCACCAGGAATGCTACAGCATCCCTGCCGAATGTAAGACCCATGAGGGTCTGCCTTCTTCTTGTACAGCCAAATGCAACTGTGTTTGGGGGGAAAAGAGGAAAAAGACTCAAAGGTAATTAACAAACCACTAATATAAAATGTTATATATATGGATAGAGATTACTGCAAGGATGAGAATTCTTAGGATTCTAATAAATTCTTAGAAATGAGCACTAAAACTATGTAGTCAAGTAATTCTGGTTTTACATAAAGAATGCCTGTAATTTTAACAATTAAACAGTGGTGTCAGGTAGATGGAAAGATGTACAGATGTCTCCAAGATCTGGACTCTGTCTAAATGTGAAGCTATGACAGCACATGTTCCAGAATTCCTTGTCTGATTAACTGTTCACACTTCCAACGAGGTAAAAAATGCTGAGGAAAAAAAGGGACACAGAAAAGAAATTATTGGAAAATAACCTCTTGGATTATATTTTACATCAATAAAAAACAAACTAATAGCTTATTTTAAAATTCCAACAGTGATAGATCATAATCAACTCAACAGCAACAAGTAGTTAATAAGGAATTAAGTTAACTTTACTATATTTATTGCTTTATTCAAATTTTGTTAAAGCTATTGGTATTTTAATCAGAATTACTTAAATGAATTGTATAGTTTAAATTAAATCCAATAAGAAACTTGTAAACACTGAAGTGGTTTTTTGCCCAACTTTAATAAACCCTGAATTTTCCAGGAGTGTAACTAGTATATATTTTTTTTAAAAAAAGAAGAACTTATGAATTAAGGACATCAGGTATAATGAATAACTATACAGACAACTTACAACAAAGATACAAGAGATCTAGTAAAACTAGGTAATCTTGGAACCTTGAGCTTCAGAAGAAATTATAGAAAAGTGGACTGAAAACTAACTAGAAGATGAAGGGAAACAAAAGTGGTGCAAGAACAGACAGGTGAATTGTCAGCTAGCCTGACGCATTCCATCCAGACAGAAGCCTGGCACGTTGGTAGCTGGCACTAAGAAAGGATCCTCACTTGTTTCCCACACCCTCCTGATATCACAATTGCCAGCCCCTACCTTCACCCATACACCAGACAGAGATATCCTTGTAAGTCCATTTCTGCTTGAAGACAAAGCTATGCCCTCATGGTTTAACATCCCCATGCCTAGAGATGGATTATCACCCCCATGCCCAGAAATGCTTGAGATTCTCCTCAAAGCACTAGCAAAAAATACAATGCTGGATCCCTCGCTGCTCTTGGACACGTGGAAAGTTCCCCCATGATTAGCCATTCTGACCCAGCTGCTTCTCTACCAGAAAGAATCCCCTCAGCTATCACCTAAGCTGTAAAAACGCCCTACTGGATCAGGTGCGTGGACCACAGAAAACAGATAGGCCTGCCAAGCTCCATCTGGAATCAATATTCAACCCCCTAGAGGCTGTGACCTATACAAAAAGGTCCTCACCCCAAGTTTTCTCTTTGTTTTTCCTTTTCCTTCACTTCCTTTTATTTATTTTAATCACGTCTGCACTCTGCTTTCTTCTTTATTTCTGCTTCTACTTCTATTCTTTCCATTTTAATTTACTTTTCCAGTTCCCTTCCTTTCCTTTTTTATGTTTTGATTAGCTTCTCTTTTATTTTTCTCTACCTTGGTTTTTGACACACACACACACACACACACACACACACACACTTCTAGTTATTAAATTCCTTTCACTTGCTCTTGTTTGTCCGCTGTCTCTTGCTGGTTTCTTTTTCAAAAATTATTTCTTCGTTGGCAATTTTTTTTGTCCCTTCCTGTTCTACCTGACAGTGGACAGCAATCGCAGGCCTAGCCACCTCTATGACTGTAGTCATACCTATACAGTGACAGACACTACATACTCCTGTACCACCTGATCATCTTTACGTAAGTGAGACCACCAAACAAACCATTGCTAACTGTGCTATAATAACAACAAACAGTACTACACACATTCTCAAATTATCCTTTACAACAACCAGTAGATAGGTGGAGTGTCTGCAGTCTCAAGATACTAAGATCAATTAAACACAAAAACACTAATACTACAACATCTCAGTGGCAAAGACAATTTAAGTTTATATGAAGAAACAAGACAGAACAGCTGAAGCACATGACCAATATAGAGCTAGAAGACCTTTTTTCAGGAAGAAAAGGCATTGAAATTACCTGATAAACTATTAAAAATTATACTTTTATACTATCAATGAACCGGGAGAAAGGAAAGATTGCGAAGCTAAAGAAAAATTGAACACACACACACACACTAGAGTAATTCAGGAAAGCACTAAAATAACACATCAATTGAAACTAGAAACGGTACACCACAGCAAAGAGAAATTCAGAAGATTAATACTAAGATGAGAGAAACAGATAACGCATTAGAAGAGCAAAGGACTTTGCGAGTAGGAGGAGGCAGGGGAAGGGAGTGGTAAGCAAACAACGCCAAAGACGGGAATAACTAAGGAATTAAAATCAACAATGAGGAGGACATAGAGATCCTGGTGGTGTTGGGGTAACAGCAATTTAGCTGAGAAGAACTACTAAGGTGGAAGAAGGGTGAGTGTGATGGTGAGGTAGAAGAAAGGTAAAAAGAAACAGGAAAGATCTAGGAAGCAAAGCTATAGATAGAGGTATAAGCATAAGTGTGTACCTATGTAAATACATTAATTCATAAAAATAGAGGTATTGGTCTATGTACATCATATATGGCAAGACATTGGTGTAGTAGATGGACGTTAGGTCTCTGCTCAGGGCCTGCCTTCAATACAAGAATACTTTGTTCTAAGAACCTGGCATGTTGTGATGCTCACCCTCCTGGCATGATCGGTGAAGACAAAATGGGTGCACAAGCAAATGTGGTAAAGAAAGCTGATGGATTGCCTGCAACAATGATGCAAAAATAGAGCGATACTGGGGATGGTTCAGGACTGGATGGGGTGTGCTCTCTTGTCTAGAGGGTCACTGTGAGGTGGAGCTGGTTCGACAGCACCCGACCACAACAACAACAGAAAACTAAGACTGGCTCTGACAAGTGTCAGATGCTGCTCACCCAGGCTTGGACATTAACTTTCCATCGCATTAAATGTAATCGCTTGGTGTCAGAGTTGGAGAAGCTGCTATTCATACTCTAGTGATCAAGTGTTATGTGAGAAAATTACTTGTACATTTACTAGTTTGCTATTCATACCTTATTTCAGTTTAGCTTAATAACCCATTCCCTTGTTTTCTTTATCTCTGGGGAAAATAAGTATCACTAATTGGAGCAGGATATGTGAAAGTACTGCAAGAATAAAACACACCATGCTAATATTAAAAAAAAAAAAGAAAGCTGATGGTACCTCTTCTATCAAAAGATATAGCATCTGGGATCTAAAAGGCTTGAGGTTAAACAAGCAGCTGTCTAGCTGATAAACAAACCCACATGGAAGAAGCACACCAGCCTGTGTGATCATGAGATGGGATCCGGTAACAGGCATCAGAAGACCCAAAACACACACACACACACCCCACACCCCCCCCCAAATCCATCTGTAGATAATGGAACATCTCCTTGCAAAAGGGTCACAAGGGATGAGTCAACTAGGATGCAGTATAACACCAATGAAATATACAATATTCCTCTGGTTCCTTGAGGTTCCTCACCCCCCACTACCATGACTCCAGTCCTGCCTTTCACTGAGGGCTAGACCAGAACATGTACACAGATACAGATAAGAGCTCGAGACACACACTGAATCAAGGAATAACAATGGAAGTAGTGATACCAGGAGGGCAGGAGAAAGGTGACTCCAATGATTGACACATAACCACACCCCCACCCCAGGGGGACGATCAACAGAAACCAAGGGTGACGGGAGAGAGTGGTTGGTTAAGATATGAAAATAATAATAATTTATAATTTATCAAGGGGTCAAGGTGGGGTGGGGAGGGAGGGGAAAAAGAGGGACTGATATTTTGACCCTGGCCTCTAAACCCCTGATAAGGCCTGACCGTGGCAGCCTGCTCTCTGCTGGCTCCTCTAAGCCCCATGTCCATCACATGGCTGGTTCATTTTCTGTCAGCGCCCACGTAACTGACATATCTCCCCCACTTGCCTGAAAAGACAGCCAGGAGATCACCTCGCTAGGGTTTGGGATCAACGGTGGCCCTCTCTCCTTTGGGGACTGCCTACACCAGCGGAGCTCTTAACACTGGTCTCACTTCATGCCCTGCCTTGCCCTAGGGGCTAACTGACCCTGGGGCACAGCAAGGCCAGTATCATCACAAGGGCATAAGGACTGCACCTCTTGGCCTCCTAGTACAATCCTGCCCCTTGAGAGTCCCTGGGGTCTAATAGTAAGGGCTCAAATAGAAAGTAAATGTTTAGAAAATAATCTTGGCAACATATGTACAAATATGCTTGATACAATTGATGTATTGATTGTTATAAGAGCTCTAAGAGCCCCTTTATTAGTCTAGGTACTTTGGAGAAGTAAATCTACAGCAACTTGTGTATAAGAGAGAGTTGTATGTAAAGGTTAAGTGCGCATCAAGAAAATATCCCAACCCAGTGCTGCCCAAGCCCACAAGTCCAACATTAACCCATTAGTCCAATAACAGTCCACAAAGTCCTGCTCCATCTCACAAAACAGACACAATGATGTCGACTGCAGAGGAAAGCTGAGTCAATGAATATGTAAGCATCTCAGCGCTGGCAGGGGTCTCCACGTGGGTGCTCCAGCACCCAGGGCTGCATCGGGGTACGTTCATGTGGCTTCTCCCTGGGGATGTCTTGCAGGAAGTCTGTCTTGCAAGCTGAAGCAGGGAACTGCGAAAGCAGTTGCACCCTGGTGTGACCACAAAGCAAGAGACCCGAGAACTAGAAAGGTGAGGCTCACTGAGCCATTTATCCCTCTGCCCTTCAATTAACCCCACATGTGTTTATCGGCCAGGTTGGCACAATAAACTAACTGAGTCCCCAGTAGTATGATCTTTTAATTTTAAAAAAGAGCAAATGGACTAGAATTGAATCAGAGAGAGTTCATCAGTGAGATTAAAGAAAATCTCTCAACCTAATTTGGTAAAGGAATAATTTTTAAAATAGACAAGAAAATCTAGAGAAAATCACAGAATTCTGTGGGACAACATCAAGTACATTATGTGTGATTGGACAAAAAAACAGGAAGAAACAAACAAAACAATCAAAAGAGCAGAGAGAAGGAAACTTCCTTAATATATCATGACATGGTAACAAATGTACTCATGAAGCTAAACAAACCAAAAGCAGGGCTGACTGAAATAAAATAATCATGACGTATCATGATGAAAGTTACAAATGACAGGAATCCTGACAGCAATTGAGGAAAAATAAGTTACTTAAAAAGAGGAACTGAAAACAAAAATTGTCTTAGAAAAAGTGCATCCAGAAGGCTCTGTAGCAGAAAATGACGAGACTTGGTTTAATGTACTTTGGACATGTTGTCCAGGGAGACAGACCTTGGAGACGTGTCCCACGCATGATAAAAGTACCGGGTTTTAGAACCGAGGAAAACCTTCAACAAGATGGATTGACACAGTAGCTGCATCACTGGGCTCAAAGATAAGAACAATAGTGAGGACTGCACAGTATGGGGCAGGGTTTTGCTCTATTGTCCATAGGAACACTGAGTTGGAATAACTCCACAGCACCTTCCAATAACAGCAACAACACCACCATCTATCATACACGAACACACTGAAGCAGGAAAAGTAAACATACATATTGAAAAGAGAAACAAGTCATGCAATTAAAAACTCCCAATACATTCAAAGAAGAGTTGACACCAATTTTATTCAAACCATTGTAGGACATAATAAAAATGGAAAGTCCCCAAATTCATTTTATGAAACTTGTAAAATCATTATACCCAAATCAGACAGAAACATAGCCAGGAAAGAAAATAATACAGCAATATCCCTTATGAACATAAATGTAAAAATATCTCAACAAAACCCTACCTAATAAAGCCAACAATAAATATCTCAGTAAAGTAAATCATCATGACCAACATGAATTCATAACAAGGGTGCAATGATGGTTACATATTAGAAAAACAATCAATGTTATCCACTATATAAACAAAACAACAGGAAAGAACTTTATAACCATATTAGAAAAATTCAAATCCTACAATCCTGAGAAGAAAATGGGACCGACGGTTCCAGGGGATAATAGAAAGGGAGAGCTAGGGAAGGGGGAGGGGAGCCAACAGACCCACGGACAGGGAACAACAAGAGATCTAAAATTGATGGAGAGGAAGGTGTAGAATGCCTGGTGGGGTTAGATCAAGTGCAATGTAGCTGAAAGAGGAATTACTGAGAGCCAAATGAAGGTCAAACATGATAGTGGGACAGGAGGAAAGTAAAGGGAAATAGAGGAGGAAAGGAGGCAAAAGACATTTTTTTTTACATTTTATTAGGGGCTCATACAACTCTTATCACAATCCATACAAATACATACATAAATTGTATAAAGCACACCCCTACATTCTTTGCCCTAATCATTTTCAAAGCATTTGCTCTCCACTTAAGCCCTTTGCATCAGGTCCTCTTTTTTTCCCCCTCCCTCCCCGGTCCCCCCTCCCTCATGAGCCTTTGATAATTTATAGATTGTTATTTTGTCATATCTTTCCCTATCCGGAGGCTCCCTTCCTCCCTTTCTCTGCCGTCCATCTCCCAGGGAGGAGGTCACATGTGGATCCTTGTAATCGGTTCCCCCTTTCCAACCCACTCACCCTCACTCTCCTAGTATCACCCCTCAGACCCCTGGTCCTGAAGGTATCATCCACCCTGGATTCCCTGTGTCTCCAGCTCCCATATGCACCAGTGTACATACAACCTCTGCCCTATCCAGTCCTGCAAGGTAGAATTCGGATCATGGTAGTTGGGGGAAGGAAGTATCCAGGATCTGGGGGAAAGCTGTGTTCTTCATCGGTACTACATCGCACCCTGACTGACCCATCTCCTCTCCTAAACCCCTCTATGAGGGGATCTCCAGTGGTTGACAAATGGGCTTTGGGTCTCCACTCTGCACTTCCCCCTTCATTCACTACGGTATATATATATATATATATATATATATATATATATATATATATATATATATATATATTTTGCATGATGCCTTTGGCACCTCGTGATTGCACAGGCTGGTGTGCTTCTTCCATGTGGGCTTTATTGCTTCTGAGCTAGATGGCCGCTTGTTCACCTTCAAGCCTTTAAGACCCCAGACACTATCTCTTTTGATGGCCGGGTACCATCAGCTTTCTTCGCCACATTTGCTTATGCACCCGTTTGTCATTGGTGATCGTATCATGGAGGTGTGCACCCAATGATATGATTTTTTTGTTCTTTGATACCTGATAACTGATCCCTTCAGGACCACGCGATCACACAGGCTGGTGTGTTCTTCCATGTGGGCTTTGTGCCTTCTGAGTTAGATGGCCGCTTGTTTATCTTCAAGCCTTTAAGACCCCAGACACTATCTCGTTTGATAGCCGGGCACCATCAGCTTTCTTCACTACATTTACTTGTTCACGCACTTTGGCTTCAGCAGTTGTGTAGGGAGGGTGAGCATCGTAGAGTGCCAACTTAATAAAAGAAAGTATTCATGCATTGAGGGAGTGCTTGAGTAGAGGTCCAAGGTCCTTCTGCCACCTTAAAACTAAACCTATAAATACAGAAACATAGATCTATTTCCCCATCCTCATATATATATTTGCATGTACATGTCTTTGTCTAGACCTCTATAAATGCCCTTTGACTCCTAGCTCTTTCCTCCATCTCCCTTGACTTTCCTCCTGCCCTACTACCAAGCTCCATCCCCACCTGGGTTACAGCTATACCTCTTCTTTATGTAACCTTACCCTTGATCATTCCCTACCAGGCCTGCCACTCCCTCCTCACTACCATTTTGGGTCCCATGTTGTTCCCTTGTCCCTGGGTTTGTTAACACCACTTCCTTACCCCCCCACTTCCCCTATCCCAAGCCCCCCCCGGAACTGTCGGTCCATTGTTTTTCCTCCAGATAGTTCATCCAGCCTGTCTTATTTAGACAGACCTGTGGAGACAATAACATGCACGAAAACAAGACAGAGGAAAACAAAGCAACAGTATACAACCAGACAACAAAACAACAACAAATCACTGACAAAGAACAAAACAAAACACATCAAGAAAGAAAACTTGTAGTTAGTTCAAGGATCGTTTGTTGGAGGCAAAAGACATTTATAGAGGTGTAAATATACACACATATATAAAAATATACTTATATAATGATAGGGATATGGGTCTATGTTCATATATTTATGTTTAATATCAAGGTTGCAGATGAATATTGGTTCTCTATTTAAGTCCTCCCGCAATGCAAGAACACTTCCTTCTAATAACCTGGCATTCTGTGATGCTCACCTTCCTGACATGATAGCTAAAGTCAAATGGGTGCATTAGCAAATGTGGTGAAGAAAGCTGATGGTGCCTAGCTATGAAAAGATACAGTGTTTGGGGTCTTAAAGGCTTGAAGTTAAACAAGCGGCCATCTAGCAGGGAAGCAATAAAACCCACATGAAAGAAGCACACAGCCTGTGTGATCACAAGGTGTCAACAGGATCAGGTATCAGATGACCCAAAACAAACCATCATATAGATATGAATTGGGGGGGGGGGTGGAGTGGAGACCCAGGGCCCATTTGTAAACAATTGGACATCTCTTCACAGAAGGGTCAAGTCAGTCAGGGTGAAGTTTAGCACCAACAAAATACACACTACTCTAGCTCTTTAATTGACCTTGGCACCCCACTATCCTGACCCCAGTTCTAGCTTACAAATCTGGCTTGACAGGAACATGTACCCTAGTACATATCAGAGCTCTTGGTACACGGAATCCAGGACAGATAAATCCATCAGGAACAGTAATGGGAGTAGCAATACCATGAGGGGAAGGGGAAGATGGGAGAGGAAAGGGAGAAAAGGAAAACCAGTCACAATGATCGACATATAAGCCACTCCCCACCTGCAGGGGACAAGCAACAGAGTAAAGGGAGACTGCAGACAGTGTAAAATATGAAAATAATAATAATTTATAATTTAACAAGGAGTCATGAGGGTGAGGGAGGGAAGGAGGGAAATAAAACAGGAGCTGATACCAAGGCCTCAATTAGAAAATGTTTTGAAAATAATGGTGACAACATATGTACAAATGTGCTTGATACAATTGATATATGGATTGCTATAAGAGGTGTAAGAGCCCCTAGTAAAATGATATTAAAAAATACATCTACCTCTCCGTCTCTCTGCCACCCCGAGTGTGGTGGTGCTCCGACTTCACCATGTCATCTCATAAGACTTTCAGGATCAAGAGATTCCTGGCCAAGAAACAGAAGCAGAATCTGCCCATTCCCCAATGGATTCGAATGAAAACCGGTAATAAAATCAGGTACAACTCCAAGAGAAGACATTGGAGAAGAACCAAGCTGGGTCTGTAAGGAGCCCCCTGAAGGATGGCACGCATGGCCGCATTTTCCCAGGCTCAAATCATGAATTAAGATTTTTGTCCCCATCTGATGAATTGAACTTCAATCGGCAAATAATCTGGTTTATTCCTTGTTTTTTTACTTCCTAATCAAGTTTAACAATAAATAATGTAAGGTTGTTGTGAGAATAAAAATACATCTATACTACTATAATACCTCAAGTAGAAAAAGACAGAAAATGGGGTAAGATGGCCACCATATAACAAGCCCGGGAAGATGTGCTCAGCAACTACCAAAGAGTTTCCACTATGAGAGAGATTCTGCACTTCCTGGTAGCAAGAAATTCAACTTAAAAGCCAAGTTGACCCAAGTTTCTCAAAGTGGAAAGCAGCAAGGCCTGCTGACAGACTCCCCTTTACGGATGAGCAGCAACATGAGTTGCTTCTACAAGCATCGTGATTCTTCGTGGCCCCTGAGAAAAGACAGTCAGCCAGCCAACCCTCTACCTCCCTGGCCTCTAGGGACACAGATAGCTAGCAGATCACTTGGGCAGCTTGGTACACACATGCTCAGTACCCAAGGTACGCTTTGTACCATTTCCCCATCTTCCTCCTCTTTTCCTGCTTTGTTCTACAAGGCATTCCATCCCGTGTGCCAGCGCCGTGATACCGCATACATGTACACACAGACTACTAAAAGAGCAGGAATCCCCACCCACAAGGTAGCTTTATTATATATAATTTTGGATTTTGTACTTTTGTTCTATTTTAATACTCTCTCTCTCTCTTTTTTGATCTCCTACTTCCTCTTCTGGAGTGACTCCACCCTCCTGAGAATCCACATTCCTCCCAGGAAGAGACAGGTCTGTGTATCCCAGCATACCCACTCTAGCATGGGCTTTCCAGGACCTCCTACGTGCACAGATATGCTCACATTCATTCACATTGCCACAATAGCAGAATCTGGTACCCACAACCATACCCAAGTCTTTTTTTTTTTTTTGATCCTTGTACTTCTATCAATTATCTTTCTATTTTCTTGCTGTTCTCTCGTTAAATATCTTTCCATGAAACCTATTAATTGAGATTAACTCTCTGCCCGCAAGTGTCAACTCACAGTGATCCTATAGGACAGGGTAAAACTGTCCGGTGAGTTTCTGAGACTGTAACTGTTTATGGGAATAGAAAGTCTCCTTTTTTTGGCGGAGCAGCTGGTGGTTTTAAAATGTTGACCTTTCGGATTACAACTCAATACATAACCATTATATGACCAGAGCTCCTTATTGTGATTACCCCTCTGAAAATATTTTCCCATTATTTTTGCAAGTCTGTTGGCTTATTCACAGTCACTTATTACTATCATTACTTTATTCTTATCATTACTTTTATTTTATTCTATTTTTCCCAGCCACTATCCCCACTTAGGCACCTTTCCCCTTCTTTTCATTTCACCACTGTATGTTTTCCAGCTCCTATTAGAACTCACCTGTGTCACTAGACAAACTCTACCTCTGTATGACCAGCAGCTCACACACCACAATGCTGAAGAAACAGCAGTCAAGCACAGAAAGCTTCCAAATTCAAGAAAAAGAAACATGAACAACCAAGTAGCACTCAAACCAATGGAATAGTCTGAAGATGTGATTGTGAACCACCAGTAACAGAATTCAGAAGAATGATGCTTAGGTCAAGAGATCTGGGGAATGTTCATGAGAAAAACAGAAGAAATTGAGAAACTAAAATCCTTAAACCAAAGGATTCTAGAAGACAAGCAATGAGATAACTGAATTAGGCAACATAGTAAAAGGCTGGAGGAATAAAATGGAAAAGGAAAATAAAATAAATGAGCTTGAAGACAATTACCCTCATGACAGTAGACAAGAGAAGCAATCAACAAAAAAACCCGGAAGCATCCAAATAAATCCTGTAGGACACTATCATAAGAACCCATCTAAGAAAAGAAAAAAGAAAAGAAATGCTGGGAAAAGAACACCACCAAAAAAAAAAATCTACAGAGAATAGTACAAGAAACCATGGAAGAAAATTTCAACATACTATTCAACAAGCTGAGAAGAATGGACAACCAAAGAGAAAACATCAAGACATAAAGAAAAAGGAGAGAATCTGAGGGCAGCTAGAGAAAAAGGAAAAGTCATCTACAAAGGAAAGTTGATAAGGATAAATTCAGACTTCTCAGCAAAAGACCTGCAGGCAAGAAGACAATGGAATGACATATATACAATTGTGACGGGTGGAAGGGGGGGTGGGGCGGAAGGAAGCCAGCCAAGAATATTATACTGAACAAAAATATCCCTCAAATACAAGGGAGAAATAAAGGTTATTTCCTGAGGAGGAAAAAATAAAGGAATTTTGAATTCAACAATTCATTTTCTCAGATCACAATGTTATAAAACTGGAAATCTACAACAGAAAGAAAAGGAACAAAAAGACAAACACATGGAGACTGAACAACATACCATTTCAAAATGACTGGACACTAGAGTAAACGAAAACGAGAAATTAAGAAACTCCTTAAAACAAGCAAACCTATAACACATCATACCAAAAACTCGGATACAACAAATGCAGTTATCTGAAGTCAATTTATAGCAATCAATACACACACGAAATATGAGAGAAATCCAAAACCAATACTAATAAAACACTTCCAAGAAGTAGAAAGAGGGAAACCACATAAGTCCTTCAACAATAAAGGGAAAGAACTAATAAAAATTGAAGCAGAAATAAATGAACTGAAAAATGGGGGGGAAATCAACAAGACAAAAAGTTGGTTATGAAAAGATTAACAAAATCGACAAACTGCTAGAAAACTTAACAAAGGAAAAGAAAGATGCAAATATCTAGAATTTGAGATGAAAAGGGTGCCATCACAAAAGATCCAAATGAAATAAAAAGATACATGTAGAGCAAAAGAAGAATTAGAGGTCACCAAGAGACTTCCAACCAAGAAAGATTCTAAAGAAGTATGTATGTTGCCTTCACAGGAGAATGCTAGCAAGTATTCAGGGAAGAGCCATAACTAATTCTGTGCAGACTATTCCAAAATATAGAAACTGACAGCAAACTCCCACACGCATTCTATGAAATGAGCATAATCCTCAAAACCTGATCACGATCATTTAGAAAAAATGAAAACAGGAAGTAGATAAGAGTGTCCCTCATCAATATTCTTATTCAACATTGTACTACAATAAACATCTTAGCCAGACAGACAGCAAAAAAATTTTAAAATAAAAGGAATATAATTGGGCAAAAAATAGGTCAAGCTGTCACTATTTGCAGATAGTATGATTTTACATAGTGAGAGCCCCAAGGACTCCACAGAAAGATTGTTGGAAAGTACTAACGAATCTGTTAAAGTAATGGCATACAAGATTAATAAGCAGAAATCAATTTTAATATGCTATTGAAGAGCTCCAAAATAAAAACATCAAGAAAAAAAATTAAAAAAGAGAAAACAATATCATTTATAATATCCATACAAAAGATGAATACCTGGGAATAAACTTAACCAAAGAAACAAAAGACCTGTACAAAGGAAACTACAGAAAAATCAAAATGTGAATATTACTGAAAGCAATAAATCTATAGATAGAACACAATTCTGATCAAAATCATTTTCTTGGGGGCTCATACAGCTCTTATCACAATCTATGCATCCATCCATTGTGTCTAGCACATTTGTTCATTGTTGCCATCATCATTTTCAAAACAATTTCATTCTACTTGAGCCCTTGGCATGGGCTCCTCATTTTTCCCTCTTCCCTTCTTCACGAACTCTTAATAATTCATAAATTGTTATTAATTTTTCATGTCTTACACTGTCCGAGGTCTCTCTTTACCCTCTTTTCTACTGCCCATGCCCAAGGAGGGGTTACATTGTGATCAGTGCCCCCTCTTGGTACCACTACTCTCACAGCTGTCTACAAATGGGTTTGGGGTCTCCAGTCCACCCTCCCCCTCAATCACATCAATAAGGCTTTTTGTTCTGGGTCTTTGATGCCAGATACCTGATCCCTTCGACACCTCTTTATCACACAAGCTGGTGTGCTTCTTCCATGTGGGCTTTGTTGCTTCTTAGAGAGAGTCACTTGTTCATCTTCAAGCCTGTAAGACCCCAGATGCTATATCTTTGCATTGCTGGACACCATCACCTTTCTTCATTACATTTGCTTATGCACCCATTTGTCTTCAGCAATTCTGGCGGGAAGGTTATCACAGAATGCCAGGTGACTAGAACAAAGTGTTCTTGCGTTGAGGGAGTACTTGAGTAGAGGCCCACTTAATTGGACCTTTTGGACCTACTTTCTATCCAGCTCTTGGTAATCCAGGGTGTGTGCTACAGACTCGTGGACTTAATATTGTTCTTTGGAGGCACACAATATCTTTCATAGGCCACACCAGAAAGAATCCATGTGGAAGCTACATTCACTGGAGTTTGTAAACTGGGCTTTCATTCAAACTCATCAGGAGCCCTTTGATTTAAGACTGAAATTCATCAGTGTGAGAAGATGATGACTGCTATCCCAAGTTATGGAATTGGCAGTTATTGGACTTTGGTTTGACTCTCTGGCCTTCAGGGTGCCTAATGAATGGTGATCCAGGAATACCAAATATTTACTACTTTAATGCTCTTCTTATTTTGTTATGACATGTATTAGTCAGGTATGCATGTTGCTACCTTTTGGAATGAATTTTGTTGAAAGTTTTGTTCCAACATCAACCCTAATTATTTGTGTAAATAGTGTCCAGCCCAGCCTGTGTGATCACGAGGTGTCAATGGGATCAGGTATCAGGCATCAAAAAACAAAAAGTCCTATCACTGTGATGAGTGGGAGTGCGAAATGGGGACACAAAACCCATCTATAGGCAACTGGACATACCCTTACAGAAGGGCCTTGGGGAGGAGACAAACCAGTCAGGGTATAGTATAGTAAAGATAAAACATACAGCTTTCCTCTAGTTCTTTAATGCTTCCTCCCTCCCACTATCATGATCCCAATTCCACCTTACAAATACGGGTAGACCAGAGGATGTACACTGGTACAGACAGGAACTAGAAACAGAGGCAATCCAGGACAGATGACCCTCTGAGGACTAGTAGTGAGAGTGGCGATACCGGGAGGGTGGAGGGAAGGTAGGGTAGAAAGGGGCAAGGGATTATAAAGATCTACATATAAACTCCTCCATGGGGGACAGACAACAGAAAAGTGGGTGAAGGGAGACGTTGGACAGTGTGAGATATGCCAAAATAATAATAATTTAGAAATAATCAAGGGTTCGTGAGGGAGGGTGGGGGAAGGAGGGTGAAAATGAGGAGCTGATACCAAGGGCTCAAGTAGAAAGAAAATGTTTTGAAAATTATATGGCAACAAATGTACAAATGTGCTTGACACAATGTATGTATGGATGAATTGTAATAAGAGCTGTATGAGTCCCCCCAGAAAAGATTTTTTAATAAATTGTTCAGAAACTTGAATTTAATCTATATAAGTCAACAATTCGAGCATGAATTGATGTCTGAAACCAGCCTATACTTCTATATGCTTTTCTCAACCGTGTTTTAAATTCTGTATCATTAGCTAAATGAATAACACTATCGTTACCTTATGTCCCAGGAAGATGGTTTGAAAAGTTTTCGTTATCATAAAATGATAATGTTGTTTCTAAAGTGAACCAGAGACATATATAAACCACAGATATGTGAATGGATTTTGTGGTCCCATTTAAATCTAGCCCCAATCTAAGAACTATGCGTTCTTAGGATGTGGCCCTCTTTAATGCTTAAAGAAGTCACTAAAGATATAGGTGCTATAGAAAAAACAAAACAAAAGAGAATGAAAAAACAACAAACAAAGCCCAAGTAATATACTCATAAAAATTATATCTGTTTGTAATTAATAGATAAAAATTTTACTAGTACATTGCTTAGAACACATGGTAGATAAATGGAATCACAGAATGGAATTTTCCCACTTTTTGCAGTCCATTGTATATTCAATATTTGTAAGTCTTAACATTTACAAAAAGTACAAAACAAGGTGATCTATATTAAACATAATGCCTGTGCTATAAATTGTCATCACAAGGTAATTATTTTACTATTGATTCGAACATTTTCTTCATTCAATACTTTTATTGAAGTTCAAAGTATACATTCTTAAGACAATAAATACCTGGCTGTTTTTTCTTAGTATCACAGAGGTACCATCATCAACTTCAAATTCTCCATAGTCTCTTAGACACCGTACCTGAAAAGAAAATCAGATATTTTATCCAAATTACCTTTTAAAATATGCAGTGATCATAACATGAAGTGGGATTATATAAATGCCCGAACAGTAAAAGTACTATATTATATGTGTCTGTTTCCTCCTCTGTGTACTTAGGACCCTTACTATTCCCAGATATTTACTGTGGTCCTAAACCTAAAGATCTCAATTTCCTACGTCACCGGGAAGGGAAAAATAAGCTTTGCAAATGTATACATGGATGGTATTACCAATAAGGAAACCAGGGATTTAGATAAAAGGAGACTACATAGTTGGACGTTTTCCTCTCAAACATTGCACTATATTAATCAGAAGGAATAAAAATGAGGGACATAACAGTGGCAAACAAGAAAGAAAAGAGCATTTTACCTCAACTAGATTGACCAGATCCTTCCCATAATCCATCAGGATAAAAGAACATACATCTAAAAACAAACTGTTTTTCTTTTTAACAATTTACTGGGGCTCATACAATTCTTATCACAGTTCATACATATACATACATCAATTGTATAAAGCACATCTGTACAGTCTTTGCCCTAATCATATTTTTCTCTTTTCCTTTTTTACATTTTATTAGGGACTCATACAACTCTTATCACAATCCATACATATACATACATCAATTGTATAAAGCACATCCATACATTCCCTGCCCCAATCATTCTCAAGGCATTTGCTCTCCACTTAAGCCCCTTGCATCAGGTCCTCTTTTTTATTTTTTCCCCCTCCCTCCCCTTTCCCCCCTCCCTCGTGTGCACTTGGAAATTTATACATCGTTATTTTGTCATATCTTGCCCTATCCGGAGTCTCCCTTACCCCCCTTCTCTGCTGTCCCTCTCCCAGGGAAGAGGTCACATGTGGATCCTTGTAATCAGTACCCCCTTTCCAACCCACTCACCCTCCACTCTCCCAGCATCATCCCTCACACCCTTGGTCCTGAAGGTATCATCCACCTTGGATTCCCTGTACCTCCAGCCCTCATATGTACCAGTGTACAGCCTCTGCCCTATCCAGCCCTGCAAGGTAGAATTCGTATCATGGTAGTTGGGGGGAGGAAGCATCCAGGATCTGGAGGAAAGTTGTGTTCTTCATCGGTACTACCTCGCACCCTAATTAACCCATCTCCTCTCCTAAACCCCTCTATGAGGGGATCTCCATTGGCCGACACTTGGGCCTTGGGTCTCCACTCTGCACTTCCCCCTTCATTTAATATGGTATATATATACATATATACATATACATATATACATATACACACATGTACACATACATACACACATATCTTTTTTTTTTGCATGATGCCTTATACCTGGTCCCTTGGCACCTCGCGATCGTACTGGCCGGTGTGCTTATTCCATGTGGGCTTTTTTGCTTCTGAGCTAGATGGCCGCTTTTTCACCTTCAAGCCTTTAAGACCCCAGACACTATCTCTTTTGATAGCCAGGCACCATCAGCTTTCTTCACCACATTTGCTTATGCACCCATTTGTCTTCAGCGATCCTATCATGGAGGTGTGCAGTCAATGATATGATTTTTTGTTCTTTGATGCCTGGTAACTGATCCCTTCGGGACCACTCGATCACACAGGCTGGTGTGTTCTTCCATGTGGACTTTGTTGCTTCTGAGCTAGATGGCCGCTTGTTTATCTTCAAGCCTTTAAGACCCCAGTCACTATCTCTTTTGATAGCCGGGCACCATCAGCTTTCTTCACCATATTTACTTGTTCACCCACTTTGGCTCCAGACGTTGTGTCGGGAGAGTGAGCATCATAGAGTTCCAATTTAATAAAAGGAGATATTCATGCATTGAGGGAGTGAACAAACTGTTTTTCAAAGGAAATCAAGTCTTCCAATCTCTTGTTTCTCAGGAATACTTAAAAATACATTTAAAAGATTCAGTTTCATGCTCTTTCATTTTGCTTACACAGTAACTTAGCAATCAATTAATTTTCATTTAGTATTTTAAAAATAAAACAAAATTTATGGAAGATGGAATGTTAGATTACATTAAGATGCTTGAAATTTAAGTGCCAACATCCAATCATTTTTGACCTATAAAATATAAGCTTAATATAGTTCAGCTCACACATCACTATTACCTTAAAACTGTGAATCAAAGTTTGTTGCAGAGAGGGCACTATAAGTATTTCCATACTCCTGTCCCTCTATAGCAGTGTTTCCCAAAGTGGGGATACTGCAATGATCCAGGAGGAGTATAAAGCAGATAGCTACACTTTATCCTGGAGTATAGGCTATTGTATAAAAGTTTTTAATTTTACACACACACACACACACACACACACACACACACACACACCATAGTGAATGAAGGGGTAAGTGCAGCGTGGAGACTCAAAGCCCATTTGTCGGCCGCTGGAGATCCCCTCATAGAGGGGTTTAGGAGAGGAGATGGGTCAGTCAGGGTGCGATGCAGTACCGAAGAAGAAGACAGCTTTCTCCCAGATCCTGGATGCTTCCTCCCCCAACTACCATGATCCGAATTCTACCTTGCAGGACTGGATAGGGCAGAGGTTGTACACTGGTGCATACGGGAGCTGGAGGCACAGGGAATCCAGGGTGGATGATAACTTCAGGACCATTGGTATGAGGGGCAATGCTGGGAGAGTGGAGGGTGAGTGGGTTGGAAAGGGGGAACTGATTACAAGAATCCACATGTGACCTCCTCTCTGGGAGACAGACGGCAGAGAAGGGTGGGGGGGGGTAAGGGAGACTCCGGATAGGGAAAGATATGACAAAATAACAATGTATAAATTACCAAGGGCACATGAGGGAGGGGAGAAAAAAAAGAGGACCTGATGCAAAGGTAAAGTGAAGAGCAAATGCTTTGAGAGTGATTAGGGCAAAGAATGTAGGGATGTGCTTTATACAATTGATGTATGTATATGTGTGGATTGTGATAAGAGTTGTATGAGCCACTAATGAAATGTAAAAAAAGAAAGAAAAAAAAAAAAGAACACAGCTTTCCCCCGGATCCGGGATGCTTCCTCCCCCCAACTACCATGATCCTAATTCTACACTGGTGCATATGGGAGCTGAAAGCACAGGGAATCCAGGGTGGATGATAACTTCAGGACCAATGGTATGAGGGGCAATGCTGGGAGAGTGGAGGGTGAGTGGGTTGGAAAGGGGGAACTGATTACAAGGATCGACATGTGACCTCCTCTCTGGGAGACGGACGGCAGAGAAGGGTGGGGGGGCGGAGGGTAAGGGAGACTCCGGATAGGGAAAGATATGACAAAATAACAATCTATAAATTATCAAGGGCTCATGAGGGAGGGGGGGCAAGGGAGGGAGGGGGGAAAAAAAGAGGACCTAATGCAAAGGGCTTAAGTGGAGAGCAAATGCTTTCAAAATGATTAGGGCAAAGAATGTAGGAATGTGCTTTACACAATTGATGTATGTATATGTGTGGATTGTGATAATAATTGTATGAGCCCCTAATAAAATGTAAAAAAAATGATTAGGGCAAAGAATGTACAGATGTGCTTTATACAATTGATGTACGTATATATATGGATTGTGATAAAGAGTTCTATGAGCCCCTAATAAAACAATTAGGAAAAAAAAACAGGCCCAAAGAACAAAAGAAAACTGGGTTAGCAATATATATACATAAATTAAAATATCTATAAAGAGATTCTATCACCGCCCTCTAGTTGATTCTAACTCACAATGACCCTATATTGGTTTTCCAAGGCTGTAAATCCTTACAGAAACTAAGAGTCTCATCTTTCCCCTGAGCAACAGTTGGTAAATTTGAACCGTAAGAACTTCAGAACCCTGGTGGTACAGCAGTTAATCACTGGGTTGCAATCTGCATGGTCGACAGTTCAAAACTACCAGTACCAGTAGGAGAAAGCCTGGGCTTTCTACTCAGAAACCCATAGGGGATCCCTAGGAATCAGCATTGACTCAATACCAGAGAGTTTGGTTCTGGAACCTTATGGTTAGCAGTCCAATCAATGCCTATCCTACAATGCCAGCAGGGATCCTAAGAAAGAGATGAAGAGATGTAGTCAATGAATAAGGCCCATCTAGCCATCATCTCTTATGCATTGTATTATCAATTCTAGCCTATATGGCTATGGTTAAAATCCCATTTTGGAGGGATGGTTATGTGGAAAAGCCATCTCAGAAGCAGGAACACAGAGAAATGCTGGACCATCAAGGTGTAAGAGGCCCTAGTGGGACATACTTGAGATCTTTGTCTGAAGTGGTAGAGACTGAGATGGAGGCATCAAAGGCTGCATCACAGAGACCATGGGACAGAACAGAGAGACTAGGCCAAGACCAGAGCTGAGGCAAGGCGTCCATGACATAAAACAGAGGAGCAATACTGAGACTATGATACTTTAATGCAGAGCAGTGGGCTGCCTTTCTGGCCCAAAGAGGCAAAGGGACTATGTGACTGAGAGGCTAAGGACTAAAGACTGACATGACTGCTGGATGACAGGAGAGGTACACTTACTGTTTCCTGATGCTGACTTGTGGTAACTAGTTACCTTCCTTAATAAGCCCACTAAATTGTGAATATTGTCTGTGAGTTCTGTGAGGCTAACTGGGACCGATAATTGAACCCGACAGAAAGGCAGTGTGTGAGGGAGGAGTGGGTGGTGTCAGAATAGATATTGAAGGATGAAGGATGGAGGCATGTCTGAACTCTGCCTCATGGAAACAGTGAAGCCAGAGAAAGTCAAATACGGCCCTCTGATATGTCTTCCTACATTTAAAGAAGCCAATCCAATTACTAGCACTAACAAATAAGAGAAACAACGTTACTGGATAACTCAACAGGATATTTGAGTTGGCAGAAGAACAGAACAGCTTATTGAGTCTGAGGAACAAAAGTAAAGAAACATGATCCCAAGGAACACCATCAAGCAAATCAATGCAAATATTATGGAAGTCCCAGAAGAGGGCAAAGGGTAACTAAATAAAACTTAATAGACAACAGCAGAACATTACCAAAACTTGACAAAGGACAAGAATGTACATATCAATGACACTTAAGAATTTCCAAATCAGAAGAAAGCCTGAGAGATCCACACCAAAATATCTTATCATCAAACTCTTTAAAAAAAAGATAAAATCTTGACAATATCAAATAAAATGAAGTACCAATTTACATATATAGAAACCCTGGAAACCAGGAGGTAATAGAGTCACATATTTAAAATAATGAAAGAAATGAACAGCCATCCAAGATTCCTATAGCCAGCAAAACTTTCCTTTATAAATGAGGATAAAATTCAAGAAAACAAATAAAACCTGAGGGAATGTTGAGACATTCCTTTAGATTGAAATACAAGGAGAGTAGATTGCAAGATGAAGCAATATAGAGAAAAAGGTGTTAGGTTCCTGGATTCAGGTACCTGAAAGAATTCACACAGCAGAAGCAGGTTTGTAATCTAAGTGATTTTATGGGGAAAAGGGAAGTTTCAGGTATTACAGCCTCAAAAAATACACATTGTTTTAAGAAAGCATACAAGGATCCGCAGAACTGCACATGGGTTCACTGCTGAATGGGAAAAAAACACATAGAAAGAACAGGAACACATAACCCAGCACGTGGAACCAGGAAATCCCAGGGGCCAAAAGGGCTCCCACCCCCCACTTGTGGAGAATGCTGGAATGGAAGGAAGTCAAGGCAGGGTCTTTATTCCCTCCTCTCCACAACGGCTGGGGGAAGCATGGTTGAAGGTATTGGTTGGTTCCACTGGCTTGAGTTTAGGCCCACCTGTGTGAGGTAATGTAACTGAGCCTAATCTGTGTGCCCTGGTGGACCTCCCCTCGGGGCGGAGGGAGCTCTTGTCTGAGCATGCTCAGTTTGATTGTTCTAAAATTTAATGGATGCCTGATTTCTTCCAATCCTTTTGCTTTAGCCTTATGCAGTTAGTGCGGAGACAACCCCCTTGTGGTGCTTATGTAATCTGATGTCAATTTGGGACTTGAGAGGATTAAGAGTGAAGTGGTGGAGTCTAGTTGGTCAATCAGGATAGCCAGTGAGGCCTCTGTGTGGGCATTGCCTTCGCCTGAGAATTCTGGGAACTCCAGTATTTCCTCCTTAAACAGGAGACGCTTCTCTCTCTCAGCTCACTTCCTTGGAGATGCTCTACTGGCAAGACACATGGCACTACGTCCTGGTAGCTGGGAAAGCCACACGGACCTACCCTGATGCAACAGACCTCTGGAGCCAGAGAAGCTACATAGAGAAGAACCCTGCCAGCGCTGAGATGTTTACAATGCTACTGGATCCAAAAACTTTCTACTCGCTGGTTCAAGATCGTCCTGCAATCGGAGTCATTGCATGTTTCGTGAGTCTGACGAGGCCTTTACAGATTGGTATCAGACATATGGGCTAATATTGGGCTCACGGACTTGACCTGGACTGGGCTGGGACGTTTTCGCAATATTCAGTTGTTCTTCTATATAAACCTCTTTCTTATAAACATGAGTTTCTATGAATTTGTTTCTCTTGTCTACCCAGACTAACACTCCCCCTTTATGGCCCCTATTCTGGCTACCTAACATATTTAGCCAACACCTAAGTTGAATGCAAACATTTTTCTTTGGTCTTCTTTATTCAATATTCAAAAGTATACAAAAGAGGATAATAAAGATGGTTCAAAATCCAAAAATTAACTAAGCGCCAAAGTACGTGGTACTACTGGAAGAAATGAGGAGCAAAGAGAGGATAACCCACTTAACAAGTAACAAAATGACAACTATATGACAGGGACTTCAAGTGTGTGCAAATATGGAATTTAAAAACTGAAAAAAGTCCCAGAAACATTTGAAGCTCCTTGGTAAGTACTTCCTTAGTGGTAGTAACTTTCAATATGAAAGTATTAAAATGTCCAGTGTAAAAGCAGAGACCTTGTGATATGCATATGATACAACTTTGCTTATGGAAAGCTAAGAGGATTCAACACATTAATGAAGAACTGAGACTAAAGCTTTCTGTAGGGATTATGGCTCGATGGAAAAAAAAAGCCTCATGCTCGGGCCAATAAACACAATGATAAAAAGAGAAAAAAATAAATTGACACGGATTTCATTTATTTCAATGCATAATCAACATTCATGGAATTAGTGAAGAAATCAAGCCATGAGATAAATGCTGCAAAAGACTTCTTTAAAGTGTTAAAGAGCAGCAGAGTCAGCAAAATGACTGTCAGACAACAAACTCGGACAACTCTCAGCAATTATAGAGAAGGTCCACTAGGAGCGATATCCTAAACTTCATGGAAGAGAATCTCAATATGAAGTACATCCAAGCTTCTTAAACTGAGAGAGCAGTAGCAACTACTAACAGATTCCCCTCTTTGTTATAGGCTGTCCACACGCTGGGGAAGCGTCCCTCCTGCCTGGCATAGCCAATTTTTTCTGGTCCCTGAGCTAACCCAGCTGACCAAGCCTCTTGGCTTGCTGTCCTCTGGTGAAGAACAGCTTTGCAGAGTCAGCTTGGTGCAGACAGTCACTAGCCAAGCTTAACTTTTGCTTTGTTCTACAGTTCCACCAGCCCTTGCTCAACATTCCTCACCTTGCCACCCCCAAGCAGGAAATGTGTTAGCAAAACAACACAATTAGGGGGCAAGGGGGAAAGAGAAGCCTAGCACTTCCCGCACCAATCTCAAAGTAGACTTGAGAGGTTTAATTTAACCCCCCCCCCCATTGGGTGAGAAATCCACACACCTGGCCTCTAGACCTGGCAGGAACCCCATCTTATCCCTCAAGGGGTGGAGTCAAGGGACAGAGTTTTTGTGGGTTTTGAACTGCGGACCATGCTGATCGCAACCCAATGTGTAACCACTGTACCACCAGGGGTCCTTTTATCTCAGTAAAACTATGAAAACTAGTCCTCGGTTTATCTGACCCCAGCCATGCTATTTTTTAATCACCTAATATGTATATGAAAGGTGAACAATGAATAAGACAGAGGTGAATTGATAACTATGAATTATGATATCGCAGAAAAGCACTGACAAAACATCAACAGCCAGAAGAGCAAACAAAGCTATGCTGGAAGAGCTACAGCGGGAGTGCCCCTTAAAGAGGCCGACTCCGTGTATATGTCATCTGGATGGCAAGTCCCTGGATGGTCAAAAAGAGGAAGCCTCTCAGTGGTACACATTGACACCATGACTGCAATAATGGGCTCAAACAGCAATGTTTGAGAAGAGGGTGCGGGGCAAGGCAGTGTTTCATTCTGTTGTACATCTAGTTACTATGAATAGGACTTGGTGGCACCTAACAAAACTATATTCATATCTCCTTCTTACATAATAGGAGCATAATCCACACATTCAATAAAATCCATTCTCAAGAGGTAAAACTTACTTCAATATATAAGCTTTGGGGAGGCTTCATATCCTGTGTTATGTCCAAACCTTCATTTCCTCCCAATGACCTCATGTAAGTAGCAAGGGACTTCTTATAACAATTGAACCATTCTATCTGAAAACAGAAAAATGGTCTTTTTACCAAGTGACAAAGAAAACAAGCTTGCCAACATTGTGTAATCGTGACTTCAAACAGCACATACGCCCATGTAGATCATGAGTGTGGCATTCCTGTATTTATATAGCGAACATTAATGGTTGTCTTCTACGAGTCAGGAACTGTCTGTGCACTTAGGATGGAGCATTCAACCAAAACAGACAAAATTCTTGTTATCACATAGCTTACAAACCAGTAGATCTAAGCACAGATCTAAAAAAACCATTCAACCAGAAACAACACTACGAAAAACACATGATTCAGTTATGGTCGCTTTAAATACTGCACGGACTCTTTTTATAAGAATGGAACAACATGCTTGAGCAGACAATGCAAATGTCCCCAAAGAGAAGGAAGGACAAGCAAAATGAGGAGTGCACACAATAGAAGATAGTGAGGCTTACTTTGGAATTCAGTTCTAAGTTGTATCTGACAAGGGTAAACCTTTATCACATGTAAAGTGGCGCAAGAGGTCACATTATTTTACGACTGCATTTGTAGGAAAGTCAGTCATCGGAATTCTATAAATGTAAAAAAGTAGATTAAGAGTTGCCAAAGGGCTGGGGGAAGGAAATAATAATAAAAGGCATTTGTTATTTTTTAAAGTCTATTATGGTTAGGGTGAAAGTTTACAGAGAAAACTCATGTTTTATACAATAATTTATATATATTTTGTTTTGTGACATTAGTTGCAATCTCCTCAGAATCTTATTTATGTATAATTACAGAAAGGTAGGCAAAACAAAGATGTACAGGTTAATGACATTATTAAGAAACAGCCTGGTCAAGGAGTAACACATCCTCAGCCCCAAAATGGAGACTTATCATTTTGTTCCATTCTGAAAATTTTACATTATCACCCAAGAATGCATCCCTAAAACACTAGTTTAGTGCTGTTCATTATTTGTACTTTAAATAGATCCACAGAGTATTTATTATTTTGTGACAAATTTCTTTCACTAAACATATTTTGGATTTCTGAAATTCTACTTTAAAGTGATGAAGAGCAAGGATGTCACACTTTGAGGACTGAGCAATGCCATGGGATTTTCCATTGACCTTAGCCATGGGATTTTCCATTGCCTCATAAGCATATGAAAGTTGGACAACAATTAATAAAGACCAAAGAATAGATGCCTTTGAATTAGCATGTTGGCAAAGAACACCGAAAGTACCATGGACTGCTAACTGAACAAACAAATCTGTCTCGGAAGATCACAGCCAGACTGATCCTTAGAGATGAGTATGGCAAGACTTGTCTCACAAGTTTTGGGCACGTTTTCAGGAGACCAGTCCTTAGAAAACGACACAATACTTGGTACAGTGCAAAGTCAGTGGGAAAAACAAAAACAACTCAAGGAGATGAATTGATACGGTAACTCAACAATGGGTTCAAACATAACAATTGTGAGGATGCAGAGTCCAGTAGTACTTCATGCTGATCTAGACAGGGCCACTATGAGGCGGAACTGACGAGAAGGCACCCACCACTACTATGTTGGTTAGTATTGGGTTATGTGTTGGCTAAAGCCAAGGTCAACAGTTTGACTCAACCAGTTACACCTAGGGAGAAAGGGGATTTCTGCTCCTATAAAGAAATACAGCTTCAGAAACCTAAAGAGCCAGTTCTACTTTGCTCATCCTTAAGGATTGTTAAAAGTCAATGGCAGTGGGTGTTTTACACAATTAATGTATGTATGTATGGATTGTGATAATAGTTGTATGAGCCCCAATAAAATGATTTTTAAAAAAGAAATTATGACATAAGATTATCTCTCTCTAAAGTGTCTTGGAGTCTCTAACTTGTAAACTACTATTTGTCTACCTTCATGGAAAAAAATAATACACTAATCTTTGTTAAAGATGGCATCACCTATCCCTTATCGGTGAGTTCAAAGTGAAATGTTCACATATAGAAACTGAATTTCGGTTTATGCTCTGAGAAGGAAAAGGCAGAGGCAGTGATTCTCTCCATAGACTAGACCTTGTAGAGACTCTATTAACACCGAATTTGGACCCCAGCTATAAGGGATTTCCATTGAACTCAAGGTCAAAATGAAGTCTAAAGTATGGAAATCTAATCTCAAGACTAACATTATAATTGTTAATTATAATTTTCTGGTTCTAAAATCAGCATCTTGAAGTCTTACTTGTGTGCCTTGTCATGACTACCTTGTACTAAACTAAAAAAGTTTATGCACGACAAGTTCATGTATTTATGTTTAAAATAAAATCCTCATCTATTGGTTACTTAAATTTTAAGATAAAATCCTACAAGAACTATTACTCTTAAACACTCTATGTTTTTAAAAAAATACTATAGCTATTGTTATTAGAGAAAGAACATGTTCTGTTCATTTCACCATAATAAAGAGGCACCCCTCAAGTCCACTTAATGTAAGATTCCGGCACAAAGACCATGGAAAAAGAACCTGAAAAATTAACTGGTAACGTAATTATTTAGTAGTTCCCTCAAGAAGCTGAGGTACTTTGTTTCTTTCTCCAGAACATGAACAGAATAAAAATAAAGCATGGAAATGTACTTAGCAATCCAAGATCAGAGGAGGCAATGGTATTAGAGATTAAAACCTGAGCAGACTGCGGATGACAGTGGAAGCCCAAAAACTCCATTTGCACAGTTCCCACACAGATTAAGCCTCCAGTGAATCTCCTTAGACCATGAACAAAGAATGGAAATAGTCTTGTTATACACTGAGTGCATTGGAAAGTAGGTTAACACAGATAATTTTTAACGTTATTGTTTTTCTCTCTTTTGGTCCCTTTTAAATTTGTTCTAGTTTTTATATTTTCTTTTGGATTGAGGGCTGTTTTTTTTGCATATGATTTTCTTTCTTTTTTTTTGGAGTTTTCAGTGGTTTATTGAGCATTCAATATTTTGCCATGATGACTTAGGATAGTTAGGTGTTTTTTTTAATTTTGTGTTTTACATTTTATTAGGGGCTCATACAACTCTTATCACAATCCATACGCATATGATTTTCTTTAAGTAAAATCTAGGATAGGACTTAGTTACTGTGAAGACTATAAATGGATTAAGTTTCTTTGGGTTAGGACAGGGCAGGCTGGGGCAAATGGTGAGTTTAAGACTGAAGAAAATGTTCTAAAATTGATGGAGATCATAACTGCACAGCTCTTTTTAATATATTTAAACCACTGGGTTGTGTGGTATATGAATTATGTCAATTAAACTCAAGTTAAATTTTTTAAATGCAGTTAGCAAGTAAATTGTTTATAAAACTCATGGCAAATTTACTGAATACATGCCGTGGCAATTACATTATATCCTGTCAGCCTGTCAATAAAATTGCAGCTTGATGACCTCATTTTGAGGCATGACAGAAATAAGTAGCTCAATGGAGATCAAACCCAGTCTCTCTGCCTTCCTTTTCTGCGCTGAGACAGTCAGAGAGCTGGAGGAGACCCGTGCCAACACTGAAATGCATACACTGCCACTGGATCCACAAGACCTTCTACCCACTGGCCTGCGATATTCCTGCATTTGGCATCATTACATATACTGTGAATCTAAAGAGGAATTTATCGACTAGTACCGAACATATAGGCTAATATCGGACTTAGGAACTTGATCTGAACTGGGCTGAGATGTTTTCTCAATATATAATTGCTCTTTTATATAAAGTTCTTATACACATGAGTGTATGACTGTTCCTCTAGTCAACCCAGACTAACACTTTCTTTCATAAGTGATATACTATACCAAACTCACACAATAACAGCATTGATCACATTCCGTTCTATGCTATGTTCCAAATGGGCAGCCTTAATCATCCTGTAACAACCCTGTTAATACAGCAGTTCTCAACCTGTGGGTTACGACCTCTTTTGGGGTCAAAGGACCCTTTCACAGGAGTCACTTAAGACCATTGGAAAACATGTATTTCCAATGGTCTTAGGAACCAAGTCACTGCTCCTCTATCCATCTCCAGGAGGGTCTGCCCACATACGAGCACGCAGTGTAATGACATAATCAGACAACCCCATCACATTCAACTTGTACAAATAAAGGTGGATGTGACAGGGTTGGCACCACAATGTGTTTATGTGGACAAGTCACACATGCGTAGAGAGCAGCTGCTGTGTTAAAAGCAGCTACTGTGTTAAAAGCAGCGACAGTGTTAAAAGCAGCAGTATTGGTGGTAAATGACACTTCATGAATTATTATTTCTGGGTAAAATCATAAACTACTGCAAAATATCGATATCTGTACCATGGGAACTTTATCTGGATGCTGATTGGTCTTTTTATATTCAGCTGTGGTTGATGTGAATACTGCTCCTTGTGATAGTAACAGGTATGTAAAAACACAACATAGAGAATGTTAAATCATAGGAAATTTTAATAAACTGTATTGACTAAATTGTGCCATGTATCATCTTTAGTACTATTTTTTTTTAAATAAGAAATTTAAACAAGACGCTTGACTTGAAGGGAAAACTATCTAGGCTTCATTGAGTGTAATTTACGCCTACTTAAAGACAGATTGCCCTACATGTAATAGCTACATACAAAAATGTTATAAAACTGTCCTTGGTTTTACAATGATAAATGAAAAACATAAAAATTCTTCAATCGAACAAGGCATGCAAGGATTTTTTTCATGTCATTTTTTTTGTTTTTGTTAAACAGTGAGAGCAAAATAACCTACTGAAATACAAAGAGAGAAGCTGAATGAGCAAGCCACTGATGGAGAAGGGGAGCTTTCACAGAACCAGTGTTTTCCCCATCCCATCTCCACCTGATGTTGATCAAAACATACCATTGGTGATTTAGTAAACGAATAAATAAACAAAGGGAAAAATTTAATATGCTTGTGTACATGCACCAGTTACTTTGTGTACAATAAAGGAATGAGGAAGGGGAAATGAAATAAAGAGAAAACTATACTGTAGTTGTCAGGAGGTGGTGGAATCAAACTGTGGTTTTCTAATCGAGAATGGATTCTTGGTCGGCTGGAAGAGAGTTCTGGAGGAAAGGAGCAGGCTCCCTTAGAAGATGCCTCCTGTCTGCTGCTGGAACACATCAATTGTATCTTCATCCTCCATTTCCAACTGTGCAGGTGTGTCTGTTTCATTGATTGGCTGTCTGTGGAATCAAATCAGATCTGACTCATTGACAAACCCTGTTCACAATAGGCTTCCATTAGCTTACTAAGTGGGTGTGCCTCTGAATCTTAAACTGCACCACAGAACCATCCTGCCCTACCACCTTCAAGTTAATCTGATCATTGTTCTCAGTCTTGACTCCTCCCTTGAGTTTTTTGTTGGCCAGGGTGAATGCTGAAGTCTTCTCAAAAGAGGTACCAGGTCCGCACCAAACGAGCACACAGGCAGCTGCAGGAACAGCAGGAGGAGGTGGCAGTGGTGGAGGAGGGAGAGCCATCTTTTGTATTATTAAAGCTATGGTTATATATTATTTTCATTAGCCAACCATCCCATGACAATGGATCATGTAGAAGAACGTTAAGAAAAGATAGTGAGGATTTTTTATGGTATGGTTTTACTTCAATGACAGCAGGAACTGGGAAACTACAATGTCTTACTTGTTGTGAAGTTCTATTAGTTGAATCTATGAAGCTGAACAAACTAATATGCCATTTTGATAGCAAATATCCGAGCTTTGCTGGCAAGGATACCAACTATTTTAAAAGCAAAGCTGATGATAAACTCAAGAAAGCCAGACTTGACACTGGTGGCAAGTACCACAAACAAAACGTAGTAGTCATTGAAGTTTCATATTTGGTGGCACTCAGAATCACCAGCGCTATGAAACCCTACACCATTGCTGAGGATTCACTGTTGCCAGGGGCCAGTAAATTGTTCGAGTTATGATCAGAGATGAATTTGTTACAAAATTGAGCGCAATTTTCTTATCAAATGACACTGCCTGCAGAAGAATAGCAGACAAGGCTGCTGATATTCTTGATCAGATAATCCAGGAAAGTAAATCTGCTCCACTTCCAATATTTAGCATCCAGCGTGATGAATCTACAGACGTTGCAAACTGTTCACAGTTACTGTTTACCTGAGGCATATTAATGATGGCGACTTTAAATATGAGTTTCTTTTTTTGCAAACCTCTTAAAATGGCAACTACTACACGTGATGTATTTGATAGTTGGTTCATTCTGAAAGAGCATAAGATCTCTTGGGAAAAGGTTTGTGGTGTTTGCAGATGATGCTCCACTATGCTAGGATGTCAATCTGAATTTCAACGTTTGGTACTGAGTCACCGAAAGTCACCGGAACTCACTGTATAACTACTCAGAAAATATTAGCAACAAATACACGGCCAAAAGAGTTACAAGAAGTAATGAGAAGCATCATAAATTCTGTCAATTTTGTAAAGGCGAGCACTTTAAACAGTCTACTGCTTTCGCAACTGAAGTGAGACGGTTGTCCAGAGGAAAAGTTTTAAAAGGTGTTTTTGAGCATGGTGATGAACTCAAAACGTTTTTTATCAGAAAACATGACCGCAGTTCAAAGCATTTTGCAGCGATAAAAGTGAGATACAGAAAATAGTTTGATTGCCATCTTTGCCATCTTGAATGAGTTACAATTTATTACTGCAAGGACAAAATGCAACATGCCTTGATTTATCTGAAAATATCTGACCATTCCAAAGGAAACATCAGCTTTGGGGGAAAAAATTGGATGAAAATAAAATTTACCAAAAAAATAATAAAAAGAAAATAAAATTTACATGCCTACCCTATCTGTTTTCTTTGAAGAACATGACACTGAACCAGACAAAAGGATTACAATTTCTGTGAAAGAACACTTGCATATGCTTGCAGATGAAATTTCATCGTACTTTCCAAATCTACCCGACACCTCATTTGCACTTGCCAGAAGCCCATTTGCAGTCAAAGTTGAAGATGTTCCTGAGATAGCACAAGAGACGTTTATTGAACTAACAGCGATGCAGCGAGAACTGATTTCTCTACAATGCCAGTTACAAAATTCTGGATCAAGTGTTTGCAGTCAGGTCCTGTTCTGTCGGAGACTGTGTTGCACCTTTTTCTTCCATTTCCAACAACTTATCTTTGTGAAACAGGGTTTTCCAGCTTGTTTGTTATCAAGTCTAAATAAAGAAGTAGATTTGTTGTGGAAGATGATCTTGTGCTCTTGCAAAGACTGTCTGGAGAATTTCTGATCTAGTGAGAAAGAAACTATCTCAACCTTCTGGCTTTTTACGCACACTGTCGCAAAATGTAGCAATGTAGTTCACTATTGTTATATTAAGACTGTTACTCATGCTACACCATGCTTCAAGACAAAATTTCATTTATTTATAATTAGAAATCAGTATTTCACAAGATATAATTACCTATTTTTGTGATTAATCACTATGCTTTAAATATGTTCAATTTGTAAACTAAAAATATATCCTACATATCAGATGTTTACATTATAATTCACAACAGTAGCAAAATTACAGTTATGAAGTAGCAACAAAAATGATTTTAAGATTGGGGATCACCACAACATGAGGAACTCTATTCAAGGGTCGTGGCATTAGGAAGGTTGAGAACCAAGGCTGTAGTAGGACACACTATGACCCCATTTTGTAAATAAAGGAGTGAACACAGAGCAATGAGGTTACTTGCCCAAGATTAGAAAGCAGTGTCAGGAGTTGAAACCAAGTGTTCTGACTCTAATGTTCTATCTTGAAATACTGGTCTAGCACCCTACCTTCAGTGACAAATACTCATCTTATTCTGAATATTTATTCATGCTGACTAGAAAACTACATATCTCCTAAGAATAATGTCGGCTTTTCAACTCCACTGATGAATCACTAATAAATAAAAGAAACTCCTTTTTTCATTGTCAGTTTTCCCTGTAGCACTAGAATTACTTACTACTACTCCCTTCCAGGAGGGTACCCCAGTGGCAGTTGCTACATTTGTCACTATTAATGGAAAGGTTGGCAATTTGAATCCACTTAGCTACTCTGTAAGAGAAAAATATGGCAGTTGGTTTCCATAAAGATTGATAGTGTATATGGATTATGTGCCAAATAAGACAGTTCAAAACAAAAATAATGTATAGCCTTATAAACCTCTGAGGCAGTTTTAGTCACAATCGACTTGAGAGTAATGAGTTTGGTTTTATACTTCCCATGCCTGTCGCAGTAAGTACTAACTGCTTAAAAAACGCTGAAAACTTATTGCTGAAAAGGTGATCAAATCATGGATCAAATGATAGCAACTCAAAAGATTAGCTAGGAATCTTGGAGTAGTAAGCTTATGCTAGTGAGGAATAACTCAGAAAAGTATGGTAAGAATGGTTGCTTAATTCAAAAAGTATGTGTCAATAAATTATATATACAAACTGCTGAGTTAGTAGTTTATATTTACCTCTACACATTCTCACAAACAAAATTTACATAAAACAGAGAAATACTAGTAAACATCATTGTAGAAAAAAAAAGCCAGGATCTCAGTATTTTCCCAAAATCATTAACTTGAAAAAGTGCTAACTTACTTCTTCAGCAGACATGTGAAATCGTAAAGCATTAGGCAACACACTGCCATATTCCCACCTAAGTGCACGAATCCGCAGTAACTGGTCATACCTAGGACATTGAGAGAGTATTAGCATACAAACAAGCAGGAAATCAGACACTGTTCTATCAGTAAGGACTCAAGGATCTTATCAACTAAACTGTCATTTGTGGATTTTTTTTTTAAGATTCTGATGCAAATAGATCTACTCTAAGAAGACATCTTTGGGACTACCAGAAATCGGGAATAGGAACTGGGCTGATGCCCCTAGCACTGTTCATTGTCGTAACTGTGATGGTGACACAGCAGTAATGTGGAAAAAGATCAGAAAGGCCCTTATTTCTTAGAGATGTATCCTAAAGTATATAGTGGTAAAATGTTATCTGATGTTTAGTACTTAGTTTTAAGTAGCCTAACATACATATGTCATAAATTATGGAAAATGTATTGTTAAATTTATAAGACAACTCCAGGAGCTTCACTATATTATTCTCTCTGCTTTCAAGAATAGTGCAATCTTTTACAATACAAATTTTAAACTGGAAAAACGAAATTAAAATGCTTACATTAAATCAAACTTAAAAGAAATAACTCACTGCCACATGGAGTTGTTTGACTCATACTGACACTGTAAGGACAGGATAGAAGCGCACCAGTGAGTTTCCGAGATTGTAACTCTTTTTTAAGAGTAGAAAGCCTCATCTTTTCCCCGCAGAACAGCTGGTGGTTTTGAAATGCTGTTTCTGGTTAACAGTCCAGCGCATAAACACTGAAAACACTCTCACTTCCATCAAGCCAATGCTGACTCATAGCAAACCCCTGTGGGTTTCCGAGATTGTAATTATTTACAGGAATAGAAACACGGCCTTTTCCCCTCGGAACTACTAGTGGTTTTGAACTGTGGACCATGTAGATCACAGCCCAACAAGTAACCATGCTACCAGGGCTCCATGCATAACCACAGAGATAAATAAATCTGAGATCTGTTGCTATCAACCAGAAACTTAATTGAGAAACCCCATGGAAAACTCTTCTTTGTTTCCTGCTACTACAAGTAAAATCACAGCAGCTTACAAGTACGCAATAGTGCAGCGTCGATTTCTTAACAAAGAACAGTGCCGAAATTTAATGGTTGGTATCAAATTGCTTCTTCCGTCTGATTTTGCTTCATTACTAGGAAGAGAATTAAAGAGAAAATGGATAAATACACTGCAGAACAACAAAAATTTTTAAGTTTTATTGACATGTAACAATTCACATCAAACAATTCAATAGTTATTAAGAATTGTACAAAAAACTGTACAATTACCACTACAATCAATTTTAGAACATTTTCTTATTTCTTGTACTCATTGTTATTAGCTTCCTCTTTCCCACCAACCACCCTACAATCCCCACAAGAAACCATTAAATCCAGTTCCTGGCACTACAGAACCAAAAAATTAACTTTTCCATGATATTTTTCAAAGGACTGATACACGTACACATTTTTACCTATTTGTACGTAACAGTTTACCTAAGCAAATTGTGCTGCTTCTACTTCAGAACTTTTATTTACACATTACAAGATTAAATTAAGAAAAAGCCAAGTTAACTAACTTGTCAATGCAATGATACTATAATAATTTAATCTCCTTTAACCATTTGGTATTGTACAGTTTTGCACACTGATTGCTTTCTATTATTTCAAAAGACAAGTGTCCTATTTGTTCACTGAGGTAAGAGAAAACCTGACATCATGGCCCGAAGAAGGTGGTCTTACACGATGTTTCTATTGTATGAGCACTCCGCTTCTAGGAGCACTTCCGAATCCTCACCACACTACTGTAGCTGGACATGGAGTCAGCAGTTTATTCATTCAACAAATATTTGCTATTTCCCCATCTATATTTTTTACTATACTTTAGGGTTTTTTCATATACAGAGGAAGTAGTTTCACCCTATAAAATGCACATCTTCTTAGACACTTGATATGGATCACATTTTAAAACCAGAAGAACAAAAGGAGTAAGTATCTACTTTAGCATTTTAAAGCAATTAGATGAATATAAAAAGGGTCCACCATGCTTTGTTCCACATAATGCACTAGGCCCTGAAAACAGGAAAAATGCACACCCTGTGCTGTTAGGTTTTTCTATCTGCTGTCACTCTATGGGTACCAGATTATGGTCTACATTGTACAAACTAAGCACAAATACACCTAATACCAAGTACTTAAAAACATACATCAAATGTCCTAAACAAAAATCACATTTATAGGTGGGTAAATAAAAAGATTTCTTTTGATATATAATTTAACCACACATTGCTTACAGTGATTGTTTTCTCAGAAGGACATCAGGAAGATGGGGGACAAATTTTTAAAACAAGAATTTACAAGTGTTATGAATACAAGAAAGTAGTTCAAAGTGGAACACATCCTGGCCCACCAAGCCCTGAGGACGATATTTCCACTCAGAGAAGTCAAAGCACAGAGAGGACCATATGGCCAGTCCACTATGAGACACGATGTACCTCACTGACCCATAGTGCTACCAGGGGACAACACTGGAAACACAGTGTGGGAACTGTGCCCAATCTGACCCCATCACACTGAGGCAAAACACTAAGAGCCATGCAACAGAACAGCAAAGGAAGCAGAGCAAAGAAGTCTTGAGGGAGTACAAAAAATAGACTTTGGGGCCAGAGTGTGCCACCCCATCAGACTCAACTGGAAAACACTCCTAAAGGTCAACAAACAGACCTTGAACTATTTACAGGCTTTTCTTTTTTTTTTTATTTTGTCTTTTTTTGGTTTTCTTTTGTTGCTTCGTTTTGCTCTGTCTTGTTTTTTGTGCATATTATTATCTCTGCAATTCTATCTAGAAAAAATAGGCGGGATAAACAATCTGAAGGAGAAAACAACGGACTGCTGGTTCTGGGGAGATATGGGAGCAGGGGAGGCGGGGGTGGGGGGAAAGGAAGTGGGTGTTAACAAACCTAGGGACAAGGGAACAATAAGTGATTCAAAATCAATGGCCAGGAGGGTGCAGGAGGCCTGGTAGGGCTTGATCAAGAGCAGTATAACCTAGAGGAATTACTGAAATCCAAATGAAGACTGAGCATGATAGTGGGACAAGAAGAAAGCAAAAGGAAATAGAGGAAAGAATTAGGAGTCAAAGAGTATTTAAAGGTCTAAATACAGGTGTGTACATGCCAATATTTATATATGATGATGGAGAAGTAGATCTAATGTGCATGTATTTATAGGTTTAGTATTAAAGGACATTGGGACTCTACTCAAATACTCCCTCAATGCAAGAACACTTTGTTCTATTAAATTGGCATTCCATGATGCTCACCTTCCCTACATGATTGCTGAAGACAAAACAGGTGCATAAGCAAATGTGAAAAAGAAAGCTGATGGTACCAGCTATCAAAAGATATGGCCTCTGGGATCTTAAAGGCTTGAAGATAGAGACCCACATGGATGAAGCACACTAACCTGTGTGATCACGAGGTATCTATAGGAACAGGTACCAGTCATCAAAGAACAAAAAAAATCATCATTGTGAATGAGGGGGAGTACGGAGTGGAGACTCAAAGTCCATCTGTAGGCAAGTAGACATCCCTTTACAGCAGGGTCACAGGGAGGAGACGAGCCAGTCAGTGTGCAGTATAACACTGATGAAACACGCAACTTTCCTCTAGTTCTTTAATGCTTCCTCCCCCAATTATCATGATCTCAATTCTACCTTACAAATCCGGGTAGACCAGAGGCTGTACACTGATACAGATAAGAGCCAGAAACACAGGGAATCCAGGGCAGATAAACCCTTCAGGATCAATGAGTGCAGCAATACCAGGAGGGTAAGGGGAAGGTGGGGGAGAAAAGAGGAACCAATGATCCACATATAACCCCCTCCCTGGGGGTGGAAAACAGAAAAGTGGGTGAAGGGAGATATTGGACAGTGTAAGACATGAAAAAAATTTTATAAATTATCAAAGTTTTGTGAGGTAGGGAGGGAGGGAGAAGAAGGGTAAAAAATGAGCGGATACCAAAGACTCAAGAAGAAAGAAAATGTTTTGAGAATGATGATGGCAACAAATGTGCTTGACATAATAGATGGATTTATGGATTGTGCAAAGAGTTAGTTATACAAGCCCCCAATAAAATGATTTAATAAAATAAATAAACCTAACCAAACTCACTACCAAAAAAAAAAAAAATTTCCTGTATCCATTGCTGGTAGGAATGTAAAATGGTATCGCTAATGTAGGTAGTAGTGTCGCAGCTCAACAAAAATCTGATCTACTACACCCAGATTTGAAAAGACATGCAAACAGACTTGTACACCAACATTCCTTGCTATACTATTTGCAATGGGTGAAGATAAGAACCACCTAATGCCCATGAATAGGAAAATGTGATATATATGTGTACACACTACTGCTGCTGCTGATGTTGTTACTCAGCCAATCGGAGAAATGAAGAATTGGCACAATCTACAATATGGATGGGACTCGATGTCATTAAACTAGTGAAAGAAGTCAACCACAGCACGGGACTTGGTTTCAATCTCTTGCCACCAAGAACAGTGGCCCAGAACTACCAGTCTGTTTTAATGCTTCTTTGCTTTTTATGGCAGGTGTGGCTCTGCTGTTGTAAATATTATTGGAACGTTTGCCCTATCACCAACTCCTGTTGTTTCTGTAAATAGTGCTCAGTCACTTAAAGGTTTAATTTACACAAGTCAACAATTCATGTATTGCAGTTCACAGCTGGCCCATACTTGTATAATTTCCCTTTCTCGACAATGTTCTAAATTCTGTAACATTGGCTAAACTAATGACACCATCAAAGTGTACCGGCTACACTTTAGACTCCTAAGTGAAACATCAGCAGTTTAAAGTCACCAGCCAAGTCTGTGGGGGAAGGATGAGGCTTTTTACTCCTGTGATGATGTGCAGGCTGGGAGACTCACAGGACAGTTCTACCCTGCCCTATAAAGTTGTCATGAGTCAGCAAGGGGATGATAATTGATAATGTTCTGTAACATAAAATGACAATGATGTCTCTTAGGTGAACCAGAGTCATTTATAAACCATGAGTGGATTTTAGGCTTGTACTTAATTCTAGTCCCAATCTAAGAACAGCTAGTTCTTATGACATGGTCCTGCTTGGTGGTTGCCCTCATGAAGAAATCACTGAAGATATGAGTCTACAGCAAAATGTGGTGAAGAACCTAGATGGTGCCCAGCTATTAGAAAAAATAGTATTGGGGATTTTAAAGGTTTGTTTTCAAACAAGCAGCCATCTAAGTGGGGTGTCACATGGAAGGAGCCCATCAGCCTGTGTGAACATAATCCAAATCTAAAGGCTGGAATGATATCAAAGCTTAAATTGTGAACAATTGGTTTGTAGAAGGCTATGGTTGTCAGTGGAAGCCCAAAATCCATTTAGAGGGTCCACAAAGAGATCAAGCCTCTTGTGAATTCCCTCTCGTTATAGCTGAGGGATGTGAAGAGCTCTATTATCAGACACTGTAAATCAATATGTCAGACATAGATCAAAATGCAGTATATCTTATTTGATTTTCCTTTGGACCCATTTTAAAGCTGTTTCAATTTAAAAAAAAAGTGAAGGGAAAACACTCATGAAGCAAACCCTTGGAGCCTCACTGTGACCATGGACGAGGGGTGGAGGGCCTCGCTAGCATGCAGAGCGCAGTGGATTCCTGCGGATGCGGTTAGGTTCAAACTCAGCACCCCACCATTTGCTCTCCCTTATGAGCCATCTAAATGTGTTCTAGTTCTTAAGATACTTGTAGCTTTCTTTTGACTGAGGTTTTTGTTTTACTTTCATAGTCTTGTTAGTGTTGTTTTTATTGTTTTCACTGTTTTTCTGTATATAAAATCCAAGATAGGTGAATCAGAGGCAGTAACTGGATTCATGGTTCCTTGGGGCAGGGCAGGGGAGGTGGGGAGGAAATGGGGAGCTAATAACAATGAGTCCAAGAATGAAGAAAATATCTAAACCTGATTATGGTGATGATTCTACAACGATATGTGAATTATATACCAATAAACTGTTAAAAAGTCCATCGCAAATTATATAATTAAATGGTTCAATCATATTAAGAAGAGTTGTACAATCATTACCACAATCGAATTTAGAACATTTTCTTCCTTCTTGTACTCACTGTTATTATTGTACTCACTTCCTTCAAACCGCCCCGGCCACAACTCAGGAACCATTAATCAAGATATTGTCTCAATAGATATACCTACCCTAGATTTCATATACACTAAAACATTTAAAAACAGCAAAAAACCTACTAAAAATAACAAAGTAAAACAAAAGTATCCCAACTGAAAAGATAGAAAATATAAAAAACTAAAATCAATTTAAAATGGGTCAAAAAGGAGATCAATGGCTATGGTGCTAAATTTTAAAGGAATTGCATCTGCAATAATCCACTTTCCAATGCACTCTGCATAACAGCAAGGCTAACCACAACACTTGTCTATGCTCAGAGAGGACTCACAGAGCTTTATCCATACATATTTCCCCTGCACTTTGTTTTTACTGAAGTAAAATGGGTCAAAACAGAGGTCAAATGATATCATGCTTTATTGTAATCATCTCTATAACACTCTCTGTCTGATAGCAAGACTACTGACATCCTTCAACTGAGTCAGAGAAGATTCACCGGAATCTTAAACCACTTGTGTGGAACTTGCAAATGATTTTGGATTTCCACTGTCATCCATATCCTTCTGCAAATCAGGTGTTCACAATTTAAGCTCTAATACTATTCCCTCCTTCATATTTGAGTTTTAATTATTCACACTCCTCTGGTCACAAAGGCTGATGTGCTTCTTCCATGTGGACTTAGGTGATATTTCACTCAGAAGGCTGCTTGTTGAAAAATAAGACCCCCATGCGCCATTCTTTCTAAAAATCATACCATCTAAATTTCTTTACTACACTTTGCTATAGCATCCATATCTTCAGTGAGCATCAAAAAGGGCCAAGTCACAAGAACTAATTCTCATATTGGGCTAGAATTAAATGCAAGTCTAAATCCCATTCATGTTATCTATGGTTTACGTACATCTCTGGTTAATCTTAAGAGACATCATTGTAATTTTATATTAGAGAACATTATCAATCACCCCCAGGGGCACATGGCAATTCTATTGATAGTGTGAACTTTTTGATTAAAGAATCTATAAACGAATGCTGATCAAAAGGGAAAAATTCAAAATTGAATTTCAAATTACCAAGAACTCTAGACTTTCTAGAGCCACGTAAACTGGAAAAACCCAAGTCCTAAAATAATCCTTAAACCAAAAATATCCTCCAAAGTGGGTCACTCCACAAAGAGGTGGGATATGGGATAAGACCATCCACCTGAGGGTCTACACCAAGACAAGGCTGGGGCAAATCCCCACAGAAATGAAAGAACCTTGCCAGGAAATCAAGTTTAGGCCAGGGGAGAGGAACATCACTGATAGTTCTGTTGGCGAGCATGGTAGGTGAATGGGGAGAAATATCCTCACATTGGGAAGGGGTGCTAAACAATGATTGTAGGGAACCTATAGGGACAGATTTTATGTTCCTGGGTAAACACTACAAATATGTCTCTAGCCAAAGCTCAATAAAACATGCCATGGACTAAACACCAAGATGTCACTGGATGCTGACCTTGTGGTACGGTAAACCTTGTGGTCAGCATGGCATCACTCGGGCTACACAAGCGCTTAACACAGAGGCCCAGCAGAATGAACTGAGCCTGGCCTCAAAGGTGCCTGTACCCTTGGACTGAGGACTGGGGTGCTTAGATAGAAGAGGAAGCAGAGTGGCTGCCCTGGACCTGTGGAAGTGATGGTCATTGGACCTTGGGGGGAACCCCATTTGGTTGGAGTCCATCAAAAGGGACTCAGAATCACCATATATTTAGTACCTTGATGCTCCCCTCTCAGTGATATGACTGGCTTTGATCTGTTGGGCAGGGATTTAAACTTGGAAGAATTGATCCAGGATGTTTCCCCTGGCATCGATCCCCCCTGCTTAGGGTAAACAGAATTCAACTGAATATGAGATCTAACTGTGTGGAGCAACAACTCATGGGTTTCGGCTCAAGTTAGAACTGTACTTGCAGACTCCTCAAACCTACAGCAGAATGATGTGTCATCGGAAAACTTGATGGTGTTGCCAGTGCAATCATCTTATACTCCAGGGGGAATGATTGACAATGTGTTACTTTTCTGTTTCTATGGGTTTTTTTCCCTGCCTTTCATTTGCTTGTTTTGTTTGTGTTTCTCTTTAGTTGTCTGCTAGTTGTTTTGCTGCTGTTGGTGGGGTAGTTGGTCTTACAGGGTATTAATTTGTCATAGTATGGCTGTCAAAGTAAACCCGAGCTATGCATATCCCAGGGACAAGCAGATGGATTCTGGCCCCAATTTAACTTTAGTCCCAATCCAAAGACAGTTAGTTTGGATAACATGGCCTTGCCCACCTCATGTAATGATCACTGAAGATAAGGGTGCTATAGCTAAGTGTGGTGAAGAAAACAAATGGTGCTCACTATCAATCGGAATAGTGTGTGGAGTCTTAAATTCAAACAAGTAGTCATCTAAACGAGGAGTGAACTATGTCCACAAAGAAGAAGCACACCAGCTTGCGTGACCCAAAGGCACGCAAAACAAAATTCAAAAATGACAAAGGGAAAAGTATCAGAGCCCAAATTTCGAAGACCCAATTTATAGAATGCTATAGAAGATAGGGGGGCCCCAAACCCATCTGCAGAGTATCTAGTCAGATTAAGCCACCAGCAGATCCCCTCTAGTCACAGGAAAGTGTCTCGAACAGCTTTTCTATCAGATAGAGATCATTGTAAGTGTGATTATGCTGGAATGAACTGGATACATGGTCAGATGACCTCCCTTCTAACCTGAACTTGTTCTTGGTCAGTGGTTTTCAACCTTCCTAATATACATTTACTACAGTCCCTCATATTGTGGTGACCCCCCCAACCATAAAATTATTTTTGTTGCTACTTCATAACTGTAATTTTGCTACTGTTATGAATCGTCATGTAAAACCTGATAAGCAGGAAGTATTTTCATTGTTACAATTTGAACACAATTAAAGCAGAGTGATTAATCACAAAAACATTTTCTATTGTGAAAGACTAATTTCTAACTACAAATGAAATTAATTTTGTTGTAAAGCATAGTGTAGCATGGGTAACAGTTTTCACGCCAGTTACTCGTATGTGGGCATATCTGCATATGGGCAGCCCTGCCTAGAGACAGCTAGAGGAACAGTGTCTTGGTTCCTAAGACCATTGGAAATGTGTTTTCAGGTCTTAGGTGACTCCTGTGAAAGGGTTGTTTGACCCCCAACGGGTCGTAACCAACAGGTTGACAACTGCTGTTTAGGTGAGAGCATTTCTTGCTTGTTCTAAGACAAGGTGGTCTTTTCTTTCTTACTCATTATTTGTAATTTTATCTCTAAAGAATTGATTGTGTTAATGATTATGTAAGTCTTCTTGATATGACTGAACTATTGAATTGTGTGATATATGTGGATTAAGTACCAATAAAACTGTTTTAAAAAAGGCTCAGAAACCCAGACAGGCAGTCTATCCTGTCCCATAGAGTCACTATGAGTCGGCATTGACTCAATGGCAGTGAGCTTGGTTTGTTTTTTGACCAAATCACAGGGCACTATTACTTTGTCTTACAGCTCAAATTCTTCACTGTGCCAAATCCCAGGCTGATTTTACTATCTGTAAATCTAGAAACCTTTTGAGCTTTCTGCAGCACTAGTTCTGTATAAACTCCACTCCAACTATGAATAATCTCTACTGCGCCGATACTCAAACCAAACTCTGCCAGTGAGTTGATTTCCACCCAAAGCAGTTCTGCCCATAGGACAGGGTAGAACTGCCCCTCTGGATTTTTAAGACTGTCACTTTATAGGAGTAGAAAGCTTCATCTTTCCTCCTCAGAGTAGCTGATGGTTCCAAACAGCTGATCTTGCAGTCAGCAGCCCAACATGTAGCTATCATGTTGTCTATTGTCTATACTGCCTACTATATATTGTCTATTCTCTTTACTCAATGCATTAAAACATCTATTAATTTTTTTAAAAAGTAAAATGTATGTATTCCACTTTGTTAGTGCTTTTATTCACTTGTATCTCAATTTGGGTCTATCCTAATTCCGTCATATCAATCAACCAACAAATATGCATTAAAGCACCCAAAATGCAGATATAACAATAAGCAATATTAAGTCCTTTAGAGCTGGGCTAAATTATATAGTTAGAATATAATCAGGTGCACAGAGATTAAAAAAACCCCAAATATGATGCAAAATCAACTAGCTAATATTATTTCTAATTAATTCTTAACTCTGATAACTTAAAAAAAATCTTATGAAAACTTACACATCGGATTGGTTTTGTTCATATAAAGCCTTCATCTCCTCCAGAATTTGTCTGAGTCCATCCTCCTGGAATATATAAACTGCTTTTGATATATATCCATGGATTCCCCAATGCATTCAATTAATCCCCTAAATCTATCTGTACTACATTTATCCTCAATTTATATATATAATTTATTTAAAATCCATAGCCATTGCATAAATTCTGGCTATTTATGTACCTATATCAAATATAAAGGCTTAATCGAGCATGAAAGTACACATTTTCACTGCAAAAACAACAAATACAAGTTTTAAAATATTTCTCCCAATTTTTTCCCCCAAAGACACAGTTTTGGTTTGTATTGCAAGAAAAGAAAAGCCAAAGGAATTTTTCCTACCATCTACCTTAAGATAGAAATTTTTCACTTAGACAAATAAAATGTTTTAATTCTAAAATTCATAAAGTTAATAAGATAGTTGACCATTTGAAAAGAAGTGACATCACATATTCTTTCAGCCAAAATACAGTCTTGGGTTCAACCAACCCTGTAGCCAATTATATGTTGAAAATATCTGATGATGATGAATACCCTTGTTTACTCTTGATGTCATTTATTACCCATTTCATCTCCACAATTCTAAAAGTTACAAGTCCTGCTAGTCTTCAATCACTTAAAAAACTCATTTATCAATATCTGTAGAATTGAGTTTCAATCATCCACATTTCTCACCACTAGCTCATCTCTCTGCCTCCATTAGTTCTTCTCTTCTGATGCATTTTCCATATTGCCAATAACCAAAACCACTTCCATTAAGTACATTTTGATTAAATGACCCTATAGGACGGAGAAAATTGCTCCCTATGGTTTACACAGCTGTAAATCTTTACAGAAGCGGCTATCTTTCTCCCTTAGAATGGCTGGTGTGTTTGAATTGCTGACCATTAGGCTAGCAGCCCAATGCATAACTCCAGGCCTCATTTTACTGCCAATAAGTACTCCAAAATATAAAAACATCCCGCCACACCCCTACCTGAAAACCTCTACCTGATTCCAAATGCCTGTGGAATAATGCCGAAGTTTTTCTAATCCTAGAACCCACCATTGACATCTCCATACATAACCTTTCCAGTTGTGATCATGAGTCTTAAGCCATTGTTTATCACCTGCCTGTGTGAGGGCTAATACTTCATACAAGGCTCGAACACCCACTCCCAACCCCCCAGTAGCATTTCTCTTTATGCTCCCATCTACGCAACACCAGTTTCACTTACCACATTGCATTCTATTCACTTGTGTTTCTTGGTCCTCTCAATGACATCTATCTAGTTGCTGCCCTATGATTGTTTACTACGATGCTTAAACGTACAGGCTCTTGAGCCAGACTTCCAGGGTTCAAGCTCTAGCTCTGCTCTTTACTGGCTATATCACCACTGACAAATCTCCTAACTTCAATTCTCCACTCACATGTTTGAGGTGGGGGGAGACAGCTCAGATCTCACACAATTATGAGGAGAGACAATTGCAAGCTAAGTGCTGAACATCATTCCTACTTCCATGTTATTGTAGTGGACAAATAATCATAATAGTAACAATACGACTGTTAGCACTATTATTATTTCTTGTAGAAACAGCATACAGGGACTCAGCCCTGGGTGTGTCAGGTACAGTTCCTCACTACACCAAGAGCTCTGTACCATCATCATGCCCATTTTTGTTGGTGAGAACACTGGACGCACAGAAAGCCTGAGTCCACAGTGATCGAACAGAGTATGAATCTCAGTCTGGCACCAGAGGCCTACTTCATCATCACATTTTGCTCACTGAGTGCGTGCGCGCACACTAACGCGCATAAAACGCTAGATCCAATAAAAACGACTGGTTCTGTGGGTTTCTGAGGCTGTCAATCTTTAAAAGAACAGAAAGCTTCCAGCTTTCTTCGGCAGAATGGAGGTGGATTCGAATTTACTTTAGTTCGTATTGGCTAAGCAAAGGAAAAGCAACAAAGCTAAAAATGAAGCAAAACGGAAGGAAGTAGACTTTGAGGAAGCGCAATTGCTGAGTTGTGCAGTAACTTCCTTCTTTCTCCCACAGTAACCTTTTGTTATGCTGTTCCTTTCCCTTCGGGAACTTGGCTCACACCCTCAGGGGAATCTGAAGCAAACCGCGAAAAGAGCAGCCCAGGGGAGATCCCGCTCACCCTCCAGCCCCTTTCAGCCAAGCTTCCCGGACCTCCATCCCGCCCTCTGCCGTCCAGCCCGTCATATTAAAGGCGGGCAGCTGCCCTTCTGGCGTGTGGTGCAGTTCGCGGACCACCTCCGTCGCCTTTTCACAGAACATGGCGGGTAGACCTGGTACCGGGACCTCCTTGTCGGGCGCCCACTTGACCAAAGAGTCTGCGGGCTCCCTGCAGCCTAGTTCGCGCCGCGCTTATTAGCGCAGGTCTAGGAAATCGCCTGCGCTTTGGCGGTAAAAATCCCCAACCAATGGGAAGGCAAGGACGCAGGTTGCGTGGCTACGGTGGTTGCAAAGGGACAATTCCATACGCGGTAGAGAAATATGACCGGAAGTGGGGAGGCGGTGACCGGTGCCTTCTTCCGGTGGAACGCGGCCCTCCGGAAAGAGTCCTTGGGGTTCCATTTGACTTTATCCATGAGGTGAGACGAATTTTCCAATACTAATCTGAGCACATAGTTTAGGGAGCAGCATAGCTTGGAATAGATGTACCACCCACACCCCCCGAAACTTCCTCTTTTCCCTTTTTTAAAAATAAAAATCATTCTATTGAGGGCTCATATAACTATCCATATGTACATACATTGTGTCACGCTCATTTGTACATTTTTGATATCATTCTCAAAACATTTGCTTTCTCCTTACTCCCTTTATATCAGCTCCTCACTTTTTCCCCTGCTTCATGGAACCTTGATCATTTATCAATTATTTTGTCATGTCTTACAGTGCCCACATCTCCCTTCATCCACTTTTCTGTTGTGCAACTCCATGGAGGGGGTTATATGTAAATCCTTGTAATCAGTCGCCCCCCTTTTTTTTAAATCATTTTATTGGGGGCTTGTACAACCCTTATCACAATCAATACATCATTCCATTGTGTTTAGGACATTTGTGCATTTGTTGACCTCATCATTCTCAACACATTTCCTTTCTAATTGAGCCCTTGGTATCAGCTCCTCGTTTTTCTATCTCCCTCCCTACCCCCTCCCTCCTAAACCCTTGTTAATATTGATAGGTTTAGAATTAAGGTAGCAGATGGACATTGGACCTCCACTTCTTTTCTCCCTCAATTGCAAGAACACTTTGTTCTATTGAACTGGCATGCCGTGATGCTCACCTTATGAATTAAGGACATCAGGTATAATGAATAACTATACAGACAACTTACAACAAAGATACAAGAGATCTAGTAAAACTAGGTAATCTTGGAACCTTGAGCTTCAGAAGAAATTATAGAAAAGTGGACTAAAAACTAACTAGAAGATGAAGGGAAACAAAAGTGGTGCAAGAACAGACAGGTGAATTGTCAGCTAGCCTGACGCATTCCATCCAGACAGAAGCCTGGCACATTGGTAGCTGGCACTAAGAAAGGATCCTCACTTGTTTCCCACACCCTCCTGATATCACAATTGCCAGCCCCTACCTTCACCCATACACCAGACAGAGATATCCTTGTAAGTCCATTTCTGCTTGAAGACAAAGCTATGCCCTCATGGTTTAACATCCCCATGCCTAGAGATGGATTATCACCCCCATGCCCAGAAATGCTTGAGATTCTCCTCAAAGCACTAGCAAAAAATACAATGCTGGATCCCTCGCTGCTCTTGGACACGTGGAAAGTTCCCCCATGATTAGCCATTCTGACCCAGCTGCTTCTCTACCAGAAAGAATCCCCTCAGCTATCACCTAAGCTGTAAAAACGCCCTACTGGATCAGGTGCGTGGACCACAGAAAACAGATAGGCCTGCCAAGCTCCATCTGGAATCAATATTCAACCCCCTAGAGGCTGTGACCTATACAAAAAGGTCCTCACCCCAAGTTTTCTCTTTGTTTTTCCTTTTCCTTCACTTCCTTTTATTTATTTTAATCACTTCTGCACTCTGCTTTCTTCTTTATTTCTGCTTCTACTTCTATTCTTTCCATTTTAATTTACTTTTCCAGTTCCCTTCCTTTCCTTTTTTATGTTTTGATTAGCTTCTCTTTTATTTTTCTCTACCTTGGTTTTTGACACACACACACACACACACACACACACACACTTCTAGTTATTAAATTCCTTTCACTTGCTCTTGTTTGTCCGCTGTCTCTTGCTGGTTTCTTTTTCAAAAATTATTTCTTCGTTGGCAATTTTTTTTGTCCCTTCCTGTTCTACCTGACAGTGGACAGCAATCGCAGGCCTAGCCACCTCTATGACTGGAGTCATACCTATACAGTGACAGACACTACATACTCCTGTACCACCTGATCATCTTTACGTAAGTGAGACCACCAAACAAACCATTGCTAACTGTGCTATAATAACAACAAACAGTACTACACACATTCTCAAATTATCCTTTACAACAACCAGTAGATAGGTGGAGTGTCTGCAGTCTCAAGATACTAAGATCAATTAAACACAAAAACACTAATACTACAACATCTCAGTGGCAAAGACAATTTAAGTTTATATGAAGAAACAAGACAGAACAGCTGAAGCACATGACCAATATAGAGCTAGAAGACCTTTTTTCAGGAAGAAAAGGCATTGAAATTACCTGATAAACTATTAAAAATTATACTTTTATACTATCAATGAACCGGGAGAAAGGAAAGATTGCGAAGCTAAAGAAAAACTGAACACACACACACACACTAGAGTAATTCAGGAAAGCACTAAAATAACACATCAATTGAAACTAGAAACCGTACACCACAGCAAAGAGAAATTCAGAAGATTAATACTAAGATGAGAGAAACAGATAACGCATTAGAAGAGCAAAGGACTTTGCGAGTAGAAGGAGGCAGGGGAAGGGAGTGGTAAGCAAACAACGCCAAAGACGGGAATAACTAAGGAATTAAAATCAACAATGAGGAGGACATAGAGATCCTGGTGGTGTTGGGGTAACAGCAATTTAGCTGAGAAGAACTACTAAGGTGGAAGAAGGGTGAGTGTGATGGTGAGGTAGAAGAAAGGTAAAAAGAAACAGGAAAGATCTAGGAAGCAAAGCTATAGATAGAGGTATAAGCATAAGTGTGTACCTATGTAAATACATTAATTCATAAAAATAGAGGTATTGGTCTATGTACATCATATATGGCAAGACATTGGTGTAGTAGATGGACGTTAGGTCTCTGCTCAGGGCCTGCCTTCAATACAAGAATACTTTGTTCTAAGAACCTGGCATGTTGTGATGCTCACCCTCCTGGCATGATCGGTGAAGACAAAATGGGTGCACAAGCAAATGTGGTAAAGAAAGCTGATGGATTGCCTGCAACAATGATGCAAAAATAGAGCGATACTGGGGATGGTTCAGGACTGGATGGGGTGTGCTCTCTTGTCTAGAGGGTCACTGTGAGGTGGAGCTGGTTCGACAGCACCCGACCACAACAACAACAGAAAACTAAGACTGGCTCTGACAAGTGTCAGATGCTGCTCACCCAGGCTTGGACATTAACTTTCCATTGCATTAAATGTAATCGCTTGGTGTCAGAGTTGGAGAAGCTGCTATTCATACTCTAGTGATCAAGTGTTATGTGAGAAAATTACTTGTACATTTACTAGTTTGCTATTCATACCTTATTTCAGTTTAGCTTAATAACCCATTCCCTTGTTTTCTTTATCTCTGGGGAAAATAAGTATCACTAATTGGAGCAGGATATGTGAAAGTACTGCAAAAATAAAACACACCATGCTAATATTAAAAAAAAAAAGAAAGCTGATGGTACCTCTTCTATCAAAAGATATAGCATCTGGGATCTAAAAGGCTTGAGGTTAAACAAGCAGCTGTCTAGCTGATAAACAAACCCACATGGAAGAAGCACACCAGCCTGTGTGATCATGAGATGGGATCAGGTAACAGGCATCAGAAGACCCAAAACACAAACACACACACCCCACACCCCCCCCCCCAAATCCATCTGTAGATAATGGAACATCTCCTTGCAAAAGGGTCACAAGGGATGAGTCAACTAGGATGCAGTATAACACCAATGAAATATACAATATTCCTCTGGTTCCTTGAGGTTCCTCACCCCCCACTACCATGACTCCAGTCCTGCCTTTCACTGAGGGCTAGACCAGAACATGTACACAGATACAGATAAGAGCTCGAGACACACACTGAATCAAGGAATAACAATGGAAGTAGTGATACCAGGAGGGCAGGAGAAAGGTGACTCCAATGATTGACACATAACCACACCCCCACCCCAGGGGGACGATCAACAGAAACCAAGGGTGACGGGAGAGAGTGGTTGGTTAAGATATGAAAATAATAATAATTTATAATTTATCAAGGGGTCAAGGTGGGGTGGGGAGGGAGGGGAAAAAGAGGGACTGATATTTTGACCCTGGCCTCTAAACCCCTGATAAGGCCTGACCGTGGCAGCCTGCTCTCTGCTGGCTCCTCTAAGCCCCATGTCCATCACATGGCTGGTTCATTTTCTGTCAGCGCCCACGTAACTGACATATCTCCCCCACTTGCCTGAAAAGACAGCCAGGAGATCACCTCGCTAGGGTTTGGGATCAACGGTGGCCCTCTCTCCTTTGGGGACTCCCTACACCAGCGGAGCTCTTAACACTGGTCTCACTTCATGCCCTGCCTTGCCCTAGGGGCTAACTGACCCTGGGGCACAGCAAGGCCAGTATCATCACAAGGGCATAAGGACTGCACCTCTTGGCCTCCTAGTACAATCCTGCCCCTTGAGAGTCCCTGGGGTCTAATAGTAAGGGCTCAAATAGAAAGTAGATGTTTAGAAAATAATCTTGGCAACATATGTACAAATATGCTTGATACAATTGATGTATTGATTGTTATAAGAGCTCTAAGAGCCCCTTTATTAGTCTAGGTACTTTGGAGAAGTAAATCTACAGCAACTTGTGTATAAGAGAGAGTTGTATGTAAAGGTTAAGTGCGCATCAAGAAAATATCCCAACCCAGTGCTGCCCAAGCCCACAAGTCCAACATTAACCCATTAGTCCAATAACAGTCCACAAAGTCCTGCTCCATCTCACAAAACAGACACAATGATGTCGACTGCAGAGGAAAGCTGAGTCAATGAATATGTAAGCATCTCAGCGCTGGCAGGGGTCTCCACGTGGGTGCTCCAGCACCCAGGGCTGCATCGGGGTACGTTCATGTGGCTTCTCCCTGGGGATGTCTTGCAGGAAGTCTGTCTTGCAAGCTGAAGCAGGGAACTGCGAAAGCAGTTGCACCCTGGTGTGACCACAAAGCAAGAGACCCGAGAACTAGAAAGGTGAGGCTCACTGAGCCATTTATCCCTCTGCCCTTCAATTAACCCCACATGTGTTTATCGGCCAGGTTGGCACAATAAACTAACTGAGTCCCCAGTAGTATGATCTTTTAATTTTAAAAAAGAGCAAATGGACTAGAATTGAATCAGAGAGAGTTCATCAGTGAGATTAAAGAAAATCTCTCAACCTAATTTGGTAAAGGAATAATTTTTAAAATAGACAAGAAAATCTAGAGAAAATCACAGAATTCTGTGGGACAACATCAAGTACATTATGTGTGATTGGACAAAAAAACAGGAAGAAACAAACAAAACAATCAAAAGAGCAGAGAGAAGGAAACTTCCTTAATATATCATGACATGGTAACAAATGTACTCATGAAGCTAAACAAACCAAAAGCAGGGCTGACTGAAATAAAATAATCATGACATATCATGATGAAAGTTACAAATGACAGGAATCCTGACAGCAATTGAGGAAAAATAAGTTACTTAAAAAGAGGAACTGAAAACAAAAATTGTCTTAGAAAAAGTGCATCCAGAAGGCTCTGTAGCAGAAAATGACGAGACTTGGTTTAATGTACTTTGGACATGTTGTCCAGGGAGACAGACCTTGGAGACGTGTCCCACGCATGATAAAAGTACCGGGTTTTAGAACCGAGGAAAACCTTCAACAAGATGGATTGACACAGTAGCTGCATCACTGGGCTCAAAGATAAGAACAATAGTGAGGACTGCACAGTATGGGGCAGGGTTTTGCTCTATTGTCCATAGGAACACTGAGTTGGAATAAGTCCACAGCACCTTCCAATAACAGCAACAACACCACCATCTATCATACACGAACACACTGAAGCAGGAAAAGTAAACATACATATTGAAAAGAGAAACAAGTCATGCAATTAAAAACTCCCAATACATTCAAAGAAGAGTTGACACCAATTTTATTCAAACCATTGTAGGACATAATAAAAATGGAAAGTCCCCAAATTCATTTTATGAAACTTGTAAAATCATTATACCCAAATCAGACAGAAACATAGCCAGGAAAGAAAATAATACAGCAATATCCCTTATGAACATAAATGTAAAAATATCTCAACAAAACCCTACCTAATAAAGCCAACAATAAATATCTCAGTAAAGTAAATCATCATGACCAACATGAATTCATAACAAGGGTGCAATGATGGTTACATATTAGAAAAACAATCAATGTTATCCACTATATAAACAAAACAACAGGAAAGAACTTTATAACCATATTAGAAAAATTCAAATCCTACAATCCTGAGAAGAAAATGGGACCAACGGTTCCAGGGGATAATAGAAAGGGAGAGCTAGGGAAGGGGGAGGGGAGCCAACAGACCCACGGACAGGGAACAACAAGAGATCTAAAATTGATGGAGAGGAAGGTGTAGAATGCCTGGTGGGGTTAGATCAAGTGCAATGTAGCTGAAAGAGGAATTACTGAGAGCCAAATGAAGGTCAAACATGATAGTGGGACAGGAGGAAAGTAAAGGGAAATAGAGGAGGAAAGGAGGCAAAAGACATTTTTTTTTACATTTTATTAGGGGCTCATACAACTCTTATCACAATCCATACAAATACATACATAAATTGTATAAAGCACACCCCTACATTCTTTGCCCTAATCATTTTCAAAGCATTTGCTCTCCACTTAAGCCCTTTGCATCAGGTCCTCTTTTTTTCCCCCTCCCTCCCCGGTCCCCCCTCCCTCATGAGCCTTTGATAATTTATAGATTGTTATTTTGTCATATCTTTCCCTATCCGGAGGCTCCCTTCCTCCCTTTCTCTGCCGTCCATTTCCCAGGGAGGAGGTCACATGTGGATCCTTGTAATCGGTTCCCCCTTTCCAACCCACTCACCCTCACTCTCCTAGTATCACCCCTCAGACCCCTGGTCCTGAAGGTATCATCCACCCTGGATTCCCTGTGTCTCCAGCTCCCATATGCACCAGTGTACATACAACCTCTGCCCTATCCAGTCCTGCAAGGTAGAATTCGGATCATGGTAGTTGGGGGAAGGAAGTATCCAGGATCTGGGGGAAAGCTGTGTTCTTCATCGGTACTACATCACACCCTGACTGACCCATCTCCTCTCCTAAACCCCTCTATGAGGGGATCTCCAGTGGTTGACAAATGGGCTTTGGGTCTCCACTCTGCACTTCCCCCTTCATTCACTACGGTATATATATATATATATATATATATATATATATATATATATATATATATATATATATATATATATATATATATATATTTTGCATGATGCCTTTGGCACCTCGTGATTGCACAGGCTGGTGTGCTTCTTCCATGTGGGCTTTATTGCTTCTGAGCTAGATGGCCGCTTGTTCACCTTCAAGCCTTTAAGACCCCAGACACTATCTCTTTTGATGGCCGGGTACCATCAGCTTTCTTCGCCACATTTGCTTATGCACCCGTTTGTCATTGGTGATCGTATCATGGAGGTGTGCACCCAATGATATGATTTTTTTGTTCTTTGATACCTGATAACTGATCCCTTCAGGACCACGCGATCACACAGGCTGGTGTGTTCTTCCATGTGGGCTTTGTGCCTTCTGAGTTAGATGGCCGCTTGTTTATCTTCAAGCCTTTAAGACCCCAGACACTATCTCGTTTGATAGCCGGGCACCATCAGCTTTCTTCACTACATTTACTTGTTCACGCACTTTGGCTTCAGCAGTTGTGTAGGGAGGGTGAGCATCGTAGAGTGCCAACTTAATAAAAGAAAGTATTCATGCATTGAGGGAGTGCTTGAGTAGAGGTCCAAGGTCCTTCTGCCACCTTAAAACTAAACCTATAAATACAGAAACATAGATCTATTTCCCCATCCTCATATATATATTTGCATGTACATGTCTTTGTCTAGACCTCTATAAATGCCCTTTGACTCCTAGCTCTTTCCTCCATCTCCCTTGACTTTCCTCCTGCCCTACTACCAAGCTCCATCCCCACCTGGGTTACAGCTATACCTCTTCTTTATGTAACCTTACCCTTGATCATTCCCTACCAGGCCTGCCACTCCCTCCTCACTACCATTTTGGGTCCCATGTTGTTCCCTTGTCCCTGGGTTTGTTAACACCACTTCCTTACCCCCCCACTTCCCCTATCCCAAGCCCCCCCCGGAACTGTCGGTCCATTGTTTTTCCTCCAGATAGTTCATCCAGCCTGTCTTATTTAGACAGACCTGTGGAGACAATAACATGCACGAAAATAAGACAGAGGAAAACAAAGCAACAGTATACAACCAGACAACAAAACAACAACAAATCACTGACAAAGAACAAAACAAAACACATCAAGAAAGAAAACTTGTAGTTAGTTCAAGGATCGTTTGTTGGAGGCAAAAGACATTTATAGAGGTGTAAATATACACACATATATAAAAATATACTTATATAATGATAGGGATATGGGTCTATGTTCATATATTTATGTTTAATATCAAGGTTGCAGATGAATATTGGTTCTCTATTCAAGTCCTCCCGCAACGCAAGAACACTTCCTTCTAATAACCTGGCATTCTGTGATGCTCACCTTCCTGACATGATAGCTAAAGTCAAATGGGTGCATTAGCAAATGTGGTGAAGAAAGCTGATGGTGCCTAGCTATGAAAAGATACAGTGTTTGGGGTCTTAAAGGCTTGAAGTTAAACAAGCGGCCATCTAGCAGGGAAGCAATAAAACCCACATGAAAGAAGCACACAGCCTGTGTGATCACAAGGTGTCAACAGGATCAGGTATCAGATGACCCAAAACAAACCATCATATAGATATGAATTGGGGGGGGGGGGTTTGGAGTGGAGACCCAAGGCCCATTTGTAAACAATTGGACATCTCCTCAGAGAAGGGTCAAGTCAGTCAGGGTGAAGTTTAGCACCAACCAAATACACACTACTCTAGCTCTTTAATTGACCTTGGCACCCCACTATCCTGACCCCAGTTCTAGCTTACAAATCTGGCTTGACAGGAACATGTACCCTAGTACATATCAGAGCTCTTGGTACACGGAATCCAGGACAGATAAATCCCTCAGGAACAGTAATGGGAGTAGCAATACCATGAGGGGAAGGGGAAGATGGGAGAGGAAAGGGAGAAAAGGAAAACCAGTCACAATGATCGACATATAAGCCACTCCCCACCTGCAGGGGACAAGCAACAGAGTAAAGGGAGACTGCAGACAGTGTAAAATATGAAAATAATAATAATTTATAATTTAACAAGGAGTCATGAGGGTGAGGGAGGGAAGGAGGGAAATAAAACAGGAGCTGATACCAAGGCCTCAATTAGAAAATGTTTTGAAAATAATGGTGACAACATATGTACAAATGTGCTTGATACAATTGATATATGGATTGCTATAAGAGGTGTAAGAGCCCCTAGTAAAATGATATTAAAAAATACATCTACCTCTCCGTCTCTCTGCCACCCCGAGTGTGGTGGTGCTCCGACTTCACCATGTCATCTCATAAGACTTTCAGGATCAAGAGATTCCTGGCCAAGAAACAGAAGCAGAATCTGCCCATTCCCCAATGGATTCGAATGAAAACCGGTAATAAAATCAGGTACAACTCCAAGAGAAGACATTGGAGAAGAACCAAGCTGGGTCTGTAAGGAGCCCCCTGAAGGATGGCACGCATGGCCGCATTTTCCCAGGCTCAAATCATGAATTAAGATTTTTGTCCCCATCTGAGGAATTGAACTTCAATCGGCAAATAATCTGGTTTATTCCTTGTTTTTTTGCTTCCTAATCAAGTTTAACAATAAATAATGTAAGGTTGTTGTTGTGAGAAAAAAATACATGTATACTACTATAATACCTCAAGTAGAAAAAGACAGAAAATGGGGTAAGATGGCCACCATATAACAAGCCCGGGAAGATGTGCTCAGCAACTACCAAAGAGTTTCCACTATGAGAGAGATTCTGCACTTCCTGGTAGCAAGAAATTCAACTTAAAAGCCAAGTTGACCCAAGTTTCTCAAAGTGGAAAGCAGCAAGGCCTGCTGACAGACTCCCCTTTACGGATGAGCAGCAACATGAGTTGCTTCTACAAGCATCGTGATTCTTCGTGGCCCCTGAGAAAAGACAGTCAGCCAGCCAACCCTCTACCTCCCTGGCCTCTAGGGACACAGATAGCTAGCAGATCACTTGGGCAGCTTGGTACACACATGCTCAGTACCCAAGGTACGCTTTGTACCATTTCCCCATCTTCCTCCTCTTTTCCTGCTTTGTTCTACAAGGCATTCCATCCCGTGTGCCAGCGCCGTGATACCGCATACATGTACACACAGACTACTAAAAGAGCAGGAATCCCCACCCACAAGGTAGCTTTATTATATATAATTTTGGATTTTGTACTTTTGTTCTATTTTAATACTCTCTCTCTCTTTTTTGATCTCCTACTTCCTCTTCTGGAGTGACTCCACCCTCCTGAGAATCCACATTCCTCCCAGGAAGAGACAGGTCTGTGTATCCCAGCATACCCACTCTAGCATGGGCTTTCCAGGACCTCCTAAGTGCACAGATATGCTCACATTCATTCACATTGCCACAATAGCAGAATCTGGTACCCACAACCATACCCAAGTCTTTTTTTTTTTTTTGATCCTTGTACTTCTATCAATTATCTTTCTATTTTCTTGCTGTTCTCTCATTAAATATCTTTCCATGAAACCTATTAATTTAGATTAACTCTCTGCCCGCAAGTGTCAACTCACAGTGATCCTATAGGACAGGGTAAAACTGTCCGGTGAGTTTCTGAGACTGTAACTGTTTATGGGAATAGAAAGTCTCCTTTTTTTGGCGGAGCAGCTAGTGGTTTTAAAATGTTGACCTTTCGGATTACAACTCAATACATAACCATTATATGACCAGAGCTCCTTATTGTGATTACCCCTCTGAAAATATTTTCCCATTATTTTTGCAAGTCTGTTGGCTTATTCACAGTCACTTATTACTATCATTACTTTATTCTTATCATTACTTTTATTTTATTCTATTTTTCCCAGCCACTATCACCACTTAGGCACCTTTCCCCTTCTTTTCATTTCACCACTGTATGTTTTCCAGCTCCTATTAGAACTCACCTGTGTCACTAGACAAACTCTACCTCTGTATGACCAGCAGCTCACACACCACAATGCTGAAGAAACAGCAGTCAAGCACAGAAAGCTTCCAAATTCAAGAAAAACAAACATGAACAACCAAGTAGCACTCAAACCAATGGAATAGTCTGAAGATGTGATTGTGAACCACCAGTAACAGAATTCAGAAGAATGATGCTTAGGTCAAGAGATCTGGGGAATGTTCATGAGAAAAACAGAAGAAATTGAGAAACTAACATCCTTAAACCAAAGGATTCTAGAAGACAAGCAATGAGATAACTGAATTAGGCAACATAGTAAAAGGCTAGAGGAATAAAATGGAAAAGGAAAATAAAATAAATGAGCTTGAAGACAATTACCCTCACGACAGTAGACAAGAGAAGCAATCAACAAAAAAACCCGGAAGCATCCAAATAAATCCTGTAGGACACTATCATAAGAACCCATCTAAGAAAAGAAAAAAGAAAAGAAATGCTGGGAAAAGAACACCACCAAAAAAAAAAATCTACAGAGAATAGTACAAGAAACCATGGAAGAAAATTTCAACATACTATTCAACAAGCTGAGAAGAATGGACAACCAAAGAGAAAACATCAAGACATAAAGAAAAGGAGAGAATCTGAGGGCAGCTAGAGAAAAAGGAAAAGTCATCTACAAAGGAAAGTTGAAAAGGATAAATTCAGACTTCTCAGCAAAAGACCTGCAGGCAAGAAGACAATGGAATGACATATATACAATTGTGACGGGTGGAAGGGGTGGTGGGGCGGAAGGAAGCCAGCCAAGAATATTATACTGAACAAAAATATCCCTCAAATACAAGGGAGAAATAAAGGTTATTTCCTGAGGAGGAAAAAATAAAGGAATTTTGAATTCAACAATTCATTTTCTCAGATCACAATGTTATAAAACTGGAAATCTACAACAGAAAGAAAAGGAACAAAAAGACAAACACATGGAGACTGAACAACATACCATTTCAAAATGACTGGACACTAGAGTAAACGAAAACGAGAAATTAAGAAACTCCTTAAAACAAGCAAACCTATAACACATCATACCAAAAACTCGGATACAACAAATGCAGTTATCTGAAGTCAATTTATAGCAATCAATACACACACGAAATATGAGAGAAATCCAAAACCAATACTAATAAAACACTTCCAAGAAGTAGAAAGAGGGAAACCACATAAGTCCTTCAACAATAAAGGGAAAGAACTAATAAAAATTGAAGCAGAAATAAATGAACTGAAAAATGGGGGGGGAAATCAACAAGACAAAAAGTTGGTTATGAAAAGATTAACAAAATCGACAAACTGCTAGAAAACTTAACAAAGGAAAAGAAAGATGCAAATATCTAGAATTTGAGATGAAAAGGGTGCCATCACAAAAGATCCAAATGAAATAAAAAGATACATGTAGAGCAAAAGAAGAATTAGAGGTCACCAAGAGACTTCCAACCAAGAAAGATTCTAAAGAAGTATGTATGTTGCCTTCACAGGAGAATGCTAGCAAGTATTCAGGGAAGAGCCATAACTAATTCTGTGCAGACTATTCCAAAATATAGAAACTGACAGCAAACTCCCACACGCATTCTATGAAATGAGCATAATCCTCAAAACCTGATCACGATCATTTAGAAAAAATGAAAACAGGAAGTAGATAAGAGTGTCCCTCATCAATATTCTTATTCAACATTGTACTACAATAAACATCTTAGCCAGACAGACAGCAAAAAAATTTTAAAATAAAAGGAATATAATTGGGCAAAAAATAGGTCAAGCTGTCACTATTTGCAGATAGTATGATTTTACATAGTGAGAGCCCCAAGGACTCCACAGAAAGATTGTTGGAAAGTACTAACGAATCTGTTAAAGTAATGGCATACAAGATTAATAAGCAGAAATCAATTTTAATATGCTATTGAAGAGCTCCAAAATAAAAACATCAAGAAAAAAAATTAAAAAAGAGAAAACAATATCATTTATAATATCCATACAAAAGATGAATACCTGGGAATAAACTTAACCAAAGAAACAAAAGACCTGTACAAAGGAAACTACAGAAAAATCAAAATGTGAATATTACTGAAAGCAATAAATCTATAGATAGAACACAATTCTGATCAAAATCATTTTCTTGGGGGCTCATACAGCTCTTATCACAATCTATGCATCCATCCATTGTGTCTAGCACATTTGTTCATTGTTGCCATCATCATTTTCAAAACAATTTCATTCTACTTGAGCCCTTGGCATGGGCTCCTCATTTTTCCCTCTTCCCTTCTTCACGAACTCTTAATAATTCATAAATTGTTATTAATTTTTCATGTCTTACACTGTCCGAGGTCTCTCTTTACCCTCTTTTCTACTGCCCATGCCCAAGGAGGGGTTACATTGTGATCAGTGCCCCCTCTTGTTACCACTACTCTCACAGCTGTCTACAAATGGGTTTGGGGTCTCCAGTCCACCCTCCCCCTCAATCACATCAATAAGGCTTTTTGTTCTGGGTCTTTGATGCCAGATACCTGATCCCTTCGACACCTCTTTGTCACACAAGCTGGTGTGCTTCTTCCATGTGGGCTTTGTTGCTTCTTAGAGAGAGTCACTTGTTCATCTTCAAGCCTGTAAGACCCCAGATGCTATATCTTTGCATTGCTGGACACCATCACCTTTCTTCATTACATTTGCTTATGCACCCATTTGTCTTCAGCAATTCTGGCGGGAAGGTTATCACAGAATGCCAGGTGACTAGAACAAAGTGTTCTTGCGTTGAGGGAGTACTTGAGTAGAGGCCCACTTAATTGGACCTTTTGGACCTACTTTCTATCCAGCTCTTGGTAATCCAGGGTGTGTGCTACAGACTCGTGGACTTAATATTGTTCTTTGGAGGCACACAATATCTTTCATAGGCCACACCAGAAAGAATCCTTGTGGAAGCTACATTCACTGGAGTTTGTAAACTGGGCTTTCATTCAAACTCATCAGGAGCCCTTTGATTTAAGACTGAAATTCATCAGTGTGAGAAGATGATGACTGCTATCCCAAGTTATGGAATTGGCAGTTATTGGACTTTGGTTTGACTCTCTGGCCTTCAGGGTGCCTAATGAATGGTGATCCAGGAATACCAAATATTTACTACTTTAATGCTCTTCTTATTTTGTTATGACATGTATTAGTCAGGTATGCATGTTGCTACCTTTTGGAATGAATTTTGTTGAAAGTTTTGTTCCAACATCAACCCTAATTATTTGTGTAAATAGTGTCCAGCCCAGCCTGTGTGATCACGAGGTGTCAATGGGATCAGGTATCAGGCATCAAAAAACAAAAAGTCCTATCACTGTGATGAGTGGGAGTGCGAAATGGGGACACAAAACCCATCTATAGGCAACTGGACATACCCTTACAGAAGGGCCTTGGGGAGGAGACAAACCAGTCAGGGTATAGTATAGTAAAGATAAAACATACAGCTTTCCTCTAGTTCTTTAATGCTTCCTCCCTCCCACTATCATGATCCCAATTCTACCTTACAAATACGGGTAGACCAGAGGATGTACACTGGTACAGACAGGAACTAGAAACAGAGGCAATCCAGGACAGATGACCCTCTGAGGACTAGTAGTGAGAGTGGCGATACCGGGAGGGTGGAGGGAAGGTAGGGTAGAAAGGGGCAAGGGATTATAAAGATCTACATATAAACTCCTCCATGGGGGACAGACAACAGAAAAGTGGGTGAAGGGAGACGTTGGACAGTGTGAGATATGCCAAAATAATAATAATTTATAAATAATCAAGGGTTCGTGAGGGAGGGTGGGGGAAGGAGGGTGAAAATGAGGAGCTGATACCAAGGGCTCAAGTAGAAAGAAAATGTTTTGAAAATTATATGGCAACAAATGTACAAATGTGCTTGACACAATGTATGTATGGATGAATTGTAATAAGAGCTGTATGAGTCCCCCCAGAAAAGATTTTTTAATAAATTGTTCAGAAACTTGAATTTAATCTATATAAGTCAACAATTCGAGCATGAATTGATGTCTGAAACCAGCCTATACTTCTATATGCTTTTCTCAACCGTGTTTTAAATTCTGTATCATTAGCTAAATGAATAACACTATCGTTACATTATGTCCCAGGAAGATGGTTTGAAAAGTTTTCGTTATCATAAAATGATAATGTTGTTTCTAAAGTGAACCAGAGACATATATAAACCACAGATATGTGAATGGATTTTGTGCTCCCATTTAAATCTAGCCCCAATCTAAGAACTATGAGTTCTTAGGATGTGGCCCTCTTTAATGCTTAAAGAAGTCACTAAAGATATAGGTGCTATAGAAAAAACAAAACAAAAGAGAATGAAAAAACAACAAACAAAGCCAAAGTAATATACTCATAAAAATTATATCTGTTTGTAATTAATAGATAAAAATTTTACTAGTACATTGCTTAGAACACATGGTAGATAAATGGAATCACAGAATGGAATTTTCCCACTTTTTGCAGTCCATTGTATATTCAATATCTGTAAGTCTTAACATTTACAAAAAGTACAAAACAAGGTGATCTATATTAAACATAATGCCTGTGCTATAAATTGTCATCACAAGGTAATTATTTTACTATTGATTCGAACATTTTCTTCATTCAATACTTTTATTGAAGTTCAAAGTATACATTCTTAAGACAATAAATACCTGGCTGTTTTTTCTTAGTATCACAGAGGTAACATCATCAACTTCAAATTCTCCGTAGTCTCTTAGACACCGTACCTGAAAAGAAAATCAGATATTTTATCCAAATTACCTTTTAAAATATGCAGTGATCATAACATGAAGTGGGATTATATAAATGCCCGAACAGTAAAAGTACTGTATTTTATGTGTCTGTTTCCTCCTCTGTGTACTTAGGACCCTTACTATTCCCAGATATTTACTGTGGTCCTAAACCTAAAGATCTCAATTTCCTACGTCACCGGGAAGGGAAAAATAAGCTTTGCAAATGTATACATGGATGGTATTACCAATAAGGAAACCAGGGATTTAGATAAAAGGAGACTACATAGTTGGACGTTTTCCTCTCAAACAATGCACTATATTAATCAGAAGGAATAAAAATGAGGGACATAACAGTGGCAAACAAGAAAGAAAAGAGCATTTTACCTCAACTAGATTGACCAGATCCTTCCCATAATCCATCAGGATAAAAGAACATACACCTAAAAACAAACTGTTTTTCTTTTTAACAATTTATTGGGGCTCATACAATTCTTATCACAGTTCATACATATACATACATCAAATGTATAAAGCACATCTGTACAGTCTTTGCCCTAATCATATTTTTCTCTTTTCCTTTTTTACATTTTATTAGGGACTCATACAACTCTTATCACAATCCATACATATACATACATCAATTGTATAAAGCACATCCATACATTCCCTGCCCCAATCATTCTCAAGGCATTTGCTCTCCACTTAAGCCCCTTGCATCAGGTCCTCTTTTTTATTTTTTCCCCCTCCCTCCCCTTTCCCCCCTCCCTCGTGTGCACTTGGAAATTTATACATCGTTATTTTGTCATATCTTGCCCTATCCGGAGTCTCCCTTACCCCCCTTCTCTGCTGTCCCTCTCCCAGGGAAGAGGTCACATGTGGATCCTTGTAATCAGTACCCCCTTTCCAACCCACTCACCCTCCACTCTCCCAGCATCGTCCCTCACACCCTTGGTCCTGAAGGTATCATCCACCTTGGATTCCCTGTACCTCCAGCCCTCATATGTACCAGTGTACAGCCTCTGCCCTATCCAGCCCTGCAAGGTAGAATTCGTATCATGGTAGTTGGGGGGAGGAAGCATCCAGGATCTGGAGGAAAGTTGTGTTCTTCATCGGTACTACCTCGCACCCTAATTAACCCATCTCCTCTCCTAAACCCCTCTATGAGGGGATCTCCATTGGCCGACACTTGGGCCTTGGGTCTACACTCTGCACTTCCCCCTTCATTTAATATGGTATATATATACATATATACATATACATATATACATATACACACATGTACACATACATACACACATATCTTTTTTTTTTTTTGCATGATGCCTTATACCTGGTCCCTTGGCACCTCGTGATCGCACTGGCCGGTGTGCTTCTTCCATGTGGGCTTTTTTGCTTCTGAGCTAGATGGCCGCTTTTTCACCTTCAAGTCTTTAAGACCCCAGACACTATCTCTTTTGATAGTCAGGCACCATCAGCTTTCTTCACCACATTTGCTTATGCACCCATTTGTCTTCAGCGATCCTATCATGGAGGTGTGCAGTCAATGATATGATTTTTTGTTCTTTGATGCCTGGTAACTGATCCCTTCGGGACCACTCGATCACACAGGCTGGTGTGTTCTTCCATGTGGACTTTGTTGCTTCTGAGCTAGATGGCCGCTTGTTTATCTTCAAGCCTTTAAGACCCCAGTCACTACCTCTTTTGATAGCCGGGCACCATCAGCTTTCTTCACCACATTTACTTGTTCACCCACTTTGGCTCCAGCCGTTGTGTCGGGAGAGTGAGCATCATAGAGTTCCAATTTAATAAAAGGAGATATTCATGCATTGAGTGAGTGAACAAACTGTTTTTCAAAGGAAATCAAGTCTTCCAATCTCTTGTTTCTCAGGAATACTTAAAAATACATTTAAAAGATTCAGTTTCATGCTCTTTCATTTTGCTTACACAGTAACTTAGCAATCAATTAATTTTCATTTAGTATTTTAAAAATAAAACAAAATTTATGGAAGATGGAATGTTAGATTACATTAAGATGCTTGAAATTAAAGTGCCAACATCCAATCATTTTTGACCTATAAAATGTAAGCTTAATATAGTTCAGCTCACACATCACTATTACCTTAAAACTGTGAATCAAAGTTTGTTGCAGAGAGGGCACTATAAGCATTTCCATACTCCTGTCCCTCTATAGCAGTGTTTCCCAAAGTGGGGATACTGCAATGATCCAGGAGGAGTACAAAGCAGATAGCTACACTTTATCCTGGAGTATAGGCTATTGTATAAAAGTTTTTAATTTTACACACACACACACACACACACACACACACACACACCATAGTGAATGAAGGGGTAAGTGCAGCGTGGAGACTCAAAGGCCATTTGTCGGCCACTGGAGATCCCCTCATAGAGGGGTTTAGGAGAGGAGATGTGTCAGTCAGGGTGCGATGCAGTACCGATGAAGAACACAGCTTTCTCCCAGATCCTGGATGCTTCCTCCCCCAACTACCATGATCCGAATTCTACCTTGCAGGACTGGATAGGGCAGAGGTTGTACACTGGTGCATATGGGAGCTGGAGGCACAGGGAATCCAGGGTGGATGATAACTTCAGGACCAATGGTATGAGGGGCAATGCTGGGAGAGTGGAGGGTGAGTGGGTTGGAAAGGGGGAACTGATTACAAGGATCCACATGTGACCTCCTCCCTGGGAGATGGACGGCAGAGAAGGGTGAGGGGGGGGGGGGTAAGGGAGACTCCGGATAGGGAAAGATATGACAAAATAACAATGTATAAATTACCAAGGGCACATGAGGGAGGGGAGAAAAAAAAGAGGACCTGATGCAAAGGTAAAGTGAAGAGCAAATGCTTTGAGAGTGATTAGGGCAAAGAATGTAGGGATGTGCTTTATACAATTGATGTATGTATATGTGTTGATTGTGATAAGAGTTGTATGAGCCACTAATGAAATGTAAAAAAAGAAAGAAAAAAAAAAGAACATAGCTTTCCCCCGGATCCTGGATGCTTCCTCCCCCCAACTACCATGATCCTAATTCTACACTGGTGCATATGGGAGCTGAAAGCACAGGGAATCCAGGGTGGATGATAACTTCAGGACCAATGGTATGAGGGGCAATGCTGGGAGAGTGGAGGGTGAGTGGGTTGGAAAGGGGGAACTGATTACAAGGATCCACATGTGACCTCCTCTCTGGGAGACGGACGGCAGAGAAGGGTGGGGGGGCGGGCGGTAAGGGAGACTCCGGATAGGGAAAGATATGACAAAATAACAATCTATAAATTATCAAGGGCTCATGATGGAGGGGGGCAAGGGAGGGAGGGGGGAAAAAAAGAGGACCTAATGCAAAGGGCTTAAGTGGAGAGCAAATGCTTTCAAAATGATTAGGGCAAAGAATGTAGGAATGTGCTTTACACAATTGATGTATGTATATGTGTGGATTGTGATAAGAATTTATGAGCCCCTAATAAAATGTAAAAAAATGATTAGGGCAAAGAATGTACAGATGTGCTTTATACAATTGATGTACGTATATATATGGATTGTGATAAGAGTTCTATGAGCCCCTAATAAAACAATTAGGAAAAAAACAGGCCCAAAGAACAAAAGAAAACTGGGTTAGCAATATATATACATAAATTAAAATATCTATAAAGAGATTCTATCACCGCCCTCTAGTTGATTCTAACTCACAATGACCCTATATTGGTTTTCCAAGGCTTTAATCCTTACAGAAACTAAGAGTCTCATCTTTCACCTGAGCAACAGTTGGTAAATTTGAACCTTAAGAACCTCAGAACCCTGGTGGTACAGCAGTTAATCACTGGGTTGCAATCTGCATGGTCGACAGTTCAAAACTACCAGTACCAGTAGGAGAAAGCCTGGGCTTTCTACTCAGAAACCCATAGGGGATCCCTAGGAATCAGCATTGACTCAATACCAGAGAGTTTGGTTCTGGAACCTTATGGTTAGCAGTCCAATCAATGCCTATCCTACAATGTCAGCAGGGATCCTAAGAAAGAGATGAAGAGATGTAGTCAATGAATAAGGCCCATCTAGCCATCATCTCTTATGCATTGTATTATCAATTCTAGCCTATATGGCTATGGTTAAAATCCCATTTTGGAGGGATGGTTATGTGGAAAAGCCATCTCAGAAGCAGGAACACAGAGAAATGCTGGACCATCAAGGTGTAAGAGGCCCTAGTGGGACATACTTGAGATCTTTGTCTGAAGTGGTAGAGACTGAGATGGAGGCATCAAAGGCTGCAGCACAGAGACCATGGGACAGAACAGAGGGACTAGGCCAAGACCAGAGGCTGAGGCAAGGCGTCCATGACATAAAACAGAGGAGCAATACTGAGACTATGATACTTTGAGGCAGAGCAGTGGGCTGCCTTTCTGGCCCAAAGAGGCAAAGGGACTATGTGACTGAGAGGCTAAGGACTAAAGACTGACATGACTGCTGGATGACAGGAGAGGTACACTTACTGTTTCCTGATGCTGACTTGTGGTAACTAGTTACCTTCCTTAATAAGCCCACTAAATTGTGAATATTGTCTGTGAGTTCTGTGAGGCCAACTGGGACCGATAATTGAACCCGACAGAAAGGCAGTGTGTGAGGGAGGAGTGGGTGGTGTCAGAATAGATATTGAAGGATGAAGGATGGAGGCATGTCTGAACTCTGCCTCATGGAAACAGTGAAGCCAGAGAAAGTCAAATACGGCCCTCTGATATGTCTTCCTACATTTAAAGAAGCCAATCCATTTACTAGCACTAACAAATAAGAGAAACAACGTTACTGGATAACTCAACAGGATATTTGAGTTGGCAGAAGAACAGAACAGCTTATTGAGTCTGAGGAACAAAAGTAAAGAAACATGATCCCAAGGAACACCATCAAGCAAATCAATGCAAATATTATGGAAGTCCCAGAAGAGGGCAAAGGGTAACTAAATAAAACTTAATAGACAACAGCAGAACATTACCAAAACTTGACAAAGGACAAGAATGTACATATCAATGACACTTAAGAATTTCCAAATCAGAAGAAAGCCTGAGAGATCCACACCAAAATATCTTATCATCAAACTCTTTAAAAAAAAGATAAAATCTTGACAATATCAAATAAAATGAAGTACCAATTTACATATATAGAAACCCTGGAAACCAGGAGGTAATAGAGTCACATATTTAAAATAATGAAAGAAATGAACAGCCATCCAAGATTCCTATAGCCAGCAAAACTTTCCTTTATAAATGAGGATAAAATTCAAGAAAACAAATAAAACCTGAGGGAATGTTGAGACATTCCTTTAGATTGAAATACAAGGAGAGTAGATTGCAAGATGAAGCAATATAGAGAAAAAGGTGTTAGGTTCCTGGATTCAGGTACCTGAAAGAATTCACACAGCAGAAGCAGGTTTGTAATCCAAGTGATTTTATGGGGAAAAGGGAAGTTTCAGGTATTACAGCCTCAAATAATACACATTGTTTTAAGAAAGCATACAAGGATCCGCAGAACTGCACATGGGTTCACTGCTGAATGGGGAAAAAACACATAGAAAGAACAGAAACACGTAACCCAGCACGTGGAACCAGGAAATCCCAGGGGCCAAAAGGGCTCCCACCCCCCACTTGTGGAGAATGCTGGAATGGAAGGAAGTCAAGGCAGGGTCTTTATTCCCTCCTTTCCACAACGGCTGGGGGAAGCATGGTTGAAGGTATTGGTTGGTTCCACTGGCTTGAGTTTAGGCCCACCTGTGTGAGGTAATGTAACTGAGCCTAATCTGTGTGCCCTGGTGGACCTCCCCTCGGGGCGGAGGGAGCTCTTGTCTGAGCATGCTCAGTTTGATTGTTCTAAAATTTAACGGATGCCTGATTTCTTCCAATCCTTTTGCTTTAGCCTTATGCAGTTAGTGCGGAGACAACCCCCTTGTGGTGCTTATGTAATCTGATGTCAATTTGGGACTTGAGAGGATTAAGAGTGAAGTGGTGGAGTCTAGTTGGTCAATCAGGATAGCCAGTGAGGCCTCTGTGTGGGCATTGCCTTCGCCTGAGAATTCTGGGAACTCAGTATTTCCTCCTTAAACAGGAGACGATTCTCTCTCTCAGCTCACTTCCTTGGAGATGCTCTACTGGCAAGACACATGGCACTACGTCCTGGTAGCTGGGAAAGCCACACGGACCTACCCTGATGCAACAGACCTCTGGAGCCAGAGAAGCTACATAGAGAAGAACCCTGCCAGCGCTGAGATGTTTACAATGCTACTGGATCCAAAAACTTTCTACTCGCTGGTTCAAGATCGTCCTGCAATCGGAGTCATTGCATGTTTCGTGAGTCTGACGAGGCCTTTACAGATTGGTATCAGACATATGGGCTAATATTGGGCTCACGGACTTGACCTGGACTGGGCTGGGACGTTTTCGCAATATTCAGTTGTTCTTCTATATAAACCTCTTTCTTATAAACATGAGTTTCTATGAATTTGTTTCTCTTGTCTACCCAGACTAACACTCCCCCTTTATGGCCCCTATTCTGGCTACCTAACATATTTAGCCAACACCTAAGTTGAATGCAAACATTTTTCTTTGGTCTTCTTTATTCAATATTCAAAAGTATACAAAAGAGGATAATAAAGATGGTTCAAAATCCAAAAATTAACTAAGCGCCAAAGTACGTGGTACTACTGGAAGAAATGAGGAGCAAAGAGAGGATAACCCACTTAACAAGTAACAAAATGACAACTATATGACAGGGACTTCAAGTGTGTGCAAATATGGAATTTAAAAACTGAAAAAAGTCCCAGAAACATTTGAAGCTCCTTGGTAAGTACTTCCTTAGTGGTAGTAACTTTCAATATGAAAGTATTAAAATGTCCAGTGTAAAAGCAGAGACCTTGTGATATGCATATGATACAACTTTGCTTATGGAAAGCTAAGAGGATTCAACACATTAATGAAGAACTGAGACTAAAGCTTTCTGTAGGGATTATGGCTCGATGGGAAAAAAAAGCCTCATGCTCGGGCCAATAAACACAATGATAAAAAGAGAAAAAAATAAATTGACACGGATTTCATTTATTTCAATGCATAATCAACATTCATGGAATTAGTGAAGAAATCAAGCCATGAGATAAATGCTGCAAAAGACTTCTTTAAAGTGTTAAAGAGCAGCAGAGTCAGCAAAATGACTGTCAGACAACAAACTCGGACAACTCTCAGCAATTATACAGAAGGTCCACTAGGAGCGATATCCTAAACTTCATGGAAGAGAATCTCAATATGAAGTACATCCAAGCTTCTTAAACTGAGAGAGCAGTAGCAACTACTAACAGATTCCCCTCTTTGTTATAGGCTGTCCACACGCTGGGGAAGCTTCCCTCCTGCCTGGCATAGCCAATTTTTTCTGGTCCCTGAGCTAACCCAGCTGACCAAGCCTCTTGGCTTGCTGTCCTCTGGTGAAGAACAGCTTTGCAGAGTCAGCTTGGTGCAGACAGTCACTAGCCAAGCTTAACTTTTGCTTTGTTCTACAGTTCCACCAGCCCTTGCTCAACATTCCTCACCTTGCCACCCCCAAGCAGGAAATGTGTTAGCAAAACAACACAATTAGGGGGCAAGGGGGAAAGAGAAGCCTAGCACTTCCCGCACCAATCTCAAAGTAGACTTGAGAGGTTTAATTTAACCCCCCCCCCCATTGGGTGAGAAATCCACACACCTGGCCTCTAGACCTGGCAGGAACCCCATCTTATCCCTCAAGGGGTGGAGTCAAGGGACAGAGTTTTTGTGGGTTTTGAACTGCGGACCATGCTGATCGCAACCCAATGTGTAACCACTGTACCACCAGGGGTCCTTTTATCTCAGTAAAACTATGAAAACTAGTCCTCGGTTTATCTGACCCCAGCCATGCTATTTTTTAATCACCTAATATGTATATGAAAGGTGAACAATGAATAAGACAGAGGTGAATTGATAACTATGAATTATGATATCGCAGAAAAGCACTGACAAAACATCAACAGCCAGAAGAGCAAACAAAGCTATGCTGGAAGAGCTACAGCGGGAGTGCCCCTTAAAGAGGCCGACTCCGTGTATATGTCATCTGGATGGCAAGTCCCTGGATGGTCAAAAAGAGGAAGCCTCTCAGTGGTACACATTGACACCATGACTGCAATAATGGGCTCAAACAGCAATGTTTGAGAAGAGGGTGCGGGGCAAGGCAGTGTTTCATTCTGTTGTACATCTAGTTACTATGAATAGGACTTGATGGCACCTAACAAAACTATATTCATATCTCCTTCTTACATAATAGGAGCATAATCCACACATTCAATAAAATCCATTCTCAAGAGGTAAAACTTACTTCAATATATAAGCTTTGGGGAGGCTTCATATCCTGTGTTATGTCTAAACCTTCATTTCCTCCCAATGACCTCATGTAAGTAGCAAGGGACTTCTTATAACAATTGAACCATTCTATCTGAAAACAGAAAAATGGTCTTTTTACCAAGTGACAAAGAAAACAAGCTTGCCAACATTGTGTAATCGTGACTTCAAACAGCACATACGCCCATGTAGATCATGAGTGTGGCATTCCTGTATTTATATAGCGAACATTAATGGTTGT